>NC_061512.1:99146759-99327256 GCF_022539505.1 Lolium rigidum | reverse complement strand
TAAACTTGAAATATTGAATACCTTTCACAACAACACAAATTTAATCAAATACTAAATGTTTGTTTAAACAACAACATTATACAGTAAGCATGAATATCAAATTGTTTTGATATTCAAATAATTTAGGACCTGCAAAATAAGACAGAATTCAAATTTGAAAGCAAATAGCAAATTTAAATCAGAATATAAAAACAGAAAATAGAAAAGAAAACAGAAAATAGAGAGAGAGAGAGAGCCTTACCTGGCAGGCCACCGCAGCCCACGTTGCCAGCCCAGCCCACGAAGGAAGCCAGCCCAACCCGCCGTAACGCTTCGCGTTAAGGAAAGAAGGGAGGCGTCGTCGTCTTCCTCTCCGGGGACGACAGCGCAGAGAAGAGCCCTGGCCACGTCCTCGTCGCGGATAACCTCGGCCCGGACGTCGCCAAACCCTCCAGAACCGCACCCTGTCGATCTCGCGTCCGTCTTATCTTCAGTGCGTTCCGATTCGTGCCCAAATCGTGCACCACACACACCGCCACATCCCGGCCGTCTCCGTCGCCATGCCACCGCTAGAGAGCTTCCCTAGCTCTATAAATACCCCTGTGGCATCACCGTGTAGTCCTTGTTCTTCGCCACCCTTCCAATCCCTCTCTAGTTCTCCCAAACTCTCAGCATCATCTCATCACTGCCGCCGGAGTCGAGGACAAATTCAACGAATGAGACCACCCCAAGCTCCATGCAGTAGCTCGTTGGATGCGCCTGACGCTGTAGATCCTCCTGGCGGAAGGAATCGAGAAGGGGAGCTCGGAGCGACTCAAATTTCTGTGTTCCCTTTTCTCCGGCCATCGCCGGGAATGGCGAAATAGGGCCAGCTCTAGTCCACCATCGACCACTCCAATCGCTTCCTGGTGAGATTGCGCACCTCTAGCACCCTCCAATCCTTCTCGGCATCGCTTGTAGCTCGATTTCGAGATCACACCGGCGTGCACCGCCGCGGAGACACTCGCCGGAGCTAGCTCCGGTGACCTTTTCGTGGCGGCGTCACCACTATCAGGCTCAGTATGGCGAGGCGGTTCGTTTGGCAATCTCCGCGCACTCGCGGGATGGCCAGAACGCCGACGCCGTCGTTCACCGGCGCGTCTCCGGCGAGACTGACGTGGCAGGTGGGGCCTCAGGGTGTAGTTGACTGGTCTTCGCCCTCGTGGCATTTGACCTGGTCAATGGACCCACCTGTCGGTCACTAGGGTTAGATCCAGATCGGTACAGTTAGTATTTCTCTTTAATTTCAAATTCCAGTAAATTCCTGAAACTTTGTAAAATCATAAAAAATTCATTTCAACTCAGAAAAATGCAAATAATATATAAAAATGCTCACAAAAATAAACTCTATTCAAATAAAATATAAAACAAAAATGTGTGTCAAAATAAAAATTCACTTATTTTTATCTTTATTAATTATGTCTTTCTAATTGCTTAAAATGCAAATTGAATTCAATAATTAGTGAAGTTTCAAATTTAAATTTTAACTATTCAATAACTAATTAAAATGTTAAGATTAATTTTATTTATCATATTTACATTAACTTACATTATTAGTGGTAATTCATAAACCCTAATTTGCAAATTACTATTTTCTATTTTCTTTAAATAGTAATAACTCAAGAAAATATTATAAGTCAATATTATTTTGGTAAATCAAAACTTATTTACTTAAACATCTTTAGTTAACAAGTTAATTATTTTAAACCTAATAACAATTATTAAACCCTGATTCGTAATTAAACCAAAATAGGAGTACTCTAATTATTAAATCTTGTGAAGAGTAATAAAATGTCAAACCATCACTAATTTTGATTCAAAGTAATTAGTAACCACAACTCTCTTACCAATTATCATTTTAGGAGTTATACCATAGCTTAGAAACCCTAGTTTCAATTTGAGAAAGACCTTGATCCCATTATTTCATGTGATCATTCCACCTTAGAACCAACTCTAAAACCCTAGATATGTGTCACATATGATCATGGGAGATTTACTTGACATATAGAACCCTAATTAGCAACAATTGAATACATGCTTAGGATCCACTAGCATAAAATCAAGTCACATGAGATTATCATTTCATGTCCCTATTCTTAATTAAAACCTATATGATTCCCTAGTGTCACCTAGGTATAAACCCTAACTTGTTAATTGAATTAGTACCATTGACCACTCCTATACACCATACCATTAAGATCAACCTCAATCATTAAACCCTAGTAGAACCATAATGATAAACCCTAGTATCAACTTTGTGTACCAAATCACATCACATGTTCCTATCCAACTAAACCTTACTTAGGAAATGATAAACCACTTAGCCTAGAAACTATTAGATATTATTTGGTAAAGCAAATATGAAGTCATAATAAACCCTAACTCATAGCAACACCTTGATAACCATCCTTTGATATGATGCTTAAGAGAAACCATAGTAATAAACCTACTAATACTTGCTACATGTAGATCACTTCTACTTAAGCACCAACCAGTCATATTAGTAAACCCTAATAGCACTTAGCTCCTCTTTAAAGTAGTTCATATTCTTATTTTAATCTGTTCTTCAAAAGTTATCCTTTTGAAGTACAAATGTCAATCAAACCTTAGAAGCCTAATCCTTCTTTGAAATACTCATTATTTCTTAAACAACATGTTCTTCAAAAGTTATTCTTTTGAAGTATAGTATAAGTAATCATCAACCATGTTCTGTAGAACTTAAAATTGACAATTGTTCTTTAAATATTATTCCACCATTATTCTTTATGTGTATGATTGTTATGATGTCTTATATCACTTGGTTATGATGTTAATATAACCAAACCCTAATAAGAACCTTGTTTGAGAACCATTCTAAAAGTGCAACCAACCCTAAAGAAATCTTTACAACTCATACATCCTAAATCATCGAGGTTAGGTTACGCTCGGGACGATTGCATCTCATACTATGCATTATAGCATTTTTGCCAGTTCTTTAAACATTTCCTTACCGGACGATGATGGTATTTCAGCATTTGGAGTTCTCACGTATCGAAGCTTTTGCCTCGCATAATCTTGCAGATCAAGAAAGGCAAGTTCATCGCTTGCTCATGTCATTTGATTATTTGTATCAAACTATATGCAAAGTACTATACTTATCACTCATGCATTGAAAAGCAAAGTATTATTTTACAATTATGAATATGACTATGTGGTGGGCAATGGAACCATGGTATGTGTTGATATGGTGGAGGTTCCATTGCATGGGTACTACTCATCTAGGACTAAGTACCAATGCCGTCCAGTGATTCTAGCGCCGTACATATCGCGTTGACCATAAGATCTATAATGGCTCTGGGGAAGTCAGCCGTATCTTTTCCCTTCTGCACGCCAACGGATCTGTAGAGCCGGTGGGGTGTTGGAGGCACTGCCGCAATAGGTTGGGATAGCCTTTTAAATCCCCATCCATTAGTGATGATAAGCTCTACGATCTATGATGGATTGTCCGGAGTACACCGTGAGTAAAGCCGTATTATCGGGAGAAGTCTACCGGGGGTGTACGGTTGGACAAAAGGGTGGGTTTGCAGTGGTCGCGGAGAAGGCAGTGATTGGCTTGGATCTTATACTCGGGCCTCACACCAAAGGAAGTGTGGACGGGGACATACTCTCAGCCGGCAACATGGTTAAGATCTCTTGTGGGGTAAAGTAACGCACCTCTGCAGAGGGTATCAAGAATTGTGACTGTCACTCCCTGTTCCGGGAAGGGAACTGCGAACGCGGCAGGAAAGGAACTCCACGAAGTTCTAGTCAACTCGTGAAGGCCGACGGGCATAGTTTCAGAATAAAATAAACCTTTTGAAGAAATGTTTATGAAAACTTGCATTGTCCTATGACTTTCTGGTCTATGGCTGTAGCTAGTGCATGATACACCTATTTCCTAATATGAACTTGCTGAGTACGCTCGTACTCATTCTATCCCATTTGAACCCCCTTCTTAGATCAAGGCACCAAAGAAGAAAATACCGTGGAACTCGAAGACAAAGGAGTCAACTGCAACAAGATGAAGAATCCAATCAAAGAAGTCAATGGAGTCAACTTCTGCATCAGTTATAATGGAAACCTAGACTAGTAATAGAAGGGAACCTTTCCCTAATCCTAGCACCTAAGTAGCTAGATTTCTATAGCAAGACAAGTAGCTCTTGAACTTGTGTTAGCAATAAGATAGACTACGGGTCGTTCTTCTGGAGCTTTATTTGAAGTTTTACCTCACTGTAAAGTAGGAGGTTGTGTTGATCTTATGTAAACAGTTCGTGTGTACTTCTATAGACATACCTTGGACTCGCATATGTTTCTGTTGTACCACTCTGAGAGATGTAATATGAGTGGAACGGTGTTTCACTTGTGTTATGTCAACGACTTGTGTACTACACCATGCAGTGGTACGCTGGGTCACCACATCTTCGTATCATATGCTATCGTCGTGCGACCCTTAGGCATCTAGCCGCCCTTACACCTATCTTGGGTGTAAGGGCGGCACCCCGCTTGATCATTGTTTAGTAGATCCGATCCGTTATGATTGCTCCTTATTCTTCAAGGATTCGTTTAATATCTGCATAGTTAGGCCTTACAAACGGGTTGAAGGATCCAGTGGCGCGTAGGGTGTAGTTTGCTAGCCCTAGACAGGATGTTCCGAGGATCAACCTCGTGTTGGTTTTTAGGCCTTGTCTAGGGTCGGTTTACGAACACCGTGCGTGGCCGCGAGGCTCAATCACGAGTAGGATGTTCCGATTATGCGGTGAAAACTCTAAATCGTAGTAGGTCGCTTTAGCTTTATTTTGATCAAGCAGGACCACCATCTGATCGTACACCTCGTACGCATCATGGGTGGATCGGCTCCTTGAGCCGATTCACAGGACAACCTGAGAGCCGATCGAGGCTCGTATTTAATGTTTACGTGTATGCCATGCGAGAAACTAAGCGAGGCACATCCAACACCTTCCCGACCGGGTATAGGTCGGGTGGCACGCCCTTGCATCAGCATCGGACGTGCGTGCCGAAGGCTTTGCGGGCCGTCGCTCGGAGGGACCAGGGCCAGCCGCAGTCCTGGGAGCCTACCGGCTCTACTGTGTTGCCCGTCGCTGCCCGCCGGTGGGTTTCTGACCGCAACAACGTCAGACTATCTTGTGGCGGCGACCGCGAGGTTGGCCGGCGGCTGCCCTGATCCCGCGGTTAGCCGCCGTCGGTGGTGATTGGCGCTAACACGTACGTGGGATCAAGAGGTTGTACCGCTCGTGTGAATAAGATGTTGACGAGTATGGCATACCTATATGTGGGCATACTGGATTTTGGATTTAGGTTTGGACATGGGTTTGGACAACATTGGTTGGGTTTGTTTGAGCTTGGAGGGATGGGGTTCTACTGGAGCAATCCTCTTTGGCAAATGAATTTTGTTTGCCAAAATGTTTCACACATGGAACATACATGTACAATAATATTAAAATAATTTTCGGATGAGCCTAAACAATATCACACATGCACTGATATGTTCAATCATGCAAAAAAACTAGACACACACACACATATATATATATTTATATATATATATAAATAAATAGGACATATTCATGCTACACCCGGGTGTAGTTACTCCCATGTGTGTTTCACACAATCTAGGTAGTATCTATCATACCGAAGAGTATATACATGTAGTATGAAGTATATAAGAATATTTTGGTAGTATATATACTACTTTGTAGGTAGTATGTACAATCTTTTACGTACACTATTTCTTTACGTACAAATATGCATGTATTTTGTATATATGGTGCAAACTATGGGTGTATTTAAATTTTTTTCACCAAAATTGGTATGGAGTATCTTAGATACAATATACAAACATACTCAAATCGATAAAGCATCATATATACTTTTGTATGATCGTATACGAGAGATGGGTGTAGTTACACCCAGGAGTAGGAAGTATTTATCCTATATAAATAAATAAATATATATATATATGTGTGTGTGTGCGTGCGTGTGTTTGTGTGTATCAAGTAAATCTTCATATAAGCCAAAAACAAGCGTAAACATACACATTAATAGTACGTAGGGCCACGCTATCAACATTGCCGAAAACCTTGCCATTTGCCTCCATGGCGGTTCCCTAGAGATGGCCATGTACGTGGTGCTGGGATGGGAAAACCTTGAAACAACTAACTAAATAGAAGTTGCGATGGTGGGAGATTGGGTGTGATTGATTGCCTAGGCCGATCTTTCGCGCTCCTGGCACATGGCTCTAGAGGCATCACCTCCCGACAACATGGAAAAACCATGCATGTTTTGAGTGTTGTTTGGTTCCATGCATCCAATTTTCTTGCACAAGGATAGAAACATGAGCCTCGGTGTTTAGTTGCATTCATGAGCTCCAGTAATGCAATGTTTGTGTCTTTGTGATATTGCTCTCGTCTCTTAGTAAAGTGCTGGACTTACGTCCTTCATCATCGCACTTGCAAATAACTCGAAACCACTTTGTTTATGGGCCTCACAATTTAATACTTACAACACGGAGTTGTGGAGAACAACAAGATGCTAGTGGGCAAAGGAAGTTTCAAACAATTAACCGTGTGTCGTGAATTTGAAGAATTAGTCTAAAAAGGGCCCAAACATGAAAATGAAATTAGAGATTTCTAGTTACCAAAACTCGAGATTAATTGCCGGAATGGAATCACATCATTGATGTGCGATCTTTTTCTTGTATACCTCATAATAAATGAGTGGACTGACAAATAGATGAATGAGTTTGTAACACGAGAGTTATGCCAACCATCGTCGTCGTGCATTTTTCTTAATGTAGAGCTCATTTGGGATAGCATGAAAGTTATGATAATTAGATGGGATTAGGTGAATTAGTTTAAAGAACTTCACCGGAACAAATCTTATGCATGTGCAATATTGCATCCCCAAAGCCACCCACGTGTACTTATTGCGCCCTCCCGAGCCTTGCTCTACCTGGCATGTCTCAAGATGGCATGCGTGTATCCAATTACCCTGGTTTTGCACCCCGAGAGCCAAGCGTAACCGGGTTCCATCAGCAACCTACTAATCACACACATAAAGAGTCTTATGTGTGTGTGCGCGCGATCTATTGCTTGTGTATATCCTAGAGAAGGAATAAAACACAACCGCCCATTTGTAAATTGCATAACATTGAGTTAAACTAACCCATTGCTTATCTTGAATTTAGGCATGGGCAACCCGGCCCTAACCTGGGTTGATCAGGTTAGGCTCTAGTTTTTCACCCAAAGCCCGGCCAGAAAGCCCAAAGTAGGCCCAAAAAACATGTTTTCTCGAAAGTAGGTTATTTTTATGTGATTCTATTTAGAAAATAAGTTTTTGATGCAAAACATGCGTAATTTCATTGCTTCAGACTGGGCCAATATCGGGCCTAGCATTTTCAGGTTGGGCAATTATTAGGCCCGGCCCGAACCCAACCCTGTTGGAGGAATGCTTGTACATTTGAGTTGCGTATTGGATTTTTTGCTCTCACACAATTAGCTAACCCAACTAGCCAAAACACAACCTGAAAAAAAAAAAGCCAAAACACATGCTAGATAGAGATCCGAAACGGGTGGAAAAGAAAACCCAGAAAATAAAGCAGCCAGCGAATCTCCCCTTGTCTTCTCCGGATCTTCCCCGGTAGTACATACTAGTACATCATCAGCCACACATCACCACGACACAAACACAATCCGAAGACGAAGAGGAAACGAAACGAAAACCCCACCACACAAACGCTTCCGCCTATTTAACGCCACCCACCCTCCCAACGCCGAGCCGAAACCCAACACACCGCCACCGCCCTCGTCGCCGGAGAAGAGAAGAGCGCAGAGAGAGAGAGAGAGCGCGCGCGCGTCCGGATCCCTCGCCCGCCGCAGTCCCCGCCGGAGCTCCACCCTTTTCCTTATTGGGCCCGTTGAAAGTCATCACGGCTAGCGTTGCAGCCCTCCGGCGCGGCCACGCTGCTGCGCAGGTGGAGCCCACGGCCACCATCGCTTCCTCAAGCCCCGCCCCGCACGGCGGCCGCGGGGCCCTCCCGTCCGCCGGCGGAAGCCCCTCAGACCTCCTCTTCCTCGCAGGCGGCGGTCGTCTCTGACCCGCCCGCCCGCTAACCAAATCTCACCCCTAACAATCCCGTCCCGTCCCTTAGCTCACTGACTGATTCCCCGAGAGAGAAACACCCCGAGAGAGAAACAGAGAGTAGTGCAACCAGCAGAGCCAGACAAGATCGACCTTTTCTTCGTAAGATCGATGGAGATGAAGCTCACCATCAAGAGGGTGCCCACGGTCGTCTCCAACTACCAGGAAGACGCCGGCGCCGGCGAGCGGCCGCGCGCAGGGTGCGGGAGGAACTGCCTCGGGGATTGCTGCCTGCCTGGTGAGTCTCCTTATCCTAGGTTGAATCTAGTGTCGTTTTCTTCACGATTCAGATCAGAATCCTGTGGTTGTATTCTGTCATAATAGGTTACGGTCTGTCAGTTGCTTATTATGGAATCGACAATCTTTTTCATATATTTGTTCATGACGATTTTTTTTATTTTAGTAAAAATGGAATCTGCCCACAAAGCAGGGGATCTTTTCAACTAAACAATTGCCTTTGCCACTTGTACTAGAAACCATGTTCTTTATTAACGATTTTTACTATTTTTACCACTGGATGATGTAGAACTGTCACCGTGGCGGTTGACCAGATGTAGTTTATTTTCTACAACCTGGTTAGGATAAAAATAGTAGTCACTTGCATGCTTGAGTATCATAGGGATCTGTCGGAGAATTCTTGTTTTTGTCAAAAAATTCTATACTTTTTTATCAGAAGAACCAAGGTATTAAAAAATAAACTAGAACCGAGTTTTTTCAGAGCGATAAATTAACATTTTTAATAAAATTGGTAAACTAACACTTGTTTCTTTTGCTGAGCAGTTTCTGAGCTTCCTGTCTATGCTTTCAAGGCGAACCTGAGAAAGCTACCTTCACAGAAGGATGCTGTTCCCACTGATTTCTTCATCAATCTCCTTCTTGGACAGGTAAATAGAAGCTCATCATCAGTAATTTTGCGCAGGAGAAAAGAAGTCTAGATAGTTTATAATTTGTTTTATACGGCATTCCTAAATGGCGCCATCTCCTAAAAAAGATGTACTCTGAAGGTGTTTTCCAGATAAATGTGTTTGTCCCATGCACGGGGCATCCCGTGCATGTTTGTGCCGTAAGGTTCAGTGGTTCACGTTCGATGCTTTGAGATTTGTGCTGTCACGTATCATTCTGTTTCATTAAGTTTCAAAAATCCGAATCGATTTGGCAAGCAACGAAACGGGAGGTCCCGTGCATGGAACAAACACCACCCTCGTCTTTTCCATGAATTTGGAAGTTCAGGATGCATGTAAACTATGCTCGAGCAGTCACAACCCACAACTTCGTATAATAACTTGTAAGGTGCATGTGATTTGTTACAGAGTGTTACACATTTAGAGTAATAATCTTTTATTATGAACAGGTAACATGCTTGTGTAACTGTAATTCACTTGTTAGATTGGTTTGATGCTCTTATGGTTGTTCCTTTTATGTTGTAATTACCCAGCTGAAGATATTACCGTATTTATCAAAATACCACCAAATAGCACAGGCAGTTTGATATTTTATATAAGCAAGTATCGGATAACCATAACTAAAAAGTTCAAAATAGCACGATTAGATTTTTCTGAGTGCACTGCAGTACTTAATTGGACTATACCAAATTTTCTTGGAAATTCATTATTTTGTTTCTTAACTTGCAGTGGGAAGACAGGATGACCCAAGGCTTGTTTCGATATGATGTCACTGCATGTGAGACCAAGGTTATCCCCGGCAACCTTGGGTTTGTTGCTCAGCTGAATGAAGGGCGCCACCTAAAGAAGCGCCCTACAGAGTTCCGCGTGGATCGTGTGCTTCAACCATTTGACGCTGCCAAGTTCAATTTCACCAAAGTTGGCCAGGAGGAGGTGCTATTCCAATTTGAGAATGGCGGGGGTGATGACAGCTACTTCCTGAAGAGTGCCCCAATCACTGTTGCTGATTGTGCTCCCAACGTGGTTGCAATTAATGTACATCCTGGTCCTGAGCCAATCTATTTGATTTCCAACTTGTGTATTCTTGATGCTAATACCTATTTTGCTATTTTGCAGGTGAGCCCTATTGAATACGGCCACGTTCTTCTTATCCCCCGTGTTCTGGACCATCTGCCTCAGAGGATTGACCGAGAGAGCTTTTTGCTTGCACTCCACATGGCGGCTGAGGCAGCTAGCCCATACTTCAGGCTTGGTTACAATAGTTTGGGTGCCTTTGCAACTATCAACCACCTTCACTTTCAGGTATTATACTTCAGACTGCACCGAAGTTTACTTTTCACAGAACTTGCTAGCTCTTCATGTACCTCAGTATACAGAACTGTGTGCACAACATTATTGCCATGCTGTATTCACTTTTAGTCTTCAAATAGATCCCAAATCACACAACATGCATATTTGAAGTTTTTTTTTAACTGGTGGCATGGATGTTGCACTTGTAATAGTGATAGTAAATTTTCTGGATTTGGGAAGCAAAACGAACTATCATTGCAACTCTTTGGCCCTATCATATGTATCATTTCTTCACTTCCATTGAAGTAGTGGATTGCTTGCTTAAAAAAGGCAAGTAAGATGCACTGTAGGTTGGAGTCATATAATTTCTCGGGATGATAATTAGTGTCATAATGCACTGTAGCTTGTTCATAGCTTGTCTACCATTTTATAATGACACTTACATTAATTGTTTTGCAATCCAGGCTTACTACCTGACAGTGCCATTCCCAGTTGAGAAGGCAGCTACCCAGAGGATTCCCCTTGCTGAGGGTGGGAAAAGAGTGGGGTGAAGGTGTCGAAGCTGATGAACTACCCTGTGAGAGGACTGGTTTTTGAGGAAGGCAACAGCCTGAATGATCTGGCCGATGTGGTTTCAAGTGCTTGCGTTTGGCTGCAGGACAACAATGTGCCCTATAATGTGCTCATTTCAGACTCTGGCAGGAAGATCTTTCTCTTTCCCCAGGTAAAATCATTACCTGATTGCCCTTTTTCCTGTACCCGTGTACTCCCTCTGTTAGGAAATAAATTTCATAGATTTGTCTAGATTTTCATGTATCTAGACGTGTTTTAGTTTGTAGATATATGCGAATCTACACAAAACTGTGACACTTATTTCCAAGGAGGGAGTAATAGTTGTAATTTAGCTCTAGCAAATTGTAATCACAAAGTGGAATACTGTTGGCACATACTTTAATCTGCAAACACATCAGGGGATCTTGGTAAACCTTTTCGATTTCTTATAGAGAAAGTAAGGGTGTAACATAATGTAGACATGATATCTACAGTTGATTATAAATGTTTATTCCTCTCCAATGCTTAATTCTAGTCAAATCTGTTTCCAAAATGCAGTGCTACGCTGAGAAGCAGGCTCTTGGGGAGGTGAGCCAGGAACTGCTGGACACGCAGGTGAACCCTGCCGTTTGGGAGATCAGTGGACACATTGTACTGAAACGGAGGAACGATTACGACGAGGCATCAGAAGCTTCAGCATGGAGACTCCTTGCGGAGGTCTCCCTGTCGGAGGCACGCTTTGAGGAAGTGAAGGCCTACATCTTTGACGCCGCTTGTCTGGTTCAGTCCCACGTGGAGGATGAAACAGAGGACGCCGTATATGCACCTGTGCCTGTTGCCCCTCCAGCTGTCACAGAGGGCTGCCTCGTCCGTCAGTGAGATGATTGATTCAGAAGGTTGTCTTTGGTCTTCCTCAAGGTCTTCGTCGTCATTATCTCAGTCAAGTCACTGGTTGCCTAGCTTGGCCGTAGTTGAGCTTGCTGGTCTTAATAAAGATCCATGTGATCGAACTGCCTGCTGTATATGCATTTGCTACTCGCTCTTGTTTCTTGTGTCCTCTGTTTCTCTCCTGTGGAGAATCTGGTATTCAGTAATCTGCAAATATTTTAGCAGAGAACCATTTGTACTGCCTGTGTTGTTTCAGCACTGAGTTAATATGATGAACATTATTAGTACTTATCTGTTTCATCTTGTACAACTTTTTCTCCTCCGAAACTCATTAGTCCGGACTCTTGCTCCTCCGCAACTTTCTTTTGCTGGTGCGCTATCATGTCCTGGTGTAATGAAAATCCCTCAGAGAGTAAATGATGCCAAGCCATGTACTATACTAAGAGAGGCACCCAGGAAGTGTCAGGGATTAAGGGCCTGCTTGATTCATGAAATTTCAAAGGAAGCTTGTAGGATTCTTACCCATAGGAATTATTCACACAGTGGTCATTTGTAGGATTCTTACCCATAGGAATTATTCAGGTAGTGGCCAGTTGATTTGAAGGAACATGCCCTCCAAAATTCTTTCCTATAGGTCGATCCATATTACTTGATGCTAATATGGATGTATCTTGCTAATATGGATGTATCTAGACTTAAAAGGAGGGAGTACTACAATTTCATAGGAATTCTAAAGAGGTTAAACCTTTTAGAAAATTCATGTGTCTGACAATTATGACATGTACCCAATCTCTATATACCCAATCTCTATATAAATTTCGTGCGTTTTTCTTGTAGTGTAACCAAACGTTGTCTCTAATTAATTCCTACATTTCATATGCCATGACATACTGTTCATGTGTTTTTCCTATTCCTACATTTTTCAAATCCTTCAAATCAAACAAGCCCAAGAGATTAAGACTTCCATCGCTTCAGAGTTCCAACTTTTCTTCTTTTTTTTAAAACGGAGAGTTCCAACTTTTGAAAACATTGCCAAAGAGTGCGCATCTTGTGTGAGAGAACATGGTGGGCAACAGATCACTTGTGGAATTCAGTTCCAGGTTAACAAATTTTCCTTTTCCATCCGAATAATATGGCTGATTGTCGTGATAAAAGCACGCTTGCACAAGGCAAGAGAACCTTGATTTGCTGTAAGTATGCTTGCACATAGGCTTGGTGCACGAAGGCCACAGCGAGGGTGCAAACCCTGATGCTATTTTGGGGATGTTTCGCCAAAGGATCGTCAACGTGATGCATACTAGAAGGGCATGTTATGTAGCTTGGGTTGATTTTGGGGCTCACAGGTTCACTGGTGCGAGCACACTTTCTCATTCGGAACGAGTCACAGTGTCAGACCTGTTGCTGCTTGGTTTAGGCCAAAAAGATCCTCTTGTTTGTTTGCACGCAGCCAATTCCAAATGTCGATGGAGATGACACTACACCTTGGTTTCTTCTTCTTCTCCTCCTCCTTCTTCATTTCATTTCTTCACTTCTTCTTCTCCTTCTCACATGGTGGTCTAGCATCCGACTTTCCACATTGCGTTTGTCCACTCGAACATCTTCTTCTTCCAGGCTTCATTGTCGCCCGTCTCCACGCTATGGCCGGTCTCAACTTCATCAAAAGTGACAACATTTTCGAGAAAGTCATCCTCACCCCAACCAAAGATCCAGTTGTGAAGAATGTAGCAAGAAAGTACCAACTTCACTTGAGTGTCAAAAGTGTGGAACAATTTTGGTCAAGGACCTTAAACCTGTTTAAACCTGTTTTTCAATGCAGCAAATGCCCCCTAAATGGTGACTCTAAGGGTTGAGTGTCTCAGATTAAACAACTCTTTCACATAGGTGGTACCTTATTTTTCTGAAGGAAGATCGAATCAGGGTGGTCCTGAGATTTCGGAGGCCCAGGCGAAACTAAAATTTTGGGCCCCTCTTACTACTTTTTTTTCACATATATGAGATGATGACAAATAAATACTTTTAAGTATACACAACTTCAATATTCATATAAAACAATGTTTACATGATACCTTAAAATTTTCTCTGCCAATTCCTAGAAGCAAAGTCCGTGACGATGGAATCAATATCAAACTCGTCCACTAACTTCTTGTCAATGTATAGAGTTGCGAAACCAGTTAACCCTGCTCCTACAAATAAGAACAACAAATACTAATCAAAATTCAGAACTCAAATTATAGGCGAGCATATAGTAGAATTCCAAGAGAACTGCAACGGGTGTTCTTACCTTCTATCCTAATCTAATACGTAGATTGGATGAATGCCTGATTGACGATGGCCAGACTGGGACTGCCAACTGCGACGGCCACTGGCCGGCATACTAGCAGGCATCACCGTAGTCGGCAGGAGGGCAGCAGTCAGCAGATCGTCCCACGGTCGGTCGGTCGCGATCGGCGAGAGCGAGGGCAGGAACCAGGCGGCCTGGGCGATAGCCACGAACCGCGAGAGGGCAGGCAGGGAATCGAGGCGTCGGGCTCGGGCAAATTGGCGATGTTTCACATATCGATAGATGGAACGGATTTCAGGCGATGACTCAAGTCGTGGCCGGCCAGCCGGATTGGAAACCAATAGGAAAAGAAAGGTCCAATTGTAGACCAAGCTATCTCAAATCGTAAAACTGCTCTCTTTTTTCTGCAATGTATAGTAAGCTTATATAGAAAATATGGGCCCTCGATTTTTCTGGGGCCGAGGTGGCCGCCCCGCCAGACCCTCCCCAGGGCCAGCCCTGGGTAGAATACCAGGTCGGCATGCATATCCAGCATCTTCAAGGTAGGACATACCCTTAGAGATTTGCAGCCCATTAGGCCTTGACAAGCTGTCGGACAGGATGCTTGCATCATGAGCTGAAGCCTCCTAGCCAGCAAGCACGTATGTGAATCTCATATCGAAATCCGCAGCTGCTAGCACGTTTCTGACTAGTGTAGTGCTTCCTCCCACGGAATGCTGCAGACACTGCTCTCGGTACCTTTGCCGTCACATGAGTACCATCAATGGAATCCTGTCAAACAATAAACTCACATTTATGTTTCTGACAGTACCATACATCTCATAAGTACAACGAACATGATTTTGAACTCACCCTAAAATACGAGAATCACCTAGCTGTCCTTGATCTTAGGTGGTGTGTTGTTTGATGGTGACTTGACCATTTCACCTCTGAGCTCCACAATTACGTACAACATCTGCTGGAAGTACCGGGAGATAGTCTCCGTGGATCGCATGAATGTGTTATGGATGATTCTGAACCTTTAGTTATGACCCACAACATGAAGAAACATTGCGACTTATTCTTTGATAGAGGTGTGGATGCTATCAACTAGCAATCCACTCTCCCTAAACGTTTTCACAAGTGCATAGAAAGGGGCCCTTCTCATCCAAAGTATTTGGCTAGCCTCTACCTCATTGCAGTTGTAGATGTAGTTTAGGTTGGATATCCTCTCCTCATCTCGTTGTAACATAGGCCCGTAGGTGACAAGAGGAAAAGCATCACACCTGACTGCTCTCTTGTGCACCATCAGGATTCAGAATTGAATGACAACGATGAGTGCTGCGGCGTGATGCACAAGCTGTAGCTGGTCGATCTACTCAAACAAGATCTAAGCATTACGAACGGTCTTATCGAACCAAACTAGTTCTACCAACATGAATATAACACTAGAGTAGAGCAGAGGAGTTTTCCCTTACCTTTGTCATGGCAGAGGATGGAGACAACCAGAAGTCGGAGAAGATATGCACAGGGTCTGGCGCGGCAGGACACGACGACCATGGTACGGCGCCGGAGACTGAAGGGCGGAGCTCCTCGTCCAGAGCACGGCCAGGGTCAGATGCGCGAGTGCAGATCTGGATCGCCACAGCTGGCGGTGCAAAAATTGGGGAAAGGGAAATTTCTTGAGGGGGCTAATGGAGAGGGTAACTAAAGAGGAAAGTTACCGCTACCTTTGTCGCGCAACGCCGCTCGGATTTCGCCTTCTCCCTCCATGCCACGGCCGAGCGCTCGTGCCAACGGCATTGTCGATTTTCGTCGCGCTCGGACCTGTTCCTAGAAAAACGGCCAAATTGAACGTTCCTCCCGTGCCTGTTCCGGATATGCTTTAAGGTCCGTGCTGTGCAAGAACTTGGAGACGAGTGTGCATCCAAACGAGGCAAAAACCGTGTCCCACATGCGAGCCAAAGGTCCCCAGACTACCAAACAGGGCCCAAAGTACTCTACTGATCCAGGAAGATAACTACCAGCTCTATTTATCCGCTGAAGAAGCTGAATTCCATGCTTTCTTTGAACTTTGAAGGACACCGCTGCTTGAGTGAATCGGAAAACCGGCTTGTCCTGAGTCCGGCTATAGCTCATAATCCAAACAAGATTAGCGAAAGTGACTTTACATCCTTTGCAATGTTTGTTGATGAAGCGGACTATGTTCAGGAGCTCATTATCAGTGATTGCAATGCTATTCTGATTAATCAACAAAGCTCTCTTATAGTCTTATTTCTCTCAAGAATGAAATAAAGATGCACGAGTTATGTGAGGGTGTCGCGGTGTTAATTGGTTCGGTTGCAACAATCGTTGTGAAGTTGTGTGTTACGCTGCTTAATTTCTTTTTTTGAGGGAAGAGAGAGTTTCATTGCATCTTAATATCACAGTTTATAATGTCATCCACAACAAGATGATCAACTTCTGTTGGGACATGCCCCATCCAGAAGTTATTGATAGCATATAACCTAGATAATTTGGCAAGCTCGTGTGCTACCTGGTTGCTCCCTCTTCTAATTTTACAAACTTCGAAATTACTAAATCTCGCTTGAAAGGTCTCGATCTCATCATATGTGCGCCAGAGGCACGACAACTTTTGGTTTCTTTTCTTGATCGCCTCCACAACAGCCGGGATGCAAGACAGGCAATAGCTTCAGCTTCTTCTGCATTTGTACATGTCCCAGTACCTCTGCAACTTGCCCAAAGAACCTTTCCAGTATTATCTCTAGCAATACATCCCACATAGCTCTTGCCGTCTTCACTGGTGAAACTAGCGTCGACAATGATTTTTACCCAGCCGTGTTCAGGTGGCTTCCAACACTCCTTGGTGTCCTTCCTCCCAGCCGACATCCCAGACGCATGACATGCTGCAATGGGCGTACCTGCATTTGATATAGGCTGTTTGCCTTTTTCGTTATCATGTTTCCTGCAATTTAGCATAAGATCCTGTAAATATCTATGCAAATACCGTACGGAGTCAGAAATTTTACACTCTCCTTTGTTATGAATAACATCACAACGCAGATGCCAGGACCTCGAAAGGATCATAAGAATAAGGCCCCTCCTGTCATTACTAATGTTTGCCAACAACATAAGAAGCCAATCAGATCCAGTATACATAAAGTTGTCCTCATCAGGAATGCTCCATTTATTTCTCATCTCCTGTCTTAAAGCTTTAGCTTTTGTGCACTCAACCGGGGTATGGTAACTTGTTTCATCTTTGCAACCACATATCTTGCAGATGCAGTCTATCTCTAAGTTTCTTTTGAATTTATTGCTTTTTGTGGCAAGATTATCACAAGCCACTCGCCAAGCAAAAATTCTGATCTTGTTTGGTACTGGAGCATTCCAGATAACTTTCCACAAGTCCTCATAGCTAAAGTGTTGGGAGATACGGAACAGAGAAATGCACGGGTCGTCCTCCTTCAAGGGCGACTTGGGCGAACCCTAGCCACCGCCGCCGCCTTCCCCTCCCCCTCCCCTCCCCTCCTCGTCGTCCCCGGAGGCCGCCGCCGGCGAAGCCTAGCGCGGCCGGTGATGGGGCAGCGCGGATCCTCGCGTGGTCCCCTGGTGCGGCTGTAGGAGGCACGCCTCCGCGCTGGGGGATGATCCCGGTTCTGGTTGATGGCGGTACGGGCGGGCGGTGTTGGGGGCGGCGGCGCGGCCCTGGCCATGGCGGCACAGCCCTCTCCGCCGTTTCTCGCCGTGGCCTCGCCGGGAGAGCGGTGATGGGGGCGGCGGCGCGGCCCCGGACCCTGGCGCGGTCCTCTCCTCCTTCTCGCCTTGGCATGGCCGGGCGGGTGGGGATGGGGGTGGATCTCGTGCTGCTCCTCCTCAAGAGCTGGGATCACGGCACCAAGGGCGGCGGCCCTGGATGGCGATGGTGGTGACGGCGCCTACCTGGTGGCAGGTGGCGGGCGTCAGGTGCTGCTTTCGTGGCACCGCGGTGGTGATCTCCTCTCTCGCCGGAGGAGATCGGCTAGTTGTGTGGCTAGCCGTGGCGGATCTTGCGATCCGTCGCCTAGCTCCCAATGGCGAGGCGCAGCTGCCGGTGAAAGCCGGCCCAGACTTCGGTCATGGCGGATGATGGCGGCGCCTTTCGTCGTTACCTTGTTGAAGGCATTGTCTCTGCAGTCTGCGTTTTTTCGCTTGGGCTGCTCCAGGGGAAACCCCAGACCCGGGTCTCCCGGATCGGATGATAGCGGCGCGCAACGCCGTTCTCCCTGTTGGGGGTATCGTTTTCGGAGCAGACAACGGATGGTGGTGGTGCTAAGGTGGAGCGGTGTGCTTTTGCTGTGTCGGCGTCGTCGAGTCACCGTGGCATGGTGCAGTGGTGTCTCGGGATGGATGTAGTGTGTTGGACATGCGTAGGATGGTGGAGTCGTCTGGCGCCGTGGTGGCATCGATGGCAGGCCTGGCATGGTCAATGCGATGATCTCTCTTGAAGATGAAGTCGAGGAAGACGGCGGTAGCAACTTCTATGGCGTGTGCGTTGGCGTATGCTGAGAGTCTGCTTGACTGGATGTGCTTCTCATCTGCTATTGGGCGGCCTGAGAAGGCATTTGGTTTTTGGATGATATGAGTTGGTGAATTGTCACCCCCTTCACCCCCCTGTAGGTTTAACGAGGTGGCTTCGAGTTTGATCTTTTGTATTGCTCTTGTAAGGTGTTGCGAATAATCTAATAAAAAAAGCCGTGTGCATCCTTTGGATGCAGAAGCTGGGGCGATATTTCCCCCATTTTGAAAAAACAAGTCTCGGGTGCCTTCTTCTCTTGATCTCGAACTGGGTTTTGATATTTGGTTGTATTTTAGAAAATATGCTAACTTGTAAGCACTTCTAACCGAAAAGACTCCATTTTTCTCATAATGCCAGGCAAGAAAAACCTTTTTTGATGCATCCGGGGGTTTCAGCTGCAAGATAAGCTCAGCATCATGGGGTTGAAAATTTCTACGAATGATTTGCACTTTCCAACTACTGTCTGCAGTGTTTATCAGCTGATAGACACGCCTATGTCTATCTGGTATTCTGGTTGGCTGAGCTTTTAAAGCATGGTTTCTCGGAATCCAATTATCTCTCCAAGTTCTAATACTTTTCCCATCGCCTATTCTCCAAACCACCCCCTCTTTGAGAAGTTCCAAACCATGTTCAATCCCATGCCAAACAGGAGATGCTTGAGCTCCCCTAGGATAATAAATAGCTTTCATTAGTCTTGCGGCTAAACTGTTGGGATTTTGGATCAGTCTCCAAGCTTGGCGGGCAAGAAGAGCTTGGTTGAAAAGAGTTGTGTCTCTAAACCCCATACCGCCTTGGTTTTTCGGTTTGATGAGATTATCCCAGGAGGACCAATGAACTTTCCTTTCTCCGTCTTCCTCTCCCCACCAGAAAATCCTGATCAGTTGCATATAATCATCATGGAAGCCATCGGGGAGCTTGAATATGCCCATAATGTAAATAGGCAATGCTTGAGCTACCGATTTAATGAGGACCTCCTTACCCGCCATCGACATTAGTTTCTCATTCCTATAGGATAACCTTTTAGCAAATCTGTCTTTTATTGGTTGGAATTTTTCTGCTTTCATTCTTCCTTCTGGAGTTGAAAGCCCAAGATACTTCTCATCAAAGGTACTTAATTTCTCATTGGGACAAGTACCGCACATTATCAATCACTAAGCAATATAGCAAGCAAAACCAAACAGGCAAACGCTCGCCCCAAATAAACAGTCTTACCCAAATGAAAATAAGAACAACCCAAGGTCAAACGGCCGTCTTCTTGGACATGTACCAGTGTATCACAACACCTAGCTATGGCCAATACAAATCACTGACCGAAACAACAGAAGTACGCTACTCCAAGAAAAAAAAGCTTTAAGAAATGATCGTGCATGTGTCGCAATGTTGACAGGTCCAATCGAAGGTCGAAACTGGGATCGTTATCCCCGAAGCAGAAGGTTCAAGCTAACACCTTCAAAAAAAAAAAACACGACCAAGGCACGTTGACAATGCCCGATCTATCGACGCCGTTGTAGAAAACGCCAGAAACAAGTTGAGGACCTCGCCCCCCGCATGAGCTCACTACTAAAAAAAACTTAGACCATCTCCAGTCACATCCATAAAACGTATCCCAAATTATTTTAGGGTGCGTCTGACATATTTTTGACTTCAGTCGCGCGCCCCAAAGCTTCCTTCCGCCTGGCGAGGCCTAGCCCGTCGCCGCTCCATAGGGAACGTTCTGGCCATGCCAGACGGAGCGAGAAGCGAGGCGGGCACCCACCTGTCGCGACCACATCCAGAACGGTTGGTTCCCGCCTTTTAATTCTCGTCACGCCTCCCCTCCCGCGTCTCCGACCCCTCCGCCGCCGCTCGATTTTCCGGCCATCTCGACGGCCAATCGCTTCTGAGTCAGGCACCGTCGTGATGGTTGGCTCCCTCGCCGTCCTTTTCGCCGCCGCCGCTTCGCCAACGTGTCCCATAACGCGCGGGCAAATCCGCCCCTCCTCCGCGCACAGAAGGTGTTCGACGCCTTGCCTGGTAGGCGCGATAGGTCGATGTTCGTTGCCTGCTCTGCACGGATGAATTTTAACCATTTGTTTTGCTTCAGACATGGATAGCGACGATGAGATGATCGTCCAAATGTTGGAGGAAGAGCAAGCCTTCGACGACGATATTCTAGAGCATTTGTCGATCATAGCGTCCCTCCAGAACATGCTTGATGCCGAGGTGGAAAAGAGAAAGAGGCCGTGCCGCTGAGGTTCAAAGGCGGGAAGAAACAAGTCGAAGCCTCAGCAGAGGATGGAGGGGCATACATTGCTGCAAAACGATTACTTCGCAGATGAAGCAACACAGGCCGACAATTTTTGGCGCCGGTATAGAATGAGCAAGGGTTTGTTCATGAGTATTCTCCATGGTGTTCGAGAGTTCGAACCCTACTTCAAGCTGAAGCACGACGTTGTTGGCATTGCTCAATGGAACACCGTTTGGGAAACGATTAGGGGACTCGACAGGAGATGCTCTTGTATCCGGGAGGGGAAATGCAGGTGTACCAAATATTTGCTGCCAACCTCATTCATGGTCATGGAAATGGTAGACGTACAACCCGACCAACACTGTTGCATTACGGCCACCCCTCTGGCAACCGTAACCGCGCGGCGCGACATGTGCCGGCCAGGGCCGCTAATGTTCCACAGGAGAGAACACCAGCGAAGAAGGACGGGGGGCTAGGGCTTCCCCCGTTACGATCCTAGGGTGACACAATCATGTTATGATTTGGTCAAAAATTTAAGTGAACATTTCACTTCTCCCCAAGTATGTACAAGCCTGATCCTCAGGGATAAATAGTGAATTTTGAGATGAAACCATTTCTGCACGAGGTGATGTCTGGTTCACAAGCAATGAAGGTTCAGTCAAGCTTCAGACTCAGAGAAACGTGACGAGGAGTTTACCTGCACACCTACGGACCATGTGTTACACAGTGCTAGCATGTTGCATGTCCAGACTCCAGATCACTCAGTCATGCAGAAATTAAGTAGTTGAGACTTGGAGCAGACTGTAAGGTGATTTTTTGTTCCCCGAGCATGCTAAATCTAATGGAAAGATCTCAAGAGCTTGTAGAGAGGTGTACCTAGCAGGGTGCTGATTATTTGACTAGTGACGACTGAACAACAAGTGTTGCACCATTCTGTATATATTACAAATGTCGTCAGACATACTTACACAATTGCAAAGAGGATAAATCTTTGTGTATGGTTTTTCTTAGAAGGGACCATTTTGTTCTCCGTATATGCATGTGCCAGAGAAATTGAAAATGATCAAGAAGGAAATTACTACTATCATCGATGGATGCTGCATGCGTTAACCTCGATCTTGTAGCAGCAGCTAGGATTCTACTAATTAGGAGAGCGTGAAGAAGTTCTTGAGGGAGGCGACGAGGCTGGGCGGCCAGTGCTTGGTGTCCCTGACGTAGGCGAGGTCGGTGTAGTGCGGGTCCAGCAGCGTGGCGATGGTGAACTGGTTCTCGGCGAGCAGCGGCGCGTGCTTGTCGGCGTAGAGCGCGGCCGCCAGCGCGGCGTGGATCTCCGGGTACCCCTTGAGCGCCACCGACACGTCCTCCATCTCCGTGATGGACTCGTCTCGGTCGCCGATCTCGTACAGCACCAGCGCCCGCCCCACCCGCGCGTACTCCGACAGCGCCAGGTCCTTGTACCCGCTCACCACCGCCGTGAAGGACGCCAGCGCCTCCGGGAACTCGCCGCGCGCCTGCAGATCGCGCCCGAGGTCGAGCAGCCGGACGGCCTCGCCCACGCGCAGCGACACGGCGGCGCTCGCGGCGCGTTCCGCCTCCGTTACCGGGTCGTAGCCGGCCGCGGCCGCTGCTCCCCTGCTGCTGGCATTGTTACTGCCTGCGGCCACGATCAGGAGCAGGCCGCCAGCGGACACGAGCAGCTGCCTCCTCGTTGCGGCGGATGGTGACGAGGAGATGGTGGGTGATCGTGGAAGCGGGGCTGTTCCGGTGGAGATGGTGCTCGCCGGCGTCACGGGCGGCTGCATTGGAACGAGAAGGGTTCGCGGCTCACATGCTCACTACGTTTATCCCCCGGAGCCAAGAGAGCTCAAGAGAGCGGATAAGGATTCAAAGGCCGGCTAATATGTGAGGCATATCGAAGGGGAAAAAAAATATCCAGGAGACCGAGGCCATTGGGAGGCGGCGAAGTAAGAGGATAGTGGAAGTACCATAGCTAGTAACATCACACATTTTAAGTTTGTTGACATGACATGTCACTAAATGAAAAAAAAAAGTGAGGTGGTAACTAGCTATGTTACCATAACATCACACACCCCAATGCAAGATAAGTCTACAACATAATAATAAATAACACAATGCATGACACTACATATAAGTTAATACCCACTATGAAAGTAGTAACTTAGACTAGTAACATAGAATATGTTAGTAGTCTAAGTTACCCCACTATGACCAGCCTAAGAGCGCAAACACGCGCATCTGACACTATTCTCGTAATAACTGTTGTTGTGTGGGCTAGGAAGCAAAAAAGGCTAGTTTAAATACCGCATCGGACCCGTACAAACTTTTTTTATCCGGCCCATCCAGTTCCGTGCCGCGGAAACCCTAAGTACCCAGTTTCGCGAGGCAGCGCGAGCGCGAACCCCATCCCCTCCCCGGCTCCCCCCGCGTTGGTGCGAAGGAACATTCAGCTCCTCTCGTTTCCCGCTTCCGCCCACCACCCGCCACTCGCTGACAAGGCTGCAATATTCTGATTGCATTGTTAGTTCTTACTTGCTCTCGATTTGAGACTAACGTCTAGAACAAGATCGACTATTCGGAATCCCACCATTATCAATAAAGCTTTCATCATTCATCCGCAATATTCTGATTGCATTATTAGTACTTACTTATTCTCGATTTCAGGTAGGAATTAAGACCCTCGGCGGTCAGGTTGATCGTGCATCCGCAAGATCAATAACTCCCGGAGATTGTCCTAGCGATTGCATTGGCGCACGAGCTTTGCACGTGTAGTCGGATCGTCAAGCACGAACTCCACCAACAAATCGATCTATCCTCGTCTCATCGAAAGATCGGCCACCTTTTACCTATCACCAACACGGGTGATTGGGAAGAAATTAGTACAAGGACATGCCCGGATTGAAGGGCAAGCCATTTACATGCAACCATTGCTATACCATTCTTGAGCACAATGACAAATGGAAGATGAGGGAGCAAGAAGCACCACCACCGAGGCATAAGCTCGTCGAGTTGGAGGATGCAGAAGAGGATGGTTTGCTTGAGACCAAGAGGAACAAGAAGAGGCCGGATGGAGCAAAGATGACAAAGGACAAGATCAAAAAAGCAAGGCGAGGCTGCAACATTGTCTCTCAAGATTGATGTTATGGTTAAGTCCAAAGAATTGTTGGTGATGAAGATTTTGGAGGCAAAGAAGGAAATGATGGATAAGAATACCAAAGAGAAGGAAGAAAAATGGAACATGCTCCATGAAGATGCAAAGCACAAGTCCGACGTCGAGAAGAGGAGAGCACGTGCTGAGGAGAACCGGGCTATGGTAGAGCTCATTGCGGCGGAGAATGCGATTATGATGATGAACCCGGCCGAGATGGATGAGTTCCATCTTGAGTGGTGAAGTCGCACAAATATGGAGATCTTGACGCGAAGGAGGGAAGCTGCACGCACTACCATGATTTCCATGAGTGGTGCCCGAGGTGGATGTGCCGGCAACCGATGGTTATGCTTGACCATGCGCTTCCTTGATCATGTGATGCTTGATCCTTTTTTGGTGTCATGTTTTATGTATGATTGAGTACTTTAAACAATCAGTTTGCATGTTCTATGTTTCTACATTCGAGAATTATTGGCTGGTTTATCATACATTTGCATAAATCCTGTGTTTACGGTTCTTGTTTCCGGACTGAAAGAACGGCGTGCATCCTAGACGCGTCAAACGTGGCCCGCAAAACAACATATTCTTGAATATGTTGTTATGCAGGCCACCACTATTGGGAAAAGGCTTATACTCGCAATAGCACCCGTAATAATAATTTTAACACCCAGAAATGTGCATTTTTCAAAGTTTTCAAAAATTTACAAAAATTATACCGTTGGTCTTATTTTTCGAAGAGCTACCTGGGAGCACCTGGGGCTTACCAGTGGGGCACCCCAGGGCTGCCCCCCATGTGCCGGCGCGGCCAAGGAGGGGGGCGCGCCACCCTGTGGTGTGGGCCCCTCCTTGCCCCACTAAGTCATCTCTTCCTTCCATTCTACTCTCTCTCCCGAAAAAACTCGTACTCACTTTCTCTCACTCGCGTTTCTGCTCAAGAGCTCAAGATTTCTCGATCTCTTTGCTCAGCTCAGATTTCTGTCTGAAATTTGGCACATTTGCTCTCCGGTATGTGACTCCTCCGATTATCCAAATAGAATTTTGTTTGGTTGAGAGTATATCTTGAATATTTTGCTGATGTAGGTAACATGTTAAGTGAGCTTGCATGCTTGTTCTAAGTTGTAAAAATTAGTTTTGATGCATGTTTAGTACTCTATCAAGTTCCTATAGTAGTTTCCCTCAATTATATGTCTCCAATTCGGAAACACCAAAAATATTTGTTGTTCTTCTTTGGTTTTGTAAAGTTCATTATGGAGTTTAGCGGTCTCCGGTGGCTGGAGCTTGGTTTTCATTCCATATTATTCAAGCTACACAAGTCAAAGGCAATAATGATGATCTACGATAACTCGACTATGGTGAGAGGCTGGTATGAACTCTATTTGTTTTCATTTTTGTACATATAATCATCCATGTGGGCATGCTTAATTGGTTCATGTGAGGTATATGTCATTTAATAAAGTCTAGTAGTTCATGATCTCTCATGTTTAGCTCCAATTTATTAATATGAGTAGCATATCATAAATATTTGCTTGCATTGTTTTATTCATAGATAGGTATGACATTGTGGTATCCTCCTCTGAATAATTCACTTGAATCAACTTGGCACATGCTCACGCATGCATATGACTGAACAAAAGTCAATTAAGCCTCGATGATTTACTTTGCCTCAGAGTTCTTGTATCACTTTTATGCCTCTGTTAATTTATTTTGCCGCAAGCATGATTATGACAGTGGTTGCTCTCTTGATTGTCGCTTCCCAGTCTATTGCTAGCCTTCACTTGTACTGAGTGGGAACGCTGCTCGTGCTTCCAAACCCCTGAAAACCAAGTTATTCCAAAGTGTCCACCATAAATACCTATGCATGGCATTTCAAGCCATTCCAAGTAAATTCTCATGTGCTACCTTTAAACCTTCAAAATGCTTCTCAATTTATGTCAATGTTTTATAGCTCATGAGCAAGTATGTGCTGTTTATCTTTCAACCTTGTCATTTACTCCTGACAGACTTTCATCAATGGACTAGTGGCACATCCGCTTATCCGATAATTTTGCAAAAAGAGCTGGCAACGGGGTTCCCAGCCCCAATTTATTAACTTTCATCAATAATTCTCTTCACATGTTTTGCCCTGATTTATCAGTAAGCAACTTAATTTGCAAATAGACACTCCTCCATGGTATGTGAATGTTGGAAGGCACCCGAGGATTCGGTTAGCCATGGATTGTGTAAGCAAAGGTTGGGGGAGTGTCATCCATAATGAAACTAAAATATATGTGTAAACAAAAGAGAAGAGGGATGATTTACCTTGCTGGTAGAGATAACGTCCTTCATGGGAGAACATGTTATTGTTTCATGATGATATGCATTGTTTTATGATCTTACCTGCAAGTTGTATACACATATTGTTGTCCGGAACCCGAGGCCCCAAAGTGACAGAAATAGGGACAACCGGAGGGGAAGGCGGTGATATTAGGATCACATGTGTTCACTGAATGTTAATGCTATGCTCCAGTGCTCTATTAAAAGGAGTACCTTAATTTCCACTAGATTCCCTAGAGGCCCGGCTGCCACCGGCTGGTAGGACAAAAGATGTTGTGCAAGTTTCTCATTGCGAGCACGTACGACTATATATGGAACACATGCCTATGGATTGTTTAGTACTTGGATACTATTTTATTACTATCTGCAAATGACCTACCTTGATTGTTATATGATTTCTCTCATCCATGCAGCGCCCGTTCATCCATCCATATGCCTACAGTATTTTAATCCTGCTGTTTACTATAATCACTACTGCTGTTTTTGTTACACTGTTGCTGATATTTCACTACTGCTACTGCTAAAACTGTTACTACTGATAAACTCTTGCGAGCAAGTCTGTTTCCAGGTGCAGCTGAATTGACAACTCCGTTGTTAAGGCTTACAAATATTCTTTGGCTCCCCTTGTGTCGAATCAATAAATTGGGTTTTACTTCCCTTGAAGACTGTTGCGATCCCCTATACTTGTGGGTCATCAATGTCGTCCTCCAGTTCCTTTCTTGAAGTTTCTTCGTCGTATTCCACTACTCTCGGGGAATTGTGCTCTATTTCTATCGGCAGAACTGCCTCAGCTCCATGGACCAGAAAAAATGGAGTTTCCTGTGTCGCTGTATTTGGTGTTGTTCGGATACTCCATAACACACTAGGCAACTCCTCCGGCCATGTGTGTCGAGCTTTTTCCAATGGTGTTAGCAGACGTTTCTTGATGCCGTTGCAGATGATGCCGTTTGTTTTCTCGACTTGACCATTGGTTTGCGGGTGCGCAACTGATGCAAAGTGTAGTTTGATGCCTACCTCTACACAATAAGCTTTGAATTCTTTGGATGTGAAATTGCTGCCGTTGTCTGTGATGATGCTATGAGGTACTCCAAACCGAAAAACGATGCTCTTAACAAACTTGATTGCGGACACTGCATCCGGTGAATTTATCGGCTTCGCTTCTATCCACTTTGTGAACTTGTCGACAGCCACGAGCATGTACTCGTATCCTCATGGCCAAGCCTTGTGCAATTTTCCCACCATATCAAGACCCCAAAGGGCCATGACAACGGTATTGGCATCAACTCTGCTACCGGAGAGTGAGGTCTGGCGGAGAATCTTTGAAATGCATCACAAGTACGTACTATGTCATTTGCATCCTCAATTGTTGTTAACCAATAGAATCCTGCTCTGAAAACCTTAGCTGCTATAGCGCGACTGCTTGCGTGGTGTCCGCACACCCCTTCGTGTACATCCTTTGAAATTAGCCTTCCTTCCTCGGGTGTGACGCACCTTTGTAGCACTCCCGAAATACTTCGTTTGTATAACTCTCCTTTGACCACAGTAAAGGCTCTGGAACGCTTGATAACTCGCCTTGCTTCGATTGGATCATCGGGTAGTTCTTTCCTCAAAATGTATGCTATGTACGCCTGCATCCAAGGAGTCTGTACCACCATTATCATGTGCGGTTCCTCCTCATCTTCCGATGGTGCTGCTGGAGCCACCAAGGCTTTCTCATCCTTCCCCTTCTTCTGTTGCTTCGTCGCCTTGGTTGATCTTTCAGCTATTTCTTCCGAAAACACGCCAGGTCGTATTGCGAGACATTGCGACCCGATGTTTGCGAGAACATCGGCTTCATCGTTGCTGAGCCTGCTAATATGATTAACTTCACATCCATCGAACAACTTCTCAAGCTCGTTATAAACTTCCTTGTATGCTATCATGCTATCATTGACTGCGTCGCATTGGTTCATCACCTGTTGAGCCACCAGCTGTGAGTCACCAAAGATTTTTAGTCGAGTTGCACCACAAGCTTTCGCCATCTTCATACCATGTATAAGTGCTTCATATTCTGCTTCGTTGTTAGATGCGTTTGGAAACGTCATCCGTAGTACGTATTTCAGTTTGTCGCCTTGAGGTGATACTAGTATCACGCCTTCTCCAGCCCCCTCTAGTCTCTTGGATCCGTCAAAGTTCATGGTCCAAGTTCTCGATAAATCTGGAGGTCCCGTGTTTTGCAGCTCCATCCACTCTGCGATGAAGTCTGGTAGGACCTGTGACTTTATTGCTTTTCTTTTTTCGTATGTGATGTCCCGAGGGGAAAGTTCTATTCCCCAAAGGGAGACACGCCCCGTAGCTTCTGGATTGTTTAATATGTTGGATAAAGGCGCTTCGTTGACCACTATTATCGGATGCGCAAAAAATAGTGTCACAATTTTCTTGCAGTTGTAAACACTCCATATGCTAGCTTCTGGTACTGCGGGTACCGCTGTTTTGATGGTGATAAGACTTCGCTGACGAAGTATACTGGCCGCTGTACTCCATGTAGTTTTCCTTCTTCTTCTCGTTCGACCACAAGGACTGTACTGACCACCTGAGGCGTGGCTGCGATGTATAACAGGAGAGGCTCCTTCTCCTTAGGCGCCACCAAGATTGGTGATGTCGAGATTGTGCGTTTAAGATCTTCGAAAGCTCTGTCTGCTTCTTCCTTCCACTGGAACTTTTCTCCTTGTTTGATCAAAACGTAAAAGGGCAACACCTTTTCTCCTAGCCTGGCGACGAATCTGTTCAAAGCTGCAACTCGCCCAGTTAGCTGTTGTATTTCCTTCAACTTTGTTGGCTTCCTCATTGTTACGATGGCTTGGATTTTCTCTGGATTGTCTTCGATTCCTCTTTCTGAGACTAGGAACCCGAGAAGTTCTCCCGCAGGGACGCCAAAGGAGCACTTTGTCGGGTTCAACTTGAGGCAGAACTTATCAAGGTTGTCGAAAGTTTCCTTCAAATCCTCGATCAAGGTTGACCCCTTCTTTGTTGTTATGACGACATCGTCAATGTACACTTGTACGTTTTTGCCAATCTGTGTTGCAAGACACTTCTGCATCATCCGCTGGTATGTTGCTCCCGCGTTTTTCAAACCAAAAGGCATTGTTCTATAATAGAACACGCCATAAGGTGTTATGAAAGCTGTTTTGACCTCGTCGTCTTCTTTTAGTCTGATCTGGTTGTAACCAGAATATGCGTCCAGGAAGGAAAGACGTTCACATCCTGCCGTGGAGTCGATAATTTGATCGATCTTCGGGAGGGGAAAGTGATCCTTTGGACAATGTTTATTGAGACACGTGAAGTCGACGCACATGCGAAGGACTTTCGTGTTTTTCTTCGGGACCGCATCTGGGTTAGCTACCCATGTGGCCTCTGTATGCAGTTCTTTGATAAAGCCAGCCTCTCTGAGTCGATTGATTTCTGACAGCATAGACTTGCGGTTTGGTTCCGAAAAACGCCGCAAAGGTTTTTTAATTGGTTTCGCTACTGGGTCCAAATTGAGGTGGTGCTCGGCAAGTTCCCTGGGTACTCCTGGCATGTCAGCTGGACACCATGCGAAGATTTTCCAGTGCTCAGGGAGGAACTCGACGAGCGCGCTTTCCTATGCAAGGTCCATGTTTGTTGCAATGGATGTCGTTTTCTTGGGATCTGTCGGGTGAACCTGTACCTCCTTAGAGTTCTTGGTAGTGTCAAAGGTTGGTTCCTTGAGTGGCCTCCCTACATCTGGCAACACATAATAGTCAGTTGTTAACCTTGATTCCATATACTCTGCTTGCATCCCGAAAGTTTCCGACAGTCGATGAAAATCCTTGTCGCACTTATCAGCTAGCGCAAAACTGCCTTTGACTGTAATTGGTCCTTTGGGTCCAGGGAGCCTCCATAACAGGTATGTATACTGTGGTACCGCCATGAACCTGGCATAAGCTGGTCATCCCAACAAAGCGTGATACTGCGACGGGAAATCCACCACTTCAAATTCTAGCCTTTCTATTCTGTAATTCTCTCGGGTTCCAAACTGAACATCGAGATTGATCTTTCCCAGCGGATAGCTCGGTTTGTCTGGTGTAATACCATGGAAGCGTGTGTCAGTTGGTTTTAGATTCGCCAGGGATATGTTCATCTTCCTCAATGTATCTGCGTACATAAGGTTTAAGCTGCTGCCTCCATATATAAACACCCGTGAAACGTCGAATCCTGCGATCACCGCTGGCAAAATCAGTGATGATTGCCCTGGTCGAGGAACTTGCTGCGGGTGGTCCGCTATGGTGAAGCCAATATCCTGTCCCGACCAATTCAGGTACTCAATTGTTGGTGGAGGCATCTTCTCTGCCATGTACACTTGTCGCGAGATTACTTTTTGAGCTCTGTTGGACGGCCTGGCTTTCTGAATCATCGAAACCGCGCCATTGGTATCGATATAAGGAGGTGGGTTGGGAGCCGCCGCTATTTGCAGATGTTGTCGATTTGCATCCGTAATCGCGGGAGGTGGTGGAAGGTGTATCTCACTCCTTGGCCCTTGAGGGTTTCGCTGTGCTGCCTGCGCGTTAGCGTGCCCTGCATATCTGTTCAACGCCTGGAAAGTTCGACAGTCCTTCTGCATATGTCCCGACTGTCTCTTCCCATTGTTGTCGAGATAAAAATGCATTTGACATGGTCCGTTCATCATATCCTCGGGAGATATATATGGTCTCTGGAACCTCGGACCACTATTTTGCCTGTTGGACGGGAGCCGTCCTTGTAGTCGCTACGCTGCTCACCACTTTTTTGATAATCATCTCGATTGTTTCCACTGCTGTTTCCTCGAAACCCAGCCGATATTTGGCCAGGAGCATCATAATCTGAAAACTGTCGAGGAAATCGTCACCTATTTTGAAAGTTTCGGCTGCGGTCCTCCTCAGGCGACCTATGCCTTTTATTGTGAACAACATCTTCTCCATCTGCCCACCGATTCGCTATCTCCATCAATGCTGATATTGTCTTTGGGTTGGTCCTTCCCAAATCCTCGACAAAGTCTCTTCTTCGAATACCAGCGACAAACACATCTATTGCTCTCTCGTCAGATATATTCTCTGCCAAGTTTTTGATTATGTTCCACCTCTGGATATACTTTCTCATTGATTCGTCGTACTTCTGTCTACAAGCCCTTAACTCCTCCAATGATGCTTGTTTCTTGCACGTGGATCGGAAATTTTTCACGAATATATCCTCCAAGCTTTCCCAGCTGTCAATAGATCCTTCAGGCAGCTTCTTTATCCACGATCGTGCGGCTCCACTCAGGTGTACTTGGATGCTCTGCATGGCTGTTTTCCTGGTACCACCTATCAGCTTCACCGTCTCGAGATAATCAACTAGCCAGTCCTCAGGATCTTGTAAGCCATCGAATTTTTTGAAATTATTGGGCAGCTTAAATCCTGACGGGACCCGAGTTTTTCGGATTCGTCTCGTAAATCACGAGAGTCCACACATATCTTCTTCGTCAACTTCTGGTGAATTCCGACGTTCCCTTCTATCCTGTCGCGCTCTATCCACCCTTGCTTGAGTCGCTGCATCTCTTGCTCCACTCGTTCTCGCCGGATCCTGCACTGCTGCAGTAGGTCGTGGACTATTTTGCCTTGCAGATCCTTCGGGAGGTGTAGTTGCGAATGCTGTTCCCATGGCTCCAACTCCTGCCATGGCCATGTTATACAACGCTTCTCTTGGATCTCCAGGAGGTGGCCTGGATGCGAGGATGAAAGCTTGCGTCGCCATGTATCCAACTTCTGGTGTTTTGGGAATAATATTCCCCATCGTGTCGATTGACATAAAAGACATGTCGAGGTTTTGAACTAAATTCTCTCTGTCAGCCTCAGATATGTTTTGCAGCCGAGATCTTGCTCTGTTTCGAGCTGCTCTGTGACTATCTCCCGAAGTACCTGATTGTCGGCTCAACTCCGCCCTTCGCCTGCTTGACGCGGAAGCCACGGCTTGCCTCCTATCTAGCTCAATTTTCTGTTTTTTGAGCTCTCGTCTGGTACGGGAAAGTCTATATTGGTACGCTTGTAACTCTTCAGGTGTCGCCGTTATGGTCATTGGCTCTGTGCCATCAATAGCTCTTGCAACTCTATCCCATACTGCCTGCGGAAATTGCACCATCTCTCGTGTTCCCGACCCAATATATTTGGTCCCCAAACCTCGCGTGAGATCCGCGGGGTCGACGTACGGATTTCCCGCGTTATCGAAGTTCTCTGATGTCTCCTCCTGTGGACGACTTGTATCTCCAATTGCATAGATTTGATGATATTTTGAACTTTGATATTTGTCGGGATTGGTGACACCGTCATATAGACCGGCGAAGACCTCTCCAACAGCAATGGATCTGTCGATGAAGTTGAAGCTGTCGATGCTGTCCGAGTCGCTGCTTATATCAGAGTCCGCAGACGACTCGAAGGACATGTCGGCGAAGATCTTGGCGAGCTTTTCGTTGCCATAGTGTTGATGAAGCGTGACGGCTAAATCTCCTCGTCGCCTGACTCGATTGATGACGTTGAGTCTGAAAAATCGGAATCGACCTCCGGCAGTCCCGACGAAGTCGGAAACTCGAGACGATACGTTCCTTATTTCTCGACGCGGAAGTGGAACTTCCCGAACATCATCTCCATGGGCTCCACCAGATACGCATATGCATCCAAACGGGAGGGCGGGTGAGGAACAAAATCGACTAGATCAGTTTCGATCCATTTACCTCTATCCATCGCGTTGCTTGCTACCGAAGAAGTCGACGATCTTGAATGTGCCATCGAGATCAGCTCCTTGTCGCCTCTAATTCCCACAGACGGCGCCAATTGATAAGGGATTAACTTATCAATGCCTACGGATTGTAGACTAGGGTTTAGTTGGAAGTAGAGGGCAAGTAGATCTCGAGGGTTTCAGCCGGAAAAGTACTCGACTGCTTATGAAAACTAGGGTTGCGCTCACCATGATTCGATCCTCTCTTTGTCCTCGACTCCCCCTTATATAAGAGGTGGAGTCGAGGGTTTCGTATTACACAAGTTTACAGATTCCGGGAGACTCTCTGAGTTCAACCCGTAAAGTTATAAATCTCTACTTTCCTAATAAAACTCTATCTTTCCTTAACAACTAACTGGGCTTCCGAACTTCATATTCTTCGACCTGTGGGCCTTCAGTAAACCCCGGGTACCATCTTCGGCAGGCCCATTGGGGATGCCTATGTCACCGAGCATATCGACTTCGACGTCGACCACCTCAACCTTCCATACAACGCCATCCTCGGCTACCCCGCACTAGCGCGGTTCATGATGGCAACCCATCATGCCTACAACGTCATCAAGATGCCGGGGGCTGGAGGTGCCATCATCACCATCCGCTGCGACGAGCGGGACACCGCACACACCTTGGAGAGTACGTTCAAGATCGCCGCCCTGGCCCACCCCGATGGCGATGAAGACACGCAGATGCTTGGGGGCTCGCACGACGGAGAGCAGTCGGTTCCCGACTCGACCCTCCGCGAGATCAACCCGCCAACATGTTTTGCATCCCTCGCCGAGGAGTTGCTGGTATCACCAGCAGGGAAGAGGAAGCCTGAGTTCATGGCAGAGAGGACCGCCACCAAGAAGGTGGCCCTGGACTCCAGTGACTCGGGTCTCACCGTCATCATCGACGCCAACCTCCCGAACAAATAGGAAAGTGCGCTCATCGCCTTCCTCCAGACAAAATTCGACATGTTCGCAAGAACATCGTCGGATATGACTGGTGTACCCAGGAAGGTGATTGAGCACAACTTATCATGTTCCCGGGAGCACACCTGGTAAAGCAGAAGGTGCAACGTCAAGCGCGCCGCAGAAGCAGCAATAATTCATCGCCGAGGAGGTGGAAAAGCTTAAGAAGGCCCAGATCATTGAGTCCATTTGCTCACGCCGAGTGGCTGGCCAATCCTATCATTGTACCGAAGCCAGTGGGAGGAGGACGCCTCTGCATCGACTTCACGGACCTCAACAAGGCCTGCGCCAAGGATCCATACCCTCTACCGCGCATCGACGAGATCGTCGACTCCGCCACCGGGTGCGATCTCCTATGCTTTCTGGATGCCTTTTCAGGCTATCACCAGATCAAGATGGCCAAGGAGGATGCAGAGAAGACAACATTCACCACCCCGTGCGGCATCTACTGCTACACGTGCATGCCTTTTGGTCTCAAGAATGTTGGAGCCACCTTCCAAAGGCTGATGCACATTGCCCTCGGTGAGCATATGGGATGGAATGCGGAGGCCTACATCGACGACATCGTGGTCAAAACTCGCAAGGGGGACACTCTCATAGAGGACATCCACGATATCTTCACCAACCTCCGCAAGGTAAACATCAAGCTCAACCCCGCCAAGTGCGTCTTCGGAGTACCTTTAGGTAAGCTCCTGGGATTCCTCGTGTCGCACCACGGCATTGAGGCCAACCCCGGCAAGATCTGCGCCATCGAGGAGATGAAGCCGCCGCGGAAGCTCAAGGACATTCGGCGCCTCGCAGGGTGCCTCGCTGCACTCGGACGCTTCATCGCTCCCCTCGGTGAGAAGGCTCTGCCTTTCTTCAAACTCATGAAGAAGACATGCGAATTCAAGTGGACCCCAGAAGCAGACGAGGCGTTAGCGGAACTCAAGTGGTACCTCACCAGCCCCCCGGTCATGGTGGCGCCGCGGACCCACGAGCCTCTGCTAATGTACCTGGCGGCCACACCATGCACGGCAAGTGCGGTCCACGGTGGCGGATGATGCGTTGCAGACGTATCTATAATTTTTGATGCTCCATGCTTGTTTTACACCAATTTCTATATGTTTTGTTTACACTTCGTTGCACTTTTATACATTTTCCGGAACTAACCTATTGAAAAGATGCCAAAGTGCCACTTCCCTGTTTTCTGATGTTTTGTATTTCAGAAAAGTTGTACAAGAAATATTCTCAGAATTGGACGAAACAAAAGCTGAAGTTCTTATTTTACTGTAACAAAGAGGAAGTCCGGAGGAGAGAAGAAGAGGCTCCACGAGGCGGCCACGCCATGCCTAGGCGCGGCCCAGGCCCTGGTCATGCCTAGGGGTGGTGTGGGGCCCTCGGGCACCCACCGACCTCGCCTTTCCGCCTATTTATTCACCTGTTCGGCAAAACCTAAATACCCGAGCCTCCATCCATGAAAAGTTCCATCACGGCCGCCATCGCCAACCCTAGCTCGGGAGGGTTCTGAAGCTCTTCCCGGCATCCTGCCGGAGAGGGAGATCATCACCAGAGGCCTCTACATCGCCATACCTACCTCCGCCGTGATGCGTGAGTAGTTCATCTCTGGACTACGGGTTCATAGCAGTAGCTAGGTTGTTGTCTTCTCCAATTTATGCTTAATATTTAGATCTTGTGAGCTACCTATCATGATCAAGATCATCTTTATGTAATGCTACATGTTGTGTTTGCTCGGATCCGATGAATATTGAATACTATGATTGAGATTGATTATATACTTGTCATATGTTATTTGTTCTTGCATGCTCTCTATTGCTACTAGATGCTCTGGCCAAGTATATGCTTGTAACTCCAAGAGAGATTATTTATGCTCGATAGTGGGTTCATGCCTCTAGTAATCTGGAAGAGTGACAATAACTTCTAAGATTGTATAGGTGATGTTGCTACTAGGTACAAAACAACAATGCTTTGTCTAAGGATAATTCTATTGTTTACTTTACACACATTGCTTAATGTGATAATTTTTTGCTTGCAACTTAATACCGAAAGGGGTAGGAATCTAACCGGAAGGTGGATTATTAGTCATAGACGAAGTTGGATTACGGTCTATATATTATGTTGTAATGGCCAAATGAATCTCGTAGTAATCATCTTGTCATGTATAGCTTTATTCTGTCAATTGCCCAGCTGTAATTTGTTCACCCATCATGTTATTTATCTTTATGGAGAGACACCTCTAGTGAACTGTGGACCCCGGTCCTTTCTTTTACACTGATAAAATTATCTACTGCAAACACCTGTTAAGTTTACTTACTGCAAGCACTATTCTCTTTAATTCCACTGCAAATAAACATCTCTTTCCACACTATACGGTTAATCCTTTGTTTTCAGCAAAACCGGTGAGATTGAAAACCTCACTGTAAGTTGGGGCAAAGTATTTTGGTTGTGTTGTGTGCAGGTTCCACATTGTTGCTGATGCCGGTAGTGCGTCCTGCCAAAAGTCAGCTAGCGCAACACCTTCAGAATTGATTTGTTTCTGCTACTGGTCGATTAAACCTTGCTTTTTTACTGAGGGAAAACTTGCTACTGGGCTCATCATACCTTCCTCTTGGGTTCCCCAACGGTGTGCTTTGTACTCATCAAGCTACTTTTCTAGCGCCGTTGCCATGGAGAAAGAAGATTTCTGCAAGAGGAGTCTCTCATCTTCAATCTCTTTACTTTTGTATTGTTTAGCTTAGTTTATTTTACTTTGTCTTGTTTTCTTCTTTATATAAAAAACACACAAAAATTAGTTTCTTTAATAGTTGTTATTTTGTTGCTTTATTTTTAGCTCATTATGTTGATCCCTAAGTACGATTTGAAAGACCTATCAATAGGTAGTGGTTCACTAATTGGGAGAGATGACATTAAAGAATTCTTTAATCATGTTAGTAAGCATAAAATATTAAGGATAGATCCCTAGTAGAACTTGCTACTAATTATGAAACTACTGCAGCTTATTTAGTTCAAATGCTAGAGGCTAGGTTTGTTAGCCTTAACCCCATAATACAGAAAATATTTCTTAAACTTCATGAAATTGAGGATGATGAAAAGAGAGACTTTATCCTAGAAACTTTGCTGAAAGAATTTAGAGATGTTGTTATAGAAGCTAGCAAGGTCTTTGATCGGTTTACGATGCTAGGCTCATGTGTAGATGTTATTGGTACACTTGAAAAGATAGACAAAACCAAACCTGAAAATAGGGAGGAAATCAAAATACCAATACCTTTCAAACTCGTAGGAATGCATGAAGCTTTGAAAAAGAATTTTGATTGGATTGTTCCTGAAAACTCATTTGATGAATGTAGTGAACCCAAAAGTGTTGAGATAGGGTCTTCTAAAACTTATATTGATAAAATACAAATCCTTGTTGAAAAGACTTCTGGCATTGATCTTGATGCTTCTTCACTTGAAAATACTTGATGCAAGCTATTTTTCTTTGCCTAGCTAAAAGACGTTAAAGAAAAGCACTCTTGAAAGATAACCCATGTTTTATTTCTGTAATATTTTTTCTTTTGTTGAGTCTTGGAAGTTATTGCCTCTTTAATAACCTCTCCTTATCCTTTTAATTTCGTTTTTGTGCCAAGAATATCCTCTAATAGGAAGAAAGATTTGGGGAAGTTGTTGTCCTGAAACAGATTCTGTGTTGTCACCCAAAAAAAATTCGTATTCCCAGCCAGAACGTAATTTTGAACTGATAATTTTTGAGCATATGCTCCAGGTTATTATCTAACTTTCGTTAGTTTAGCACTTTTGTATTTGAGCAACATAAGATTTTCTAACAAATCGATATTTACCCACTGTTCTGTTTTAACAGATTTCTGCCACTATTTGCATTTGCCTCTTAATTTTTTTATTTTTGAGTTCTTTTGAGATAAAGAGCTTTTTGAATAAGTTGCTACAATAGCTAATATTTCAATGGATGTTTGAAATATGTTATAACTTAACCCAAGTGGATTTGTTATTTTGATTGCACTAATGGTTCTAATGAGAATTGTGTGAAGTTTTGTATGAAGGAAGTTTTCAAGTGTAGGGAGAGAAGAATGATGTAATGAGATGAAGTATGGATAAAAGCTCAAGCTTGGGGATTCCCATGTCACCCCAATAAATATCCAAGAGGTACAAGCGTCAAAGCTTGGGGATACCCAAGGCATCCCCTCTTCATCAACAAAGTATCAGGTCATCTTTCTAGATGCTATATTTTTATTGCTTCATATGCTATGTGTTGTTCTTGGAGCATCTTTATTTTTTCTTTTAATTTTATTTTGTTTTGTTTTCTGTAGCATATGGTTGGATCCCAGCATATTTTTTTTGGAGAATGACACACTCCGTTTGAAATGCATAGAACACTCTAGTTTTCACTTTTATTGTTCTACGAGTGTTCTCTTATGCTAGTACTGCGTTTAGCTCTGGTTTTCCACTCATATTTTGTCCAGAGCTATTTACCTTTATTTAGTTAGGTATGATTAACTCTCTGGTCTTTATTGATTGTTATATATGAGAGTTGTTTCAAATAAGTTGATTGGTGCTGGAGACGAGTAAAATGTTTCATGTTTATAGTGATGCAAAAGGAAGCTTGTTTAGACTGTGGCACAGACTTTGGCATGTCATGTTGGATGTTATTTTAATCATATGCTTAGTAGTTATTGTTGTAGCATGACTTGTCTCAAATAGCTGAGAGTGCTTAATGTGCCATTGAAAGAATCATGTGTTGTTTCCATCATACAAAGCATAATATTGTGGTATTCTCCTTTGATGCTTTATTGGCTTGATTTGGCACATGTTTACATCATGTTATGACTACAAACCAGTCACCTAAAGCCTCTATGATCATTTAGTTTTTCACTTGTAATATCACTTTATGCTTTGATTAATAATGTTTTGTCGCTATGCATGATTATGGACATTATTGATCTCTTAGTTGGTCGCTCCCAGTCTTTCGCTAGCCTTCGCCTGTACTGAGTATGAGCTCTACTCGTGCACCCAACTCCTAAAAATCAAAGTTTGCCAATTGTGTCCACCATACCTACCTATATGTGGTATTTCACCACCACTCCAAAGTGAATTGCTTGTGTGCTACCTTTAAACCTTCAAAGATTATTACCTGTTTTATGTTTTGTTTTAGCTCATGAGGAAGTGTTGAATGCTTTATCATCTCTTTCATGTTTATTATGGCTTCACACTTTGACTAGCATGCACAATGTGCTGGTCCTTAATTTTGCAAAGGAGCAGGTGCGGGTGCCCACCCATTAAATATAAATTGATCCAATAATCTGAATCTCCTAACACTATGTACTTGAGAAATCATGAACTTAGCTTGTTTAAACAAAGGAGAAGAGGAACTTTTTGTTTTGCTACTTCATAAAGGACAACCTGAGTACCACTTTTCTATGTTTTCTCTATGCTCAAGAACAAACAGTTGCTTTCAGTGCACAATTATTCATGATCCTTTATTTGAGTTGCTTCTCATGTTATAATATAGTTGCTAAGTTCTATTATTAGAATTATGTCTATCATGCCTATGTTTAGAGTACTTTGATCTCAGCTCACAATGTTTTTAAAATAACTTGATCAAGATTGTGTTGGCTTCATGTCACCTCAAAAAATATTTTTGTTATCACTTACCTACTTGAGGACAAGAAGGAGTTAAGCTTGGGGATGCCGATACGTTGCAAACATATCTATAATTTTTGATGCTTCATGCTTGTTTTACGTCAATTTCTATATGTTTTATTTACACTTCGTTGCACTTTTATACACTTTCGGGAACTAACCTATTGACAAGATGCCACAGCGCCAGTTCCCTGATTTCTGCTGTTTTGTATTTCAGAAAAGTTGTACAGGAAATATTCTCGGAATTGGACGAAATAAAAGCCAAAGTTCCTATTTTAGTGTGACGATGACGGAGTGCGGAGGAGAGACGAAGAGGCGCCAGGAGGCGGCCGCGCCATGCCTAGGCGTGGCCCAGGCCTTGGCCGCGCCTAGGGGTGGTGTGGCCCCCTCGGGCACCCAGTAACCTCGCCCTTCCACCTATTTATTCACCTGTTCGGGAAAAACCTAAATACCCGAGCCTCCATCCACGAAAAGTTCCGTCGCGGCCGCCATCACCGACCCTAGCTCGGGAGGGTTCTGAAGCTCTTCCCGGCATCCTGTCGGAGAGGGAGATCATCACCGGATGCCTCTATATCGACATACCCCCCTCCAAAGTGATGCGTGAGTAGTTTATCTCTGGACTACGGGTCCATACCAGTAGCTAGATGGTTGTCTTCTCCAATTTATGCTTCATGTTTAGATCTTGTGAGCTGCCGATCATGATCAAGATCATCTTTATTTAATGCTACATGTTGTGTTTACTGGGATCCGATGAATATTGAATACGATGGTTCAGATTGATTATATACTTGTTATATGTTATTTGCGATATTGCATGCTCTCTATTGCTAGTAGATGCTCTGGCCAAGTATATGCTTGTAACTCCAAGAGGGAGTATTTATGCTCGATAGTGGGTTCATGCCTCTAGTAATCTGGAAGAGTGACAATAACTTCTAAAATTGTAGATGTGTTGTTGCTACTAGGGAGAAAAAAACAATGCTTTGTCTAAGGATAATTCTATTGTTTACTTTACACACATTGCTTAATGCGATAATCTGTTGCTTGCAACTTAATACTGAAAGGGGTGCGGACGCTAACCGGAAGGTGGATTATTAGTTATAGACGCAGTTGGATTACGGTCTATGTATTATGTTGTAATGCCCAAATAAATCTCTTTCCACACTATACGGTTAATTCTTTGTTTTCAGCAAAACCGGTGAGATTGACAACGTCACTGTAAGTTGGGGCAAAGTATTTTGGTTGTGTTGTGTGCAGGTTCCATGTTGTTGCTGATGCCGGTAGTGCGTCCTACCAAAATTCAGCTAGCAACACCTTCAGAAGTGATTTCTTTCTACTACTGGTCGGTTAAACTTTGGTTTCTTACTGAGGAAAAACTTGCTATTGTGCTCATCATACCTTCCTCTTGGGATTCCTAAACGGTGTGCTCTGTACTTATCAGCGGAACGGGAAGGGCCACCCCTCAAGAAGAAGGCATCCAGGCCCAAGACCCATGACCTCTCCAAGGAAGGTACATCTTCTGACAGTGTGCTGGAAGTGTCGCAGAGTGACCGCGCCGAGACAGCCCCGCCGGATGGCCTCAATGGACCTACTGGGTATCCGACCCTCGCGGAGGCTCTCGAGCCTACCCCGGAGGAAACCTCGGCCTCCCGGTTCGTGCATCACCTGGTCTACTTCGTCAGCACGGTGTTGCGTGATGCTCGCGAGCGGTATACCCATCAGTAGAAGCTCCTCTACACGATCCTCATAGCGTCACAGAAGCTTCGACCTTACTTCCAGGCACATCCGATCAGGGTCGTCACCAAGTACCCACTGGAGACCGTGCTGCGCAACCCCTACACGACGAGGTGAGTAGCGGAGTGGGCCACCGAGCTGCAGCCGTTCGAGCTCACGTTCGACACCATCTCCCTCGTCCCCAACTGCGGAAAAGAGGCTACTACACCTCTAAGTCGCCGTTACTACTTGTATGTGTGTGAACCGGCAGAGGCACCTCACCTACGATGCATGGCAGCATATCATAGTTGGAGAAGGAAAGGAAGTCGGCCGCGAAGCGAGCTCGCCGGAGTTCGTGTATTCACCGATAAGGACAACGAGTAGCAGTCTATGATGAGTACGAGGACTGCACTACCCGAAGTGATGGGCCATCGAATTTCGCACCGGAGGGTCTAGCGGTAAGAACCGTGTCCTCTCATCTGAGACGGATTCTCGGTGGCATCTCACCACAGCAAGAGGGAAAAGTTTTGTATTGATCTTCCTGCTTCAATATGGACCAACAAAAATGTGGGAGTTTTTCCCTAGTATGTTTGAAACTTCTAAATATTATCTCAAAATTTAAAATACTAAACTCCCATAGACCTACATTCACAAATAAATATTATCAAAAAAATAATAAGCTTTTCATGGATAAGTATGATGATTACTTTCAATTTTATATGCGTATTAACTAGTTTATTCTATATGTTGGTAACATAAAATAGTAGGTTTCGTGTGCATTAATATTGATATTAATTTCATTGTACCACTTTTTTTTGTCCTAACGGAACCGATATATCTATCTAAATGTGAACTATGTTACCTCTTAGCCTATATAATCCACTCCAATAGACAACCTCTATCCTCCTCTACCTATCCCGCGGGCCGCAAATAGCCCCTAGAAAACCGTGTGCCACCAACCCTGCCTCTCTCCTTTCCCCTCTCTCATGATGGCTACCAAACTTCGCTTCGCTAATATCTCGCATCTCCTTACATGTCTCCATAAGTTCCTAGCCGATGGATCCCCCAGCATCCACTTCCCACCGCCCCGACTTTTCTCATGTGGTTGAAAGCCAATCACTCAGATAGCTATCCATAGTCGAAGGTTGGTGTCGTAGTTATCTTGAACCTACCTATTCGAAATCAACACCATTGCATCACATAACTGTGCTATGATGGACGGAACATGAATATTGACGTGGATCCATTGTCGAGGTAAACATTAAGATCTAGTGGTTTTGTTTATTTTTAAAAATTGAAAATATGATCTCAATATCTACATGTTTCTAAAACACATTTTTATGTTTCTATATTACTACTACAATAAACTGTATTGTTTGCACATAGTAAACAATTGTCGGTTGCCAAGTTGGTTTTGGGATACAAAATCTACACACGCAAATAAGTTTGCTGCAAAACTAAATAAACTCAACTTTTAATAGAGTATATAGTGATTAGTAGTAACATTTGCACAAAGGCATGACACAATAAAGCACGTTGGGTTGAAAGACTAACAAAAGGGGGAGGTAGCCATATTGTTTCTTGAAATGAAAGTGGTGAGTTCTGGGACCACAATAGTTCTTGTAAAAGAATAACAAATGAAATTCACTTCCATGAGAAAGTTCAACCTTGGCGCTGAGGAAACAAGTTGGACAGGGATGATAAAACATTTTAATGATGATGTTGTTTGTCCTTATCAATAAAATTTACGTATTCACAGACATCCACACAAACATATGAACAATAAGACCCAGTTTGTGTTAGGTGCAAGGTTTATGGAGAATCGTACATTTGTGCATACCAATAAAAGACTTCTGAGATCTAGCAAATTACCAAATATTGTCACACTAATGTACAAACAAAAAGTTGGCACCAATTAATAGATAGCCCATTTACAGGTTCAGTTTCATACTTTACAACCTGTATTCACCAACTTACAATTAAAACATCAGTTTCTAAATTGAAGTACTTTCTAGGCTTTCTGGAACGTGCAAAATGAGGAGATAATTCTCCTCCATTGGATAGCTATTATACGTATGTTTCTTAGATAGGTCTACATTTATATCATATTCCAAAGCGGAAGATAATGTCTCAGTTACAACCATTTAATGCGATAGTACCTTGTAAAGATGGCAATGAAGTCAGGGTTTTTCTATTATATATACTAGTATAGAAACAGCTAGCTGAAATTCTTCTTTCTATGAAATTATTTATTTTTAATCCTTGAGTGAAATTAAAGTAATTTTATTTAGTCACAATTCAATTATGTCTTTATTCTTAAAGTTCCATAGTCATTAGTTTAAGAACCATTTTTAAGTTGATGGTTTTTTCAAATCTTATTTATGGAAACAATATTTTGTTTTGAAGCACTTACTATATCAGTAATTTGTGTTTATGGTCATGTGTATGAGAAGGAGCAAATTATTCACATGACAAGAAAAATACCATACCTAGAAAGAAATAAAGGAGTTACAATATAAGAAAGAAACAAACCACCGAAAGGGGAAAGAAACAAGCCATAAAAAGAGCAAATAAACAAATCACCAAAAGTAGCTTACATAGTAACCGCTACGACTGCATATATAAATATCCATAGGTGCAACCCAAATACATATCAACCAAGGGAAATTTCCACAAAGTAACATCAGACATTCATTTTACACCTCCTCTAAAAAAATTCGATGGAGAAAGTTCAAGTCTGCATCGTTGGAGCTGGTCCATCCGGTCTTGCCACGGCAGCTTGTCTTAGCAAACTCTCCATCCCATATGTCATTGTTGAGCGCGAAGATTGTATTGCGTCGTTGTGGCGCAAACACACATATAATTGCCTCAAGCTCCACCTTGCCAAGGAGTTCTGCGAGCTACCCCACATGCCATACCCCAATGATTCACCGACCTACGTTCCCAAGGATCAATTTCTAAGGTATATGGATGACTATGTTGAGAAATTCCATATTTCCCCCAAGTTCAACACTTTGGTTGAGTCATGCATGTATGATGAGAAGAGTAATTGTTGGAATATCATGGCAAGAGATATAGTCAATGGCACGATCCTGGATTATGCATCCAAGTTCGTGGTTGTAGCAACAGGTGAAAACAGTGCGGGTATCATTCCAAATATTGATGGTCTACAAAGCTTTCAAGGTGAAGCCATCCACTCATCAAGTTACAAGTCTGGAAGTGATTATGTTGGGAAAAGTGTGCTTGTTGTTGGATGTGGAAACTCCGGTTTTGAGATAGCCCGTGACCTTGCAGTCTACGGAGCCAACACCTCCATCGTCATCCGTAGTCCAGTATGTGCCCAATTTCATAGATTTTATGTTTATTTTTCAGATATTTTTCAATATCGCACCTATTCTTACCCAGTTTATTGTGCAGTTTCATGTTATGACAAAGGAGCTGATCCACTTGGGGATGATTCTAGCACGGTGGCGCATTTCATTGAGACTAGTAGATTTTATTCTCGTGCTCTTTGCACATATATTATTTGGTGATCTATCAAGGTACGGAATTGTGAGGCCTAATATGGGTCCACTCGTTCTAAAAGCAAAAACCGGTCGGTCTGCTATCATAGATGCTGGCACCACCACGCTAATAAAGAAAGGTGATATCAAGGTGAGAAGACACATTTGTTCTAAATACTACTATAAACATACTAGATAAGGAAGGCCATACCATTGATAAATATTTATATGGTAGGTCTTTGGGCCAGTACATCGCATCCGAGGAAATCTCATAGAGTTCGAAGATGGGAATGAAAGATACTACGATACTATTATATTCGCAACAGGCTACAGAAGCACCACAAATATGTGGCTTAAGGTACATATCATTCGTACTACAAAATAACCAGCGAAAATAGTTTGTTTTTATATTAGAGTATTGTAATTCAAATTCTATCATGGTATAGAATTTAATGAGGAATGTTCTCATAATCTTTACTAGAAACTTGGTACCATCTTTTCCCAAACTAATTACTGGTTTTTATTAATAAATGTAGAAAGACGTGACTATGCTAAATAGTGATGGCATGCCCAAGAATGACTTCCCCAACCATTGGAAAGGTGCAAATGGACTCTACTGTGTTGGATTTGCAAGAAGAGGATTGGCTGGTATTGCGCATGATGCCAAGATCGTTGCTAGCGACATCCAAGCCAACATAGAAATGATACTGTTTAATTAGCTTATCCAAATAATTTTCATCCGAGTTTCCTAGATCATTTTTCCTTAAAAAAGTGTTCTAGGATAGCATCATAATAGCTTGGTTTGGTAAGTCTCTTTCGGTGTTGGTGTGGTTGAATGTTGTTAAAGGTTGTTGTTATAGTGTTGTGTAATAATTATTGTGTTATGCTTTTATTTTACCACTAAATAATTCATATGTAGTGGAGTAATCTTTAAAATAATCCTAGGTTTATGGTTGTAGCAACAGATTAAAATAATGTTGGTATGATTCCGAAGATCATTGATCTACGAAGATCTTCCACCGGCACAACATATGATTTTACTAGTAGCTCATAAGAGCAGATTATGCTCAAATACCTTATTGTATTGTATTTACAAATAGTCTCTCAACATATCTAAAGAGCAAGAAGCAGCGATAGTGTACGCCATTTATGAAATGCACATATATTAATTACTAAGTTGGCACATTACTAAGTTGGCACATTACCCTGAAATTAAAGACTTACCACAAATGGTGCGAAATTCAAATACTACGATCCAACATCTTATGACTACGAGTCGCAATAACATGAGGTCATCTTAGATTGTTTATGTTTTTTTTTTTCTATAAAACTTAAACCAAATGTTTGGTTCATAAAACTATCTCTCATACACCTTGCACTCCATGTCTCATACGACTTACATGCTAAACATACAAACGAAAAAAAACTATGTATCCTATAGAGACAATCTTTTATAAGAAAGAAGCAAGAACTCAATCATGCTGGAGCTGGAAAGATTGGGAGTATCATTTTCTTTGTGGGTTTTAATTGTATATGTAGATTTATATTCCAATGGAGATTTATTTTGCTTCATCAAGCTAGTTAATGCTCAAAGGAATTTATAGCAACCTACATCATGACTTCTACCTTTACAGTTAATACTAGTCATATCATATTTAATTCCGGCGTACATCAGAACTATATTGTTTTTGCCAAGTATATATTGGGTGCGTATGACCATCAGATTCGAAACAACAACGTATTTAAAAAATATATCAGACGCCATGGCTGCTTCTAGATACCATGTAAGTTGGGTGGATTAGTTCTATATCCTTTGAAGAAACCCCATCTAAATTAAACAAGCTTCAGAAAGTAGCTTTACATATATATGTACATATCTAGACGCATTTGCCACGATAAAGTCTCTTGCCAGAGTATATGGATGTACCATGCAAAAAAAAGTATATGGATGTACATAAGCACATAATCAGTTTCTAAAGTGACCGCAAATTCAGGAACAAAATTTCAAGTCGGATGCTGATGGCCCTGTGTATGCAGACATGTATGCTTAGCTGGATTAATCTTCTTTCCTTTGAAGAAAACACTTCCAGTTGTACAAGTTTCTTCAAAAGCATGTGACGAAACCAATATCTATGTCACAGGCTAGCAATGTCTTTCGGCAAAGTATATTGGATATGGACGTACATGACAAAATCGTCAGTTTCTAAATTATCAGACGTTCCTTCACTGGTAGAAACAAGGGCTTTAGTCCCGGTTGGTAACGGGCTTTAGTCTCGGTTGGTGGCTTTAGTTTCGGTTGCGCAACCGGGACTAATTATGCGAGACTAAAGGCCCCCCTTCCCCCCTTAGTTGCGGTTGCTTACGAACCGCAACAAAAGGCATATCCACGTGGGCGGCAGACGCTCGTCGGGGCGGAGGACTTTTAGTCGCGGTGGCCAGACCAACCGGAACTAAAGGTCTCCGCAGGTTTAGGGTTTTTACCCCCCTAAATCTGTTTTATTTTTGTTGTGTTTTATTTTTTTATATTTTATTTTGCGTTTTATTTTAATTTTAAAGAAGTTTCAGTACATATATTCTACGCTACTATATACACGTTACACGTTGATGCATATGAATATACAATTTCGAACAAGTTTGAAATTTCAAACAAGAACAATTCAAGAGGAATATATAATATTCAGTCTCGGGTGACCATATACAAGAACAACTTCAAACAAGTTTTCATATACAATTTATCAAATTAGAAGTTCTTCGTTCTCGTAATAGTGTTCTCCTTTAGGACTGAGGACTTCCCGAATCAAAAATTCTGCCAATTCCTCTTGAATTGGTCGGAAGCGAGCTTCTGGATTAAGCTTCTTCCGCAAGTCATTCCTCCACATGTTGATATCCTCAGCCCTCCGCTCAGAGGTGTATCGCCGGATGAACTCACACACATAGTATCCACATAGATTGGTCCCCGGTGGCCGAATATCCACATTAGCTATCCTTGTAAATCTTAGCTCATCTTTGAATTCACCGTTATGTCATTTATGAACCGTTTTCAAACCCTACAGGGCAAATAAATTAAATGAACAAGGGAGTTATTAGTTACTTGATATAAGGAAATGAACAAAAGAGGCCGATATAGTGCGCAAATGATTGAAAATAATTACTTTTGCAGACCGGGCCAATGCTTTGGGTCCATATTCAGAGAGTCCATGACGAGAACTCTGGAGTTGTTAAATTCAATTATTAGCAGAATCCAGTGGAACCTGTGGACACGTTACACGCACAGTCATGCATAAGTCATCGATTAGACATAACATGCATGGAGTAAACAAAAGAGAATATGCACAAGACAGAAACACTCACCCAAAATGGTAAGGAAATAGAATTTGACTTTTGAGTTCCTGCTTTGTAAGAAACCGATACAAGTCTTTCTCCACATCTTGGGGTATATTTCTAACACATTAATGGATACGTGGGTCAATGAATCCAACATCAAGGATGTTCTTTCTTTTGCATTTCCCAAGCTTCATTCTGCATAATAGCGTACACAAGAATATAGTTAGGACAGTATAGTGCAGATAGCGTACAGAAGAAATAAATCACTTACAGAACGTAGCAACTCATCAGGATAGATTTGTTGAGCTCGCGCAGATTGAACAACTGGAACAATTCACTCGTATGAACTTGTACATGGTACTGTTTGAAGTGATGCTCCTCTCTAACTTCCGCATAAATATATTCTTTGCCGGCCTTATTTTTTATGAAATCCTTGTACCAGCGTAGCAGACTTCGCATATGTGTTGGTAGACTCGCTTCCTGCACAGGCTCGACGAGAGGCCTATTCTGCACATATGTAAATGCTACCTCACTTATTGGCGCATCCTCAAGGCCTAACAATGCAGGAAGAGTCATATCGAACTCGGTGTCGGGGGGAAGACCCCGGGTATGGAAAAGGACTGGGAAGAGTTGGCTCGAGGCCGGCTGGCCCGCAGCAAAGGCCGGCTGAGAAGCAGCCGGCTGGAGCCGTGGCCGGCTGCCTTGCGAGCCGGCTAACTCCAGGTCTATGCTGGTCTAGCCACGTCCGTCTGCGCTGTGGCTGGACCGGCTTCTACGTGCCATGTCCGGTTTGGTTTGTCTCTCCCCTGATCGGCTCGAGGCTAGTGAGCCTTGCAGGAGAAGGAACCGGAAAGGTAATCCGGGTGCAGAAGTCCATGCTGATCGATCTCACCTCCCGTAAAGCATGGGGCACTGTGGAGCAACAGTGCCCCACGTCGGACCGTCCATCATGGCCTAGGCTACGTCGTACGCTACAGGCTACCGGTGCCGACAGAGACACCTCTCCCACGTCGCCTGGCACGTCATGTCACCGATGACATCGGCAGGAAGGACGGACAGGCCTCAACGGACGCTGACGCCAGCACCTTGGGAAGGAGTGATAAAGCCGGAGCCGGCGGAGCCAGCTAGTAGGTCATAGGAACTTCTTTGTAAACTGTCAGCGTCTATATAAGCTGAGCCACCCCTCCTGCGTGGGGGAGGATCGATCACTTCTCATTATCACACTTAGAACCGCTCGGGGAGAGAGACCTTCGTCTACCTCTAGCCTCCCCTCGCAGCCAGATACGTCTCAAGGAGCACCATTGTACTGTGATATCTCTTATACACTCTAGAGCAGGAGTAGGGGTGTTACCTCCATACGAGGGCCCCGAACATGGGTACGTCGCCGTGTCGCTCGTGCTCATACCCGCATCGGGATACCGCCATAGACCATTGCAGGAACCACCTCTCTTTAGCCATTCTATGGCATATGCCGTGACGATACCACGACACTCGGCCGCTCTTTCTTTGGCCGCCGTTACAGTCATTCCCTGTGCTCCAGTAGCTGCTATGATAGCGGGGTCCAATAGTTCCATGTCCTTATACATATCGGCTCTGAAGGACGCCGTCGTATGGGAAGGACCGGCTTCCACTATGAGCGGGAGGATCGATTGTTTTCTCTGTTCCCCGAGCTGGGAAACTTGTTTCCCGCATTTTGTACTTGCTTCTTTCTTCTCCTCCAATTCTTTCTTCTTCTTCTCCTCCAAGGCTTTCTTCTCCTCCGAGGCTTTCTTCTCCAATATTGCTATTTGCCTACGAAATTCACGTCCATAGTCGTCTTGCAGCGAGATTTGGGACAGTGTCATCAAAAAAATCCGTAGCCCACTTCTTTTGCTTCTCAGTAAATACTGGCTTGGGCTCAGGCTCTTTTTTCGCCTTGATATTCGCCTTCCATTTCTCATGGTGAGCAGCCGCGGCCACGTTGGTTTCCTCGACACTAAGTTCCCAAGGTCTCGGGAGGAGAGGCTTCAGTGATGGCATTGGTACCTTTGTGGTCTTAGGTACATAAGGCTCCGGGTTAATAGTCCAGGAGGGGGTTGCCTTGCTGTCCGCCTGCTTCTGCTTCTTCGCCGGAGGTGGATTGGGGGGCGGCGGCTGCTTACCCGCCGGAGGTGGATTGGGGGGCGGCGTCGGCTGACATGAAGGAGGTGTAGGTGAACCACCACCACCGGAGGGGGGTGGACTTGTTGGCCTTGGCACCTCGCCTGGAAACTTGATGTACTTATTTTTCCATAAAATGAACTGGCGCTTGACATCTCGAAGTTTCACATCCCCTTCGGGAGTAGCATAGTCAATCTCCAGGTCCTCGCACCTTTGGACTATGTCTTCCACCGTGACACGAGCATAGCCATCTGCAATGGGGTTGTTGTGGTGGAGTGCTCCAGGTGTACAAGGTAAAGCGCTGCCGATCGCTACCTTCATGGAAATGTTCCCCATTGGATAATGCAGCTCACATTCTTTCATCTCCTTTACATCATCCACGGGGTAGTGAGGCTCCGGTGCACGAATCTCGATCGTCGGTGCATTAGCACCAGCCGAGGCGAAGGGTGCATTAGCACCAGCCGGGACCTCCGTGGAAGCCACGCTGATTCTCCGCTGCTGGCTTCCGACATCCGCTGCATGATCTTCATGCGGCCCTTCCGATTGTTTCTCTTTTACAAGTTCCTACACCATCTGCTTCACCTCAAATAGTTCCACTTCCATCCTCCCCATACGATCTGCATCCCGTTCTGTCTTTCTCTTACGGCTTTTGTAACTGTACGGGTCATTGTCCTGGGGAAACCCAACTTTCCACGGAATGGCGCCTTTGCCTCGTACACGTCCTGGGTGTTCAGGATTCCCGAGGGCTAATGTCAGCGCGTCGTTCTCTCTGTTGAACTTGATCTTCCCCTCTTGAGCTTGGGCCATTGCGTCAATAAGGGCTTGGGTGGGAGTAAACACTTTGTTGGGGGGATGACCCCCGGTATGCCAAAGGCATGCCAAACCGGATGGTTTATGCTATCAAGATACCGGTTTAAAGGTTATTCCGGGCTGAGAAGCTAAGCTTTTGGCTAAGTGAATCTATACCGGTATCCCAGGAGGGGTATACCGGAATGAGCTAAGAAGGTACCGGATTACCAGTACAGGCTATACTGTAGCACGTCGGCAAGACTGGTCAAAGATTCTCTGAGGAGCTAGAGGACAAAGATGAGTGAAGCGCTTCAGCTTTAATCGAAGCTCTGGGGCCAAAGCAGATGATGACGTAAAAGGTACCGGAGGATGTCACCGCTCCTGATTAAAGACATACTGGTGTCATCCGGGCCAAAGAGGCTCTGTAAAGTAGTTTGTCTAGTCAAAGATGCCATTAGGGTTTCCTAGGATTTCTTCCCCTGTAAGCCACCCTCTCCCCTATATAAGGAGAGGGGGCACAGCCTAACGCGGGCACGAGATATGTACGAAGTCCTGCCTTGTATCTGAGAGCTTGTAACCTAATTCTATGGAATAGAGAGATTCCTAGCTGAGATAGTTCTTGTGTTCTTCTTCTTCTTCCTCTGGCCAAGGCCAAGTTCGTCAGGAAAGCATCCGGAATCCATCCCATCCTTACCAAAACCCTCCCCCAAATCCTCTAGCGCACATTCGGCCCCAACTTAAGCCATCCCATGGCATCTGTCTGTTCACCACGACGACAGTTAGCGCCCACAGTGGGGCAGGCAGCTGCGCTTGCTGGAGTTCATATTCGGGCGGGCCTCCTCACCATCGCCGGCGAGCGTGTCGTCACCGCGCTCGTCGACCGCGTCCTCGCCATGGACTTCATCAACGACAACACGGGCTGCTTCGCCAACGGAGGTAAGTTCCCCAAGAACGGCCGCATCATCGAGTTCGGGAGCTTCCGCTTCTACTACGGCACCGTCCCCGAGCGCCAGGGCCTCTCGCCGGTGCTGGTGGCTCTGGACCTGCCAAGGTCCGCGCTTCGCAGCGGCCACGCCGCCGGCAGCGTCGAAGTGCTGGTGGTTGGCGCGGCTGACGCCGGCAAGGGAGCTGCGGCAGAAGGCGCATGACCAACGAAGTCCATGCGCACGGCCAAGCCGCCGACCGAGCGCAACCAGGAGGTTGCGGGTGCATCTACAGCGCCATCGGAGAGTCCTCTCCAAGCGGCCATGAACGTGCTGGCGACGCCCATCGCACAGAACATCGATCCGGCAGCGGCTCAGGCGGAGCTGGAGGCACAACAATAGAAGCTGCTCTCCGCAGGCGCAGACATCATCCGGGCGCAGCGCGAGCTGAACCTAACCCTACGTGAGTATAACGCTTCCCATGGCTTTGCTTCTGTTAGCGCTCAGGCTGCCAGGATACCGGAAAACCTGCTTAGAGCTCGCAATTTAGATCAGGATCTGCGTAAGGAAGTTCTTGCAGGAAAAAGTACCTCTGCATCTTTGAGCATTGTAGAGAAACCTAAGTACAGTAGCCCGGATAAAACCATAAAAGCTGCTAGGGCTGCAGTAGAGCTGTGTGAACCGCTTACCGGAGATGCTTTAGCAAAACAGCAGGATCGTGTTAGGGAGTTGCTTGACATGATTCAGGAACAAAATGCTGAGCAGCTTGCTAAGGTAAACAAATCCGCGGCTTCAAAGTCTGTGCGTTCTACAAAGAATGCCGGAAGTAAGTTGATGGCGTGTATTTCACACGTTCGTTGGGCAACCCCAAGAGGAAGGTATGATACGCACAGCAGCAAGTTTTCCCTCAGAAAGAAACCAAGGTTTATCGAACCAGGAGGAGCCAAGAAGCACGTTGAAGGTTGATGGCGGCGGGATGTAGTGCGGCGCAACACCAGGGATTCCGGCGCCAACGTGGAACCTGCAAACACAACCAAAGTACTTTGCCCCAACGAAACAGTGAGGTTGTCAATCTCACCGGCTTGCTGTAACAAAGGATTAACCGTATTGTGTGGAAGATGATTGTTTGCGAGAGAAAACGAGTAAAACAAGTATTGCAGCAGATTTGTATTTCGGTATTAAAAGAATGGACCGGGGTCCACAGTTCACTAGAGGTGTCTCTCCCATAAGATAAAAGCATGTTGGGTGAACAAATTACGGTCGGGCAATTGACAAATAGAGAGGGCATAACAATGCACATACATGTCATGATAAGTATAGTGAGATTTAATTGGGCATTACGACAAAGTACATAGACCGCCATCCAACCGCATCTATGCCTAAAAAGTCCACCTTCGAGTTATCGTCCGAACCCCTTCCGGTATTAAGTTGCAAAGCAACGGACAATTGCATTAAGTATGGTGCGTAATGTAATCAACAACTACATCCTCGGACATAGCGCCAATGTTTTATCCCTAGTGGCAACGACACAACACAACCTTAGAACTTTCGTCACTGTCCCAGGTGTCAATGCGGGCATGAACCCACTATCGAGCATAAATACTCCCTCTTGGAGTTAAGAGCAAAAACTTGGCCGAGCCTCTACTAGTAACGGAGAGCATGCAAGATCATAAACAACACATATGTAATAACTTGATAATTAACATAACATGGCATTCTCTATCCATCGGATCCCGACAAACACAACATAGAGTATTACAGATAGATGATCTTGATCATGTTAGGCAGCTCACAAGATCCAACAATGAAGCACAATGAGGAGAAGACAACCATCTAGCTACTGCTATGGACCCATAGTCCAGGGGTGAACTACTCACTCATCACTCCGGAGGCGACCATGGCGGCGTAGAGTCCTCCGGGAGATGAATCCCCTCTCCGGCAGGGTGCCGGAGGAGATCTCCGGAATCCCCCGAGATGGGATTGGCGGCGGCGGCGTCTCGGTAAGGTTTTCCGTATCGTGGTTTTTCGCATCGTGGGTTTCGCGACGGAGGCTTTAAGTAGGCGGAAGGGCGAGTCGGGGGCTGACGAGGGGCCCACACCACAGGGCGGCGCGGGCCCCCTTGGCCGCGCCGCCTTGTGGTTTGGCCACCTCGTGGCCCCACTTCGTATGCTCTTCGGTCTTCCGGAAGGTTCGTGGCGAAATAGGCCCCCGGGTCTTTGTTTCGTCCAATTCCGAGAATATTTCGTTACTAGGATTTCGAAACCAAAAACAGCAGAAAACAAAGAATCGGCACTTCGGCATCTTGTTAATAGGTTAGTTCCGGAAAATGCACGAATATGACATAAAGTGTGCATAAAACATGTAGGTATCATCAATAATATGGCATAGAACATAAGAAATTATCGATACGTCGGAGACGTATCAAGCATCCCCAAGCTTAGTTCTGCTCGTCCCGAGCGGGTAAAACGATAACAAAGATAATTTCCGAAGTGATATGCCATCATAACCTTGATCATACTATTTGTAAACATATGTAGTGAATGCAGCGATCAAAACAATGGTAATGACATGAGTAAACAAGTGAATCATAAAGCAAAGACTTTTCATGAATAGTACTTCAAGACAAGCATCAATAAGTCTTGCATAATAGTTAACTCATAAAGCAATAAATCAAAGTAAAGGCATTGAAGCAACACAAAGGAAGATTAAGTTTCAGCGGTTGCTTTCAACTTATAACATGTATATCTCATGGATAATTGTCAACATAGAGTAATATAACAAGTGCAATATGCAAATCTGTAGGAATCAATGCATAGTTCACACAAGTGTTTGCTTCTTGAGGTGGAGAGAGATAGGTGAACTGACTCAACATAAAAGTAAAAGAATGGTCCTTCAAAGAGGAAAGCATCGATTGCTATATTTGTGCTAGAGCTTTTATTTTGAAAACATGAAACAATTTTGTCAACGGTAGTAATAAAGCATATGAGTTATGAAAGTTATATCTTACAAGTTGCAAGTCTCATGCATAGTATACTAATAGTGCCCGCACCTTGTCCTAATTAGCTTGGACTACCGGATCTTTGCAATGCACATGTTTTAACCAAGTGTCACAATGGGGTACCTCCATGCCGCTCTGTACAAAGGTCTAAGGAGAAAGCTCGCATTTTGGATTTCTCGCTTTTGATTATTCTCAACTTAGACATCCATACCGGGACAACATGGACAACAGATAATGGACTCCTCTTTAATGCATAAGCATGTGGCAACAATTATTATTCTCATATGAGATTGAGGATATATGTCCAAAACTGAAACTTCCACCATGATTCATGGCTTTAGTTAGCGGCCCAATGTTCTTCTCTAACAATATGCATGCTCCAACCATTAAGGTGGTAGATCTCTCTTACTTCGAGATAAGACGGACATGCATAGCAACTCACATGATATTCAACAAAGAATAGTTGATGGCGTCCCCGAAGCATGGTTATCGCACAACAAGCAACTTAATAAGAGATAAAGTGCATAAGTACATATTCAATACCACAATAGTTTTTAAGCTATTTGTCCCATGAGCTATATATTGCAAAGGTGAATGATGGAATTTTAAAGGTAGCACTCAAGCAATTTACTTTGGAATGGCGGATAAATACCATGTAGTAGGTAGGTATGGTGGACACAAATGGCATAGTGGTTGGCTCAAGTATTTTGGATGCATGAGAAGTATTCCCTCTCGATACAAGGTTTAGGCTAGCAAGGTTATTTGAAACAAACACAAGGATGAACGGTGCAGCAAAACTCACATAAAAGACATATTGTAAACATTATAAGACTCTACACCGTCTTCCTTGTTGTTCAAAACTCAATACTAGATATTATCTAGACTCTAGAGAAACCAAATATGCAAACCAAATTAGCAAGCTCTAAGTATTTCTTCATTAATGGGTGCAAAGTATATGATGCAAGAGCTTAAACATGAGCACAACAATTGCCAAGTATCAAATTATCCAAGACATTTTAGAGTTACTACATGTAGCATTTTCCAATTCCAACCATATAACAATTTAACGAAGAAGAAACTTCGCCATGAATACTATGAGTAGAGCCTAAGGACATATTTGTCCATATGCTACAGCGGAGCGTGTCTCTCTCCCATAAAGTGAATGCTAGGATCCATTTTATTCAAACAAAACAAAATACAAAAACAAACCGACGCTCCAAGCAAAGTGCATAAGATGTGACGGAATAAAAATATAGTTTCGGGGGAGGAACCTGATAATGTTGTCGATGAAGAAGGGGATGCCTTGGGCATCCCCAAGCTTAGACGCTTGAGTCTTCTTAGAATATGCAGGGGTGAACCACCGGGGCATCCCCAAGCTTAGGGCTTTCACTCTCCTTGATCATATTGCATCATACTCCTCTCTTGATCCTTGAAAACTTCCTCCACACCAAACTCGAAACAACTCATTAGAGGGTTAGTGCATAATAAAAATTCACATGTTCAGAGGTGACACAATCATTCTTAACACTTCTGGACATTGCATAAAGCTACTGGACATTAATGGATCAAAGAAATTCATCCAACATAGCGAAAGAGGCAATGCGAAATAAAAGGCAGAATCTGTCAAAACAGAACAGTCCGTAAAGATGGATTTTATTAGGCCACCAGAGTTGCTCAAATGAAAATGCTCAAATTGAATGAAAGTTGCGTACATATCTGAGGATCATGCACGTAAATTGGCTTAATTTTCTGAGCTACCTACAGGGAGGTAGACCCAGATTCGTGACAGCAAAGAAATCTGGAACTGCGCAGTAATCCAAATCTAGTACTTACTTTACCATCAAAGACTTTACTTGGCACAACAAAACATAAAACTAAGATAAGGAGAGGTTGCTACAGTAGTAAACAACTTCCAAGACACAAATATAAAACAAAAATACTGGAGTAAAAACATGGGTTGTCTCCCATAAGCGCTTTTCTTTAACGCCTTTCAGCTAGGCGCAGAAAGTGTAACTCAAGTAACATCGAGAGATGAAGCATCAACATCATAAGTTGTTCTAATAATAGAATCATAGGGTAACTTCATTCTCTTTCTAGGGAAGTGTTCCATACCTTTCTTGAGAGGAAACTGATATTTAATATTACCTTCCTTCATATCAATAGTATCACCAACGGTTCGAAGAAAAGGTCTTCCCAATATAATGGGGCAAGATGCATTGCATTCAATATCCAAGACAACAAAATCAACGGGGACAAGGTTATTGTTAACCATAATATGAACATTATCAACTTTCCCCAAAGGTTTCTTTTTAGCATTATCAGCGAGATTAACATCCAGATAACAGTTTTTCAATGGTGGCAAGTCAAGCATATCATAGACTTTTTAGGCATAACGGAAATACTTGCACCAAGATCACATAAAGCATTACAATCAAAATCTTTGACTCTCATTTTAATGACGGGCTCCCAACCATCCTCTAGCTTTCTAGGAATAAAAGTTTCAAGTTTTAGTTTCTCTTCTCTAGCTTTTATGAGAGCATTTGTAATATGTTTTGCGAAAGCCAAGTTTACAGCGCTAGCATTGGGACTCTTAGCAAGTTTTTGCAAGAACTTTATAACTTCAGAGATGTGGCAATCATCAAAATCTAAATCATTACAATCTAAAGCAATGGGATTATCATCCCCAAGGTTGGAAAAAATTTCAGCAGTTTTATCACAAGCAGTTTCAGCAGTTTTAGCAGTTTCAGGTAATTTTGCGCGCTTTGTACTAGGAGTAGAAGCATTGCCAACACCAATTATTTTACCATTGATAGTAGGAGGTGCAGCAACATGTGAATCATTAGCATTGCTAGTGGTGGTAATAGTCCAAACTTTAGATACATTTTCCTCTTTAGCTAGTTTTTCATTTTCTTCTCTATCCCACCTAGCACGCAGTTCAGCCATTAATCTTATATTCTCATTAATTCTAACTTGGATGGCATTTGCTGTAGTAACAATTTTATTTTCAATATCCTCAGGTTTAGAAGCCATTTTATTAATTAAAGAAGATTGTGACGCAGACATGTATGAGATTCGGTCTTCAGCATTTGCAAGTTTAGTTTGCAACCCAGAAATCTCCATATTCAAATTTTCAAGTTGATTTCCTATATTCTTCAACAAGGTAGATTGCTCATTCATAGTTTTAGTAAACAATTTATTTTTCTCATATTGTGATTTCATAAAGCTCTTGGTGGATCTTTCAATTTCTAACATCTTTTCCTCATTAGGCGAAACATATCTACCATAAGAATTACCATTAGCAGGATATGGCCTAGAATTTTGAGCAACCAATGAAGCTAACGGAACATTATTAGGATCAACATTAGTCCTACCATTCACTAGCATAGACATAATAGCATCAATCTTATCACTCAAGGAAGAGGTTTCTTCAACGAATTTACCTTCTTACCTTGTGGAGCTCTTTCCGTGTGCCATTCAGAGTAATTAACCATCATATTATCAAGAAGCTTTGTTGCTTCACCAAGAGTGATGGACATAAAGGTACCTCCAGCAGCTGAATCCAATAAATTCCGCGAAGAAAAATTTAGTCCTGCATAGAAGGTTTGGATGATCATCCAAGTAGTCGATCCATGGGTTGGGCAATTTTTAACCAAAGATTTCATTCTTTCCCAAGCTTGAGCAACATGTTCATTATCCAATTGTTTAAAATTCATTATGCTACTCCTCAAAGATATAATTTTAGCAGGGGGATAATATCTACCAATAAAAGCATCCTTGCATTTAGTCCAGGAATCAATACTATTCTTAGGCAGAGATAGCAACCAATCTTTAGCTCTTCCTCTTAATGAGAAAGGAAACAATTTTAATTTTATAATATCACTATCTACATCTTTATATTTTTGCATTTCACATAGTTCAACAAAATTATTGAGATGGGCAGCAGCATCATCAGAACTAACACCAGAAAATTGCTCTCTCATAACAAGATTAAGTAAAGCAGGTTTAATTTCAAAGAATTCTGCTGTAGTAGCAGGTGGAGCAATAGGTGTGCATAGGAAATCATTATTATTTGTGCTAGTGAAGTCACACAACTTAGTATTTTCAGGGTTGGCCATTTTAGCAGTAGTAAATAAAGCAAACTAGATAAAGTAAATGCAAGTAAACTAATTTTTTTGTGTTTTTGATATAGAGTGCAAGACAGTAAATAAGTAAAGCTAGCAACTAATTTTTTTGTGTTTTGATATAATGCAGCAAACAAAGTAGTAAATAAAATAAAGCAAGACAAAAACAAAGTAAAGAGATTGAGAAGTGGAGACTCCCCTTGCAGCGTGTCTTGATATCCCCGGCAACGGCGCCAAAAAAGAGCTTGATGGCGTGTATTTCACACGTTCGTTGGGCAACCCCAAGAGGAAGGTATGATGCGCACAGCAGCAAGTTTTCCCTCAGAAAGAAACCAAGGTTTATCGAACCAGGAGGAGCCAAGAAGCACGTTGAAGGTTGATGGCGGCGGGATGTAGTGCGGCGCAACACCAGGGATTCCGGCGCCAACGTGGAACCCTGCACAACACAACCAAAGTACTTTGCCCCAACGAAACGGTGAGGTTGTCAATCTCACCGGCTTGCCGTAACAAAGGATTAACCGTATTGTGTGGAAGATGATTGTTTGCGAGAGAAAACGAGTAAAACAAGTATTGCAAAGAGATTTGTATTTCGAGTATTAAAAGAATGGACCGGGGTCCACAGCTCACTAGAGGTGTCTCTCCCATAAGATAAAAGCATGTTGGGTGAACAAATTACGATCGAGCAATTGACAAATAGAGAGGGCATAACAATGCACATACATGTCATGATAAGTATAGTGAGATTTAATTGGGCATTACGACAAAGTACATAGACCGCCATCCAACTGCATCTATGCCTAAAAAGTCCACCTTCGAGTTATCGTCCGAACCCCTTCCAAGTATTAAGTTGCAAAGCAACAGACAATTGCATTAAGTATGGTGCGTAATGTAATCAACAACTACATCCTCGGACATAGCGCCAATGTTTTATCCCTAGTGGCAACAGCACAACACAACCTTAGAACTTTCTGTCATTGTCCCAGGTGTCAATGCAGGCATGAACCCACTATCGTGCATAAATACTCCCTCTTGGAGTTAAGAGCAAAAACTTGGCCAGAGCTTCTACTAGTAATGGAGAGCATGCAAGATCATAAACAACACACATGTAATAACTTGATAATTAACATAACATGGTATTCTCTATCCATCGGATCCCGACAAACACAACATAGAGTATTACAGATAGATGATCTTGATCATGTTAGGCAGCTCACAAGATCCAACAATGAAGCACAATGAGGAGAAGACAACCATCTAGCTACTGCTATGGACCCATAGTCCAGGGGTGAACTACTCACTCATCACTCCGGAGGCGACCATGGCGGCGTAGAGTCCTCCGGGAGATGAATCCCCTCTCCGGCAGGGTGCCGGAGGAGATCTCCAGAATCCCCCGAGATGGGATTGGCTGCGGCGGCGTCTCAGTAAGGTTTTCCGTATCGTGGTTTTTCGCATCAGGGGTTTCGCGACGGAGGCTTTAAGTAGGCGGAAGGGCGAGTCGGGGGCCGACGAGGGGCCCACACCACGGGCGGCGCGGGCCCCCCTTGGCCGCGCCGCCTTGTGGTTTGGCCACCTCGTGGCCCCACTTCGTATGCTCTTCGGTCTTCCGGAAGGTTCGTGGCGAAATAGGCCCCTGGGTCTTTGTTTCGTTCAATTCCGAGAATATTTCGTTACTAGGATTTCTGAAACCAAAAACAACGAAAACAACGAATCGGCACTTCGGCATCTTGTTAATAGGTTAGTTCCAGAAAATTCACGAATATGACATAAAGTGTGCATAAAACATGTAGGTATCATCAATAATATGGCATAGAACATAAGAAATTATCGATACGTCGGAGACGTATCATAAGTCCCATGGGCAGGCATCGTCCCCCCATCTGGACAAGAGAAAAGAAAAAGAAGTGAATATGCATCAAATGACTGTGTACGATCCGGTACTTGCCGGAAAACAACAAGCCGGGCGACACGAGGCCGGTAAAAAAAGCCAAGGGGCAGGTCGCGGTTATGCCGGAAAGGGCTACGCCAGAAATGATTATGCCGGTAGAGAAGAAAGCGGGCAAAATTATCGTGCACCAAGAGCAGCGTATGTGGAAGAGGAAATGCCTCCGCCAAGGTACCGGCAGGCAAGGGCCACGGTACCGGAACGTTACGATGAAGCTGATTCAGGAACTGAAAGAGTTGCAGCCTACCGGAACCCTTTGGGGCCACGGTTAGGAGAAAGATGCCTACCAAACCGGGATGCGAGGCACAGGCTGGACAGGGTATACTTGTCTGAAATGATCGAGGCAGAAGGTCCTCTGGGTCCAAAATGCTTTGACCCACGAATAATGAAAGAGGAACCACCGGTTCGCAACTTCATGTTGCCCCGTGACACAAAAACATATGATGGCACCACAAAGCCGAAATACTGGCTTGCGGACTACGTGACCGCAGTGTACGTCGCTGGCGGCGGAGGAACCGTCACTGGTGGAGGAAACAGGCGGTGGGCCGTGAGAATCGTACCATCTTTTCTGGTAGGACCAGCACGCATCTGGCTTAACAACTTGCCGGCAGGAAGTATCAATGGCTGGCTGGACTTTGAGGAAGCTTTCGTGAGCAACTTCAGCAGCACCTACCGGAGGCCAAACAGGCCGCAGCAGCTTGCCTTGTGTGTGCAGCGCCCAAATGAAACAGATCGGGATTATCTGACCCGGTGGAACTCCATAAGAAACTCTTGTGAAGGAGTAATCGAGGCACATGCCATTGCTTGGTTTTGGAATGGGTGCAGAAGAGGCTCACCGCTATTGCAAAAGCTACAGAGGAACATGCCAACAACTATGGCAGAGATGATACATGTGGCAGATAACTACGCATTGGGAGACCCAATGCAACCGGCAGTACAAGCTGAGCCGGAACAAACAAACAAACCTCAGCAGCGCCAAGAGCAGTACCGGGATAACCGACACAACAAAAGAACGGAAGATTTTCCGGATAGAAGGTACGGACAACAAGTGGCCGCGGTGCAAGATAATTCCGGCACCAGCGGAAGCCAGAGGAAAAAAACCGGAAGCCATGGGCGGGTCCTAAAAAACAATGGGTTGAAAAGGAGCCGTGGGGAGAGAAAAAGAATTGGCAAGAACATACCAGATACACCATGGAATCAGCAATGTAACAACCATGCCGGTGGCACACACCGAATCCGGCGAAATCGACAAACCATTTGACAAAAGATTGTTCCTGGACCAAATACTTGATGTTGAAAGGTGCGGTAAAAGATGCGCAAGCACAAGGCTGTACAACGTTGCTACCACCTTCACAAGACCTCTTGTGGCAACAACTACCACCGCCACCGCCGCTTACCGGAGCAAACGCTCTACCGGTACAGCCTCAGCCGAACCGGCAGCAGCACCAGCAAGTTCATCAGGTGGGAGATGGCGATGGCCAACCGCCACCGCCGGCACCTTTAGGCCGGAATATTTACCAGGATCCGGACCTATGCTGTGTTGTGTTCGTCACTGAGCCAACAAACAGGCAAAGCATGCATCGTCGTTCCATGGAAGTGAACGCAGTGATGCCGGCAGTACCAAAATACATGCTGTGGTCAGATCAGGAGATTGCCTGGTCGTTCAAAGATCACCCAAAGATAATGCCAAACCCGGGTGGCTACGCTCTTGTAGTGGACCCTATCATGCATGGGCCAACGACTCGAGTCCGGTTCAGCAATGTGCTGATAGACAATGGGAGCAGCATAAACATTATGTATCGGCACACTATGCGCACGCTGGGGATAACAGAGAACATGTTACAACCAACTCACACCACCTTCCACGGAATCGTTCTGGGCCTAGCCTGTTCGCCCATGGGAAAAGTCCAGGTGGATGTATCGTTTGGAGGACGTGATAATTGCCGGGTGGAAAACCTTCTGTTCGAGGTGGTGGACTTGGACAGTCCTTACCATGCACTGCTGGGTAGGCCGGCATTGGCAGCGTTCATGGCCTCAAATCATACGGTGTATCTCAAGATGAAGATGCCGGCACCTCGAGGACCCTTAACTGTGGTGGGAAATTACAAAGTCTCACTGGAAACCGCTTCCGCCGGATCAAACCTGGCAGAATCGCTGGTGATCGCTGAAGAAAAAGGAAGGATGCAAACTGCGGTTGCACTGGCTCAGTCCTCATAGTTGAGCTTAGCGGCAATGAGTGGCAACTTGGGCAAACTGGCATTCAAGCCAACCAAAGAAACACAAGATATTGTGCTGGACCCGGCATACCCTAAGCGTACCGTTCGTATCGGTGCTGGCCTGAGTGAGGCATAGGAAAGCGCGCTCATCAACTTCCTCCGTGAGAATCGGAATATCTTTGCCTGGTCTACTAATGACTTGGTAGGTGTTCCGTGGGAGTTGGCTGAGCACTCTCTAAATGTCCGGAAGGATGCTAAGCCGGTAAGACAGCCCTTACGCCGGTTCGCTGAAGACAGGAGGAAAATCATTGGAGAAGAAGTGACAAAATTACTGGTTGCCGGTTTCATCGTGGAAGTACTGCATATAGAATGGCTAGCCAATCCGGTGCTGGCCGAGAAGAAAAAAGAGGAAGAACCCAAAGCTCCAAAGGTGTGGCGCATGTGCATCGACTACACCTACCTGAACAAGGCTTGCCCAAAATATCCTTTCCCTTTACCCAGGATCGATCAAGTGATTGATTCTACTGCTGGTTGTGAGCTGTTGTCTTTCCTGGATGCTTATTCCGGTTTCCACCAGATTCCCCTGAAAAAGGAAGATCAAATAAAAACTACGTCATTACCCCGCACGGGGCTTATTGCTATGTCACTATGCCTTTCGGTTTGGGCAACGCTGGTGCAACGTACCAGCGCTGTATGAAAAAGTGTTTGTTTGATCAAATCGGAAAAAATGTGCAAGTCTATGTGGACGATGTCGTGATAAAAACTAAGGTAAAAGAAACCTTGATCGATGATCTGAGGCAAACGTTTGATAACGTGAGGAGGTTCCGGATGAAACTCAATCCGGCAAAATGCACCTTCGGTGTCCCTGCCGGCAAACTGCTTGGCTTTCTCGTATCAAGCCGGGGAATCGAGGTTAATCCGGTAAAGATCCGGGCCATCGAAAGAATGACTATACCGCAAGATCTCAATGGCGTGCAAAAGTTTACCGGAAGCTTGGCATCGCTAAGCCGGTTCATAAGCAGGTTGGGGGAAAAGGCCCTGCCACTCTATGCTTTGATGAAAAAATTTGATACCTTCGTCTGGACCCCTCAGGCAGACGCATCATTCAAAGAGCTAAAAACAATGTTGGCACCTGCGCCGGTATTGGCTTCTCCGCTAGAAAGAGAGCCCATGCTGTTGTACATAGCAGCAACAAACCGGGTCGTGAGTGTTGTAGTTGTGGTGGAAAGAGAAGAGGAAGGAAAAACCGTGCAAAGGCCGGTATACTACCTGAGCGAGGTGCTCTCCCTCTCAAAGAAAAACTACCCTCACTTCCAGAATATGACCTATGGCGTGTTCATGGCCGCCACAAAGCTCAAGCACTACTTTGAAGAGCACCCAATGAAGGTGGTGAGTGAGGCACCCATTTCAGATATCATGTGCGACAAGGATGCTAGCGTCAGGATTGCCAAATGGGCAATTCAGATATCACCGTACGTACCGGTATACGAAAGAAGAGACTCCATAAAATCACAAGCCTTGGCTGATTTCTTGGTCGATTGGGCGGAAATGCAATACAAACCGCCGGAACAAAATATAGAATATTGGAAGATGCACTTTGACGGATCCAAGCTCAAAGAGGGTCTAGGTGCCGGTGTGGTTCTTACTTCACCAAAGGGAGATCATCTCCGGTATTTCCTACAAGTACACTTTAGGGCGTCAAACAATGTCGCTTAATACGAGGCTCTGATCCATGGGCTCAAGGTCGCAAAAGAAATTGGTGCACACCGAATAATTTGCTATGGTGATTCGGATCTTGTGGTGCAGCAGTGTTCCGGAGATTGGGACGCAAAAGATGCCAACATGGCCTCATACCGGTTCCACGTGCAAAAGATTGCCGGCTTCTTTGAAGGATGTGAGTTTCACCATGTGCCGCGGGTGGAAAATGAAACCGCGGATACTCTCTCTAAGCTAGGCTCCTCCAGGCAAGAAATTACTCCCGGAGTGGCTTTGGCTCACCTAAGGACACCATCGATTAAACCAAGTCCGGAATCGGAGTCAATCTTTGTACCGGAGTCACACGTTGTGCCAATGGACATCGACGAAGGAAACCCGGGGACTGTTCCGGTAAACCCGGGGACTCCATGATCTAAGCCGGAAGAGGCTATGCTGGTGGATGATGACCCACAAGTATAGGGGGTGTATCGTAGTATCTTCGATAAGTAAGAATGCCGATCCCAACGAGGAGCAGACGGTGTTGACAAGCAGTTTCGATGAAGGATTCACTGTAAATGCTCACAGACAAGTATTCAGGGGGTTTTGATGTAATAGATGAATAAAGTACGAGTAAGTAAAGTGCGAGAGTAATAATTGCAGCGAGTGGCCCAATCCTTCTTAGCACAAAGGACAAGCCGGTTTGTTTACTTATAATGACCAAACGTTCTCGAGGACACACGGGATTTTAGTCTAGTGCTTTCGCTACATACGGCTAATTAATCTTCATTGTTTTGATAAGTGTTGTGTGGGTGAACCTATGCTAATGTACCGCCCTTCCTAGGACTAATACATACTTGTGATTATACCCCTTGCAAGCATCCGCAACTACAAGAAAGTAATTAAGATAAATCTAACCACAACCTTAAACTCGAGATCCCGCTATCCCTCCTGCATCGATATACCAACGGGGGCTCGGGTTTCGTCACTCCGGCAACCCCGCAATTGGCAAACGAGTACAAGATGCATTCCCCTAGGCCCATAAAGGTGAAGTGTCGTGTAGTCGACGTTCACACGACACCACTAGAAGAATAACACCACAACTTAAATATCATAACATTGAATATTACTCAACCATAGTTCACTACTAACATTTAGACTTCACCCATGTCCTCAAGAACTAAACGAACTACTCACGAGACATCATATGGAACATGATCAGAGGTGATATGATGATGAATAACAATCTGAACATAAACCTTGGTTCAACGGTTTCACTCAATAGCATCAATAACAAGTAGAAATCAACACCGGGAGAGTTTCCCTATCAAACAATCAAGATCAAACCCAAATTGTTACAGCGGTGACGGCGTGCAGCGGTGGGGACGGCGGTGATGATGATGAAGATGATGATGATGGTGATGGAGATGATGTCCAGCTCGATGACGGTGACGATGGCGTCGATTTCCCCCTCCGGGAGGGAATTTCCCCGGCGGATCTCAGCCTGCCGGAGAGCTCTTTTCTCTCTGGTGTTCTCCGCCCCGCAGAGGCGGCTGTGGCTCTTCGCGATGTACCCCTCGAGCTTAGGTTTTCGGGACGAAGGCGTACGTGAAGAAAAGGAGGCGAGAGGGGGCTGTGGGCCCCCTCCTCAAAGGGCGGCGATACGTCTCTGACGTATCGATAATTTCTTATGTTCCATGCCACATTATTGATGACATCTACATGTTTTATACATACTTTATGTCATATTTATGCGTTTTCCGGAACTAACCTATTGACGAGATGCCGAAGGGCCAGTTGCTGTTTTCTGTTGTTTTTGGTTCCAGAAATCCTAGTAAGGAAATATTCTCGGAATCCGATGAAATTAACGCCCAGCATCCTATTTTTCCATGAAGCTTCCAGAACACCCGAGAGAGGCCAGAGGGGGGCCACTGGGCCCCCAGATGACAGGCCGGCGCGGCCCTAGGGGGGCGCGCCCCCCTAGTGTGTCATCGCCTCGCACTAGTAGGAAAAGCCTCATCAGTGGCGCACGAAAATTTGATTCTGTGGCGCACGGGTGGTGCGCCACAGAAACGTCGCCACAAAAATAAGCTTTACGTGGCGCACCGGTCGTGCGCCACGGAAATAAGGTTTCGTGGCGCACCGGACCAGGTGCGCCACGAAATAAGTAGTTACGTGGCGCATGTGATGTAGCTGCGCCACGGAAACAGGTGCGCCACGGAATTATTTTTTGGTGTGCCACGGAACTATCTACAGGTATACTCGATTTTGTGCTCCCTGGTGTATTATACAGGTTTTATACTGGTTTTATACACCGTATACAGGGTTATATACTGATATAATATAGACAGATATAATATGGACATATATAATCATCACATCATCATCACATTACTTAGAGCCCGATCGAGTTATACATATAGCTCCATACAACTCAGAATCCATGCAAATTAAGAAAGTTCTCATCATCTCTAGATACAAACGAAGTGACACCGGCCGCCGCCTACACTAGGATGAAATAGAGTACCGCCGCGACGATGGTGAGCAAGAGCGAGAGCACAAGGAAGGTCTTCATCTTGCTCTTGTTCGCTTGGTGCGCCCTCCACTTGGCAACCGCCTCGTGTCTAGTCGGGTACCCTTTGTAGCAGTTGCCGCTGAACTTGTGCACCTGTTTCTTGCACTCCTCCCACTCCTCGTACACTCCTGGAACCTGCCCCTCGAACACGACTTAGTACGTCATCTCTATGGACACAAGGCATATTAGTATATAACGCAATGGAAAGAGTTAGAGGGTTCACATGCATACATATTCACAAGAATTAAAGCAAGGAAATAATAATAAACCTAAAAGAAATATAGCATCGGTATCACATAAGTAATATGGTTCAACGATAACGACTACAATAGTAATTGAAGTCCAACAACGACGACCACCGTTTCGAGCAAATTAAGCAAGTTTAGTTTACAACACGGTGCAAATTGTCTATCGATTCAAAGTAATGCTAGGCACACCGGCCTCGGTCAACGAGACGTCTTCTTGAGCGGCTCCGGGAACGGCTTGTACAAGTCCTTCGTCGTCCACGTCCTTCGATCACCCTGCTTATGTAGGCGTTCTTCGATATCCCTCTTAGGCAACGCTCTGGCTACGTGTAAGAGCCCCGATCCGTTGGATACATCTTGTAAGATAATTTCCGAGAGCTTTACTTGGATGCGATGGAAGTCTTCTCTAAGATCATCATCACTGATTTCCCTCGACATTTTAATGGGGTCTCGCTTACTAGGTGGCGGAGACATCATCTCTGCATCCTCGACAAACCCTTTAAGGTGATGGAGGACATAGAAGGCCTCCTTAATGCTGCCGACTGGCTGCTTGATACAAGGGAAGTTGATCACGTGCTTGAACCCGATCTTTTTAGTGTCCGGCCCGATATATTGCCCATTCTTGTCGAAGGTGCCTCCACTTTTGGAGTAGCCAAGGATAGCCTCATCGAGAACACCCCTTATTCTCGTGTAGTCTTTCTTCGTCGTCGTACTCGACGAGTCGAAATCTTGGGCTAGTGACCACTTTGGATCTAGGATGATGAGTGTGCGATGTTGTCCCTGCTCAACACATGCAATTGAAATGGAATGTTGGAAATGATCGGCAATGGAAGAAATATATAAGAAAGCATAAGTTACGACGGCCGTGAGCGGATGTGTACTTACTCGGGAAAGACAGAGCGAGAAGAATGGTGTTGCTCTCTTTGTGCATGAGCATGAAGTTACGGAGGTACCGCACCGCCTTGGTCCGTGTCCTTGAGCCGTCCCGGAGCTGGCTATCGCGCATGTAGTAGGGATCCGCTACCGCGATGTGGCGGGGTCTCTCTCGTTGATCTTCATCTGAAGATTGATCGCGTATAGGCGGACCAAGTTATAGTCGAGCCGTTTCGAGTGAAATAGATTGAAGACGTCCTCGAACGCTATGAAGAAGATATCCGCGGGGTCTTCATTGACGAAGTTCTGGTTGGACGGCACCTTGACCGAGAACACCGGGTAATTTGGATCCTTTTCTTTAAGAAGGACGCTCTCTTGATAATGAATAGAGTGCTTGCAAAGGGAGCATTTGTCCACTTGCGAGGTGTTCCATGTCCGGAGGCGGTATAGGTTTACCGGCTTCATGACACCGGGGCAAGCCATCCGGTGTAGGTGGTACCATGTCGTCGGCCCGGATCCTCTTAGGAGCAGGCTGGCTCGAAGATGCGCCCTTCTTGGCTCCTCTCTTCCTTCCCTTCTTCACTTGACCTCATCGGGGGTGCTTGTGGTGCTGATGGTGGTGCTTCGGGTGCTTGGTGGTGCTTCCGAGGTTGCTTCGGGGTTGATTTGGGTGGCTCCCCGATGATCGTCTTACGCAGCGTGTTAGGGCTGAAAACGAGTAGCGGGCTTGACTTGAGCTGGATTGCCGGCCTCCGGAGGAGTGTCTTGAGAAAGACCCGTGAAGACCGGGCGCTGCTTCGTGACCGTAGGGGGACGACTAAGTTGATCGCTCGTGTGCGGAAGGCTTGTTCATCCATAGGAGGCATGTACATATCTTGGCTGCAGGCGCCGGTGTTGATGTAGGCATCGATGTCATCATCATCATCTACATCGTTGCCATCAAGTGGCGCCATGTCCTGGACCTTAGGTGGTGGCGGTTGCGATGCCGCCGCTTGGCGTACCGTGCGTCTAGTAGACGGTCGTTGCGGTAGCGCTCCCAACAACTCGTTTGTGGCGTCCGGTGGTGACGGCGATCGTCGGTTCCTTCCGGGTGGCGGCGGCGACCACCGGTTCCTTCGAGGTAGTGGGGGCGGCGACCGCCGTTTCCTTAAGGGTGTCGTCGGCGCCGGCGATCTTGGGCCGGATGATAGGGGAGGTGGCGCCGGTGCTTCTCTTACAACTCGGAAGACCCCCCCGGACGAATGCGGTTCTTCGGCCATTTCATAAGCCATGAGGTGCAATCCCCAAGGGGCAAAACGTCGCCTTCTTCTGTGCCCGGAGGTTGAAAGGGGGGATGGCGTAGCGGTACTCCGGCACTACCATTACCAACTTGACCTTCGCCACGTCTTCCGCCAATGTAGCGCCGTGCATAACGCGGGACGCCATGACATAGCCGCTAGCAACTTCCACCAACTTGCCGCCGGGCTCCACCGTTTGCAGAAGTATGCATTGTTCATCCTGAGTCAGGGGCGCCATGTTGGGCATCGTGAGATGGCAGTCACGAAAGGCATATATAGTTAAAGAAGATGACGCGAAGGAGTAACTAATGAGTTTACCTCCTTGATGGCGTCGATCTCGGCTACTTGTCGATACAAGGGCGGCGGTTGGGGGCGTCGATGCGACCGGTTGGAGCTGCGGCGGCGGTTGGAGCTGCGGCGGCGTACGAGTGGAGCCCCGACGCCGGCGTCGGGTGGAGCGGCACCGTCGGTGACACGTGGAAGCTTGAGTTGCTGCCGCTAATGCTGGGCACATGTATCGGCCCCACTTGACCTCCCGCATTCCAAGCAGCTAACCCCTCCATCAACCCAGGGGGGATGATCTACCGGATCTTCTCGTCCAATAACTTGTTCATCATCTCCGTGTTCTCCACAGGCTTTTCGGCCACCAGCTTCTCTAGTGACTCCACCTTCTTCTTCAGCTCCTGAACCTCGGATTTATCCTTAGCCGATGACCTCCTCTCCAGCTTTCTCGTCTTGGCATCCGATCCGTAGTACTCGGATAGCTTCATACTTGTGCCAAAGCCGGACACACGGCCACCCGACGTCGGTGGCTTGTCTGGCTCCCTCTCCTTGTACTTGTTCATCGCCCTGTTGAAAGGCGTGTCCCACGGTTCCGTCGACCCCTGGGACGACGGGCCAGCCTTCGTCAACTCTTCATCCTTTAGACAAAGGAACTTAAGGTTAGCCCATTTGGCTTCATTGCCTAATAAGATGAGCGAAATAATATAGAACTATCCTTACCAGGTACTTCTCGAAATCCCTCACGTCTTCATGATCCGTAATAAATTCCCCCGTCTTCCGAGTCTAAGTAGTAGCGGGACCGGACAAAGTTCCTAGCCTGTTCATCCTGGATTTTGTGCCGGGGGTTTTCTTTCCCCGGACGTACCATCTCGGCATCCTCCTTGTCCCAAGTGGGATGTTTTCCTCGGTAACCGCCGCTTCCGCAATGGTGGGTCCCTAAGTTCAAATCCCGCATTTTCTTCCCCCAGGCGGTCCATTTTTTAACAGCGTCACTCCGTAAGTAAGACTTGAATGCATTAAAGTATTCTAAGGAGAGCGACGGGTCTTTGCTACTTATCCTCTCCCAGCTTTCACCGGCCTCGATCTTTCCCTTCAGCCGGTTCTTCCGGCTGCTCAAGGCGGTGCTCATCTTCGTGAGAGCTAAAGAGTCCACCTTCTTATTTAACGGCTCCGGGAACGTGTATCGTTGGTGAAGCTTCGGAGGAGGGATTGGGCGATAGCCTCGTTCTCCTTGCTTCTGAGGTCCTGAGTTAGGATCGGCACGGTTTCACGGACGATGCACCCTAGTTGCATGCCGTACCCTTTGGCAACCCACGAAGGCTCCAAGGGTAGGCCACTTTCGGAGACTACCGTGAAATGATCGGTGACGTTGGCGAGCACTTGCGGCCTCCGATCCCTCCTTGGCCTCCTCGCCGTCCTCTTCTTCTTACCCTCCTGAGGGTTACCGCCGCTATCACCTTCCGTGCGGTTGGCCGCGTTCTCTTCACCGGTCTGGGCGGCGTCGTCCCAGGTATCGTCATCGTCGCCGGTGTCGGCGGCGGCCCCCCGGCCCTCTCCCTCGGAGGCAGTGTCCCGGCCCTCTCCCTCGGAGGCGGCGTCCCGGCCCTCTTCCTCATCGTCGGGCGACTCGGCGGCGGCCTTCCGGGGCTGCTCGTAGCCCTCCCAGAAGTCCTTGTTCGCCTCTCTCGCTTCTTCGTTCTGGCTCCTGGGCTTAGAAGTGTTGCCCGACATGTTTATTTGCACTTCATTAAAAAGAGGCAACAAGTTAGTACAAAAGTCAACCAGAAAATTCGGCATGACTTTTGCTAATTTTTCTACGTAGGAGTGCCCATTTCTCAACCGAAACGGAAGTTAATCAACGCTTCGGGAGAAATGGGAAACTCAATGAAATCCCTGCAAAACATGGAGCCCACATTCATCACCATATTCACAGATTCTAACCATGTTCATCATCATACAAAATTGTATCCAAATACTACTACATCAAAACCTGGAGCATCAAAAACCTGAAGCATCAAAACCTAGAACATCTACAACAAAACCTGGAGCATCAAAAACCTGAAGCATCAAAACCTGGAGCTACAACTACATCAAAATCGAAGCATCAAAACCTGAAGAATACAACTACATCAAAACCTGGAGCATCAAAACCTGGAGCATTACACTTATACTTACGGTAGCACTAACCACTTATACTTACGAGTAGCACTAACCAAAATCCTAGCTAGCAGTAGCAATAAAGAACATCAACATATAAAATTCTAGAGATAATTAAATAGCAGAAGCTTGAGCATCATATGGAAATGCTAGTGACTACAAATGAAAATGCTATTACTCATAAATATTCCCCAAAATGAAATGCTAGTGACTTCAAATGAAAATGAAAATGCTTGAACATCAACCATCTATGCATTCTCATCTTGCAACCAGGGATCATGAGCATGATCATTTCATAAAATTCAAACAGTAGCATTTTCTAAACCTAAATTTTCTACTGCCAACAAATCCTAGCATCAATTCAAAATCAACTAGGCAGTAGCATTTCATTTTATTAAAAAACCTACTCGCATTGTATTGAAAAACCTACCGCATTGTTCATTTTATTGAACCATTAGCTATACTCGCAAGCAATGAATTAAAAAAACAGCAAGCAATGAATTAAAAATAATTGCAAGAACTTTATTAGCTTTAGTGCAAGCAATGAATTAAAAAAAACAGTAACCAATGAATTAAAAAAATAGCAAGCAATAAATGAAATAGCATTTGACCGCATCATTTGCATTTACATTTTTTATAAATTCAAAGAGAATTATACCAATAGCTAATCAAATTTTAGTAGATAATTACTTAAATTTATAAAGGCGATATAGAGCAAGCCAACCAGTAGCTACTGCCAACATTTGAGCATGAGCATCATTTAACCTTACATTACATACATTATTTCCTACCATCTCGCATAGAAGCATTACATAAACCCTTTTATTCATCATTGCATGGAAGCATTACATAAACCCTTACATTACATAATTATTCGGACAACCTAGGACACACTAAAACTAGATGGCTGAAACTACAACTAACTACAACAAACTAGGATAGCAAATCTTTGATTTTTTTCATGCCCTTCCTCAGCCAAGCACAAGATAACTCCGAGCTTTAACCTTTTCTTCAAGATTTGGTTCTACATAGTAGGGCAACACCTCTGTGGGTCCTCCTTCCCTCAACTGATGCTTATACTTTTTCAGTTTGATCTTGCCCTTAGGTCTAGATTTTGGAACTGGGAGAACTTGTGTAGTGTATGTGAACATACCTAGCTGGTTCAAGCCATCTGCTGCTTCTTCTTCCCTGAACCTGGCAGCAGAAGCTTCCCTCTCTTGCACACTTCTCCTACGATACACTAGCAACTCCTTGTCTGCCCTACCCATAGAAAAAGTCTTGGAAAGAGTGGCATCCCTAGAGCCAGAGGCACCAAGGGAGCCAGTGCTCCTCCTCTTTGCACTCCGGGACAGGTTGTCCATGTTTGGTGTGGTTTTCAGGTTCACTACACTAGGCATTTATATAGGATGGAGGGCATGCATAGAGGGTATGAGAACACAAGGCTGAACAGGTTGTGTTACATAGGACAATGCCATCGGTTTCTTTTTTTGAATTGTGATGTCAATCCACAAGAGGGAGAAGATTCTCCAAAATGGGTCGAGAGACAAGCCATTGGGAATATTCCCCAAAATGGGTCGGAGAGCCTGTCCATTCTTGCTAGGCAGAGGCATTTTTGGTTCGAGAGGAATATTCTTGCTAGGGCGAGAGGTGGCCGGAGGTGAATTAACCCAAGCATTTTCATTTTATAAACCTAGGCAGTAGCATTTCATTTTATTAACAAATCCTAGGTAGTAGCATTTCATTTTATTAACCCAAGCATTTTCTTTTTCTAAACCTAAATTTTCTACTGCCAACAAAATAGCAAGAACTTTATTAGCTCTAGTGCAAGCAATGAATTAAAAAAAACAGCAACCAATGAATTAAAAAAAATAGCAAGCAATAAATTAAATAGCATTTGACTGCATCATTTGCATTTACATTTAAACCAGTAGCATCATTTGCATGAACAAGAGAACCTAAATCAATTTCTAGCTTGTACATTTCATCATTTCATCATAGCATCATTTCATCATTTCCATTTAAACCAGTAGCATCATTAGCTTTCACCAAGAATTGCTAACAAATCCTAGCAATAACATATACATACTACACTACAGACATGCCACCAAAGTAGATATAGGTCATTTGTTTCTACATTCATTTTGCTACAACATTATTCTTGATAGCAAGTACCTTTTTATCCGCTAAGTTTCTACTCGCATTCATTTGCTACAACATTAGCTTGTTCATTTTTATTTGCTACTGCATTCATACTAACCCTCTTTTGACTCTCTCTTACAAAGAAAATTGAGGTGTTCTTGAAATTCTATTTGACTACAGCAGCACTACTGCATTTGCTACTGATGCATTTTATTGAACCAACCAAACAACTAATGGATATGCACATTTGAGCAATCCATAGCAGCATTGCAAGGAGATGCACATTTGAGCAATCCATAGCAGCATTGCAAGCAATCCATAGCAACTAGGCTAGCCAGAGAGGGAATTCGAAGCAGCATTGCAAGGAGAGCATTCACTGGGGAGGTGAGAGGGGCAGGGGACATGGGAGTGGGGAGGACAGGGGAGAGGAGCTCTCACCGAATGGGTGGCGGCGGCGGCGGCGGGTGTCCTCGTCCTCCTCCTCGGCGACGGCGGCTCGGGTGTCCTCCTCCTCCTCGGTGGCGGCGGCTCGGGCGTCCTCCTCCTCCTCGGTGGCGGCGGTGGCTCGGGCGTCCTCCTCCTCCTCGGTGGCGGCGGCGGCTCGGGCGTCCTCCTCCTCCTCGGTGGCGGCGGCGGCTCGGGCGTCCTCCTCCTCCTCGGTGGCGGCGGCGGCTCGGGCGTCCTCCTCCTCAACGGCGGCGGCGCTAGGCGGTGGCTCTAGGCGGTGGCGACGGCGCTAGGCGGTGGTGGCGGTTGCGCGAGAGAAGTACTGTGGCGCTAGGGTTGTGAGTGAATGATTGGGGAAGAAACTGCTGTTGATCGAGTTATTTCACCAAGTGTCCAAATTCTGTGGCGCATCCCTCTCAGTGCGCCACAGAATTAAGCTTTCGTGGCGCATCAACACCGACATGCGCCACGGAATTCCTTATTTCGTGGCGCACCTAGCGGGGAGTGCGCCACAGAATTAAGACACTTAGCAAAACAAAACGGTTTACTCGCTGTGTCTTGACGAGATACATAGCACTAGTCTAGTGGTTAAGGCCAATGTTAGGGCAGTTAGTAGCCAGGTTCGAACCCCGGCTGCCACACAATTTTTATTCCTTTTTTCATATTTTAGTTACATTTCAATAAATAACACAACATTATTTAGTAATTAGTAGAGAGAATTATAAATTACTTGTCTCATACAAACATGTTCTTGTTTCTCTCACACACACATGCATGTACTTGTCTAACACACACACTCACACACATGTGATAGACCAAAAAAAGATCTTCTTCGTCCCGGCAACGAGCTCTAGCGTCTCTTCGCAATCTTCTTGCCCTTTCGGTTGTTGGCGGTTGAATACTTTATGCCGGCCACCTTGAGATTTCTTCGCGTGAACGGACAACCTTTAGAGGGTAGGGAGGTCTTCCTTCTTACTTTACTAGTAGTAGGCATGTCGAAGTGCCTGTCGAATTCCTCCTCCATCTTCGGGTCACCGTTCTTGTCCAAGTCTTCCTCGTTGGCGTCTCCTTGCATTCCTATGATGCTCCTCTTGCCCCTCCTCACGACAACATGGCTAGGCCTCGACGGATCGGTGATGAAGAAGCATTGGTCAACTTGGCTACCGAGTACCCATGGCTCATTTTTCGCGGATGCGTTCTTCGATTTTGCATCGGGTATAACCATGGTTGTGAAATATCGGCCTTCTTTTTCGACCTTCTTGGCCCATCTCACACGAAACATTGGCACCGTCTCTCCACAGTAATTGAGCTCCCATATCTCCTCGATCCTTCCAAAAAATCTTTCCTTGACATTAGTCTCGTCATCGGCGTATGACGAGCATAGTTACTCCCGAGTTTTGATTTTCACTATTTATGTCCTTTTCCTCGGTGTAGAATCCGTAACCGTTGATGTCGTACCCTCGATATGTCCTTACGTTATGCGCGGGTCCCTGTGATAAGGTGTATATGAGTTTTTCATCTTCGGTAGAAGGCGTATTTCTCTGTGCTTCAACCAGTTGAGTTTGCTTGAACCAACGCGTGAAGATGGAGTTGTGCTTTTTGGTTACGTCTCCCATCTTCCTCGGCCGGCCCATATCGATGTAATTCTGCTCGACCATGCTTTTGTGCTCTTGCACGAAAGGTTCGGTCAGTTTTAAGTGTTGTAGAGCGACCCGGTGAGCCCCGTCAAAGTCGTCGCGTCGATTTTCAATGCCGACATGGACCGAGCGGTAGCCCTCGCGGTGACCGACTCCAGCGAGCCTCCCGAGGTGCGTCCTGGGGGTAGACCAACATGATCCTCGTCGTCCTCGGTGCTTAGATAATTCTGGCAGAAGGAGATGCACTCGTAGGTTAGAAACCCCTTGGCCATGCTTGCGTCTGGACGGGCCCTATTACGAACGTATCCTTTCATGACACCGTTCTGCCTTTCGAAAGGCATCATGTTGTGGAGGAACGTTGGGCCGAGCTGCTTGATGTCTTCAACGACATGGAGAAGGAGATGGACGCATATATCACGGAATGCAGGCGGGAAGTAAATCTCGAGCTCACATAGTATCACCACGATCTCATCCTCGTAGCATCTTGAGCTGCCTCACGCCGATCGACTTCCCGGTGATAACGTCAAAAAAGTTGCATAGGCCAAACAGCGTATCACGGACGTGCTCGTCCATTATGCCTCGGATCGCAACGGGAAGTATCTGCGTCATTAGCACGTGGCAATCGTGAGACTTCATCCCGGTGAACCTCTTCTTCGCTACGTCCAGATATCTGCTTATATTCCCCGAGTAACCGTGAGGAACTTTCACTCCTAGGAGGCACCTGAAAAACTGCTCGAGTTCCTCCGGACTCGTTGTGAAGCAGGCAGCGGGAAGCTGCACCGCGTTCTTCTTAGCCCTTTTACGGAGACGTTGAGTCCCTTCCGTCCGATCATCATCATCATCATCATCATCGTCGGTATCGGGGGCTTGAAGATCTTTCCCGATGCCAAAATGTTTAAGATCGTATCTTGCTTTCGGTCCATCCTTGGACTTTTCTCGAGTTGCAAAGAGTGCCAAGCAGACTCTCGGTAACGTTCTTCGTAATGTGCATGACATCGAGGCTGTGGGGCGTGTGGAGGACCTTCCAGTACTCCAAGTCGTGGAAAACAGACCTCGCTTTCCACACACCGAGCAGCGGCTCCGGCTTCGGTCGCTTCTTTCCGGCGCCGGGCACTCCTTCCAATTTTTCGGAAGATCATCGATTTCTGCGCCGCTCCTCGGGCGTGGGGGTCCATCGGGCTCATCTTTACCATTGAACAGATCACCGCGTTTTCTCCACGGGTGATCCAAGCGAAGCCACCTTCGAGCACCTGGGTAGACGGTTTTCGAGGACCCGGGATCCCTTGGTAGTTGTAGATGCGGGGTATCGTCCATGCACTTCACACATCCATTGAATCCGTGGCCCACCTGGGCAGATACATATGCGTAACCAGGATAGTCCGTGACCGTCGTGATCAACGCGGCTCTCATATCGAAATAAGTTCTAGTGTAGGCGTCCCACGTACGGGGTGGCGTCTTCCACAACGTGTCTAACTCCTCTTTCAGCAGCCCGAGATACAAATGCATGTCGACACCTGGTTGTTTCAGCCCCTGAATGAGAATACTCAGGTGTATGTACCTTTGCTTGGTGCATAGCCACGGGGGTAGGTTGTAAGGCCATACAAACACAGGCCAGGTGCTATGCGTGCTACTCTGGTTGCCGAACGGATTGAGTCCATCGGTGCTCATACCCAGCCTGATGTTCCTTGCGTCGCCCCCGAACCTAGGGAAGGCGATGTCCAATGTTTGCCACTGTTGTCGGGGGGAAGACTCCGGGTAGGGCAATGGACGCGGAGCAGCCGGCTGGCCACTGGCCGGCTCGCGGCAAAGGCCGGTTGAGGAGCAGCCGGCTGGCGCCGTGGCCGGCTGGTCCGGAAGCCGGCTGGCTCCAGGTCCTAGTCGGCCTGGCTACGGCCGCCAATGCTGTAGCTGGGCCGGCTTCTACAAGCCATATCCGACCGGGGGTCCAGTACCTCGGACCGACTCGAGGCCGGCGAGTCTTGCACTCGGAAGGAACCGGGTTGGTGATCCGGGTTCCCAAAGTCCACGCCGACTTCATCTTCCGTAAAGCGCGGAGCACCGTGGAGCAATAGTGCCACGCGCCGGACAAGCCATCATGGCCAACGACGATCCGTACCGGCTACGGTGGCCGACGGCGACAGGGACACCTCCTCTCCATACCGCTGACCTGGGCAGCCGGATGGGACAGGCCACTACGCCTCAACGGCTCCATGACGTCAACGCCTCGGGAAGGAGCGGAAGCCGGAGCCGGCCAAGCCGGCCCGTAGACTATAGGGTCTTATATGTAAAGTGCCGGTGCCTATATAAGCCGCACTACCCCCTCTCGTGCAGGGGATCGATCATTCTTACTTCATTCCACCCTTAGCGCTGCCCTGTGAGAGAGACCATCGTCTCCCTTAGCCTCCCAGGAGCAGCCGGACACAGCTCTAGGAGCATCTTTGTATTGTGTGATCATCATATACACTCTAGCAGGAGTAGAGGTTTTACCTCCACCGGAGGGCCTCGAACCTGGGTACGTCGCCGTGTCGCTCGTGCCCATACCCGCTTCCGGATACCGCCGTGAGATCCCTCAAGAACCACCTTCGATTAGCCACCCTATGGCATATGCCGTGACGATACCACGACAACTGTCCAGCATCTGAAGGGTGTGTCAGCATATAGCCCATCTCCGGATCTTCTTCGGGCTTCTGCCTTTCCTCGTGCCATTGCATGAGCTTTGCTTCCTTAGGGTCCACGAAATACCGCTGTAGACGGGGAGTGATAGGAAAGTACCATACCACCTTTCGAGGTACCTTCTTGTTCCCAACCTTGTACCGTCCGTGGCCACACACCGGACATGTGGTTCTGTCCTTGTACTCGCACCTATAAATCACACAATCATTAGTGCAGGCGTGGTATTTTTCGTGCGGTAGGTCAAGGGGACACACGACTTTCTTGGCCTCCTCGGTACTACTTGGCAATGTGTTCCCCTCCGGGAGACGATCGTGCCAGAATTTTAAGCTCTTGCTGAAGCTGGAATCGGTCCACTTGTTCTGCGTCTTCATCCGCAGGTAATCAAGCGTTACATGCAAGCGCGTATCCTGCGGACGACACCCGGGAAAGATCGGAGTCATCCCGTCTTTCTCCATTTGCGACAGCTTGGCTCTCTCTCTAGCTGCAACTCTATCGTTGCTCGTCTCCTGGAGGAGAAGATCTTGAACATGAGAGTCCCGCAAGGCCGAAATTAGCGGGGTCGCGCCGGAATCTTCTTCTTCATCATGATGATGTTCTCCGCCGGCATCTTCTTCTTCATGATGATCTTCTCCGTCGACTTCTTCTTCATGATGATAGTCCCCGTCGGCATGATGATAGTCTTCTTCATGATGATAGTCATCTCGCTCGACATGGTCTTCATGCGCACCATTTGATGGGGCCGGCCACGCCTGGTTGTCTTGCATGAAACCGCGCCTCAGCAGGTGCTCCTCCAGTTGTCCGGAATCAGGGTTGATCCAGCGCTCGAGTTTGCATGATCGACACGGACATCTTATCCGGCGCCTATTGTTCCGAATCATGTCCTCCTTCGCGTCTATCTTGTATCTAGAGATTCGAGCGGAACTCATCGAGAGGACCATGCTTGCCTGCATATGGTATACATAGAACAGGAAATTAGAACCGCACCAAATGCACACACATGCATGGGCCGTACCTCTCCTCAAGGTATTACATGGAGTGGAAAAATTCGGCATGACCTCTCCTCAAAGTAGGACATATGGGTAGTGCAAAACTTGCCGAAACGGAAATGAATCAACATTTCGGCAAACATCCATGCACCACACCGGCACACACACAAGCGCTTCACCCGCAACAAGCATCCATACACACGACGGCCACACAAGATCTACAAGCATATGCATGTCTCCTCCAAGCATATGTATGTCTCCTCCAACTACTCACCTTCTAGATTCGATACCGAGACGAGACCGCGATCGATGACTTCGAGAGGAGGAGAGAGTATGGAGAGCCTTCTCCTCAACTCCAATTAAGTATCAACCAAAGTAAGTGCAATAAATACCCAAGCAAGTGAAAAGTAGAGTCAAAATGGTATGAGAGAGAAGGGGGGACGAGCTAGATGGAGGAAGAAGAATGGCTTGTGTAGTGTGGTAGGTGGGAGGTTGGCTCACTTTTGTAGATCCGGTTCGCTAATTCCGTGGCGCACCAACCACGGTGCGCCACGTAATAGCTTATTTCCGTGGCGCACCGAGCGCAGTGCGCCACTGAATACCTTATTTACGTGGCGCACACAAAACAGTGCGCCTACGTAATACCTTATTTTTGTGGCGCACCGTTGCCGTGCGCCACGTAAGAAGTAATTTCCGTGGCGCACCGAGGTTTGTGCGCCATAGAAATTGTAAAACCAATGATTGGGGGTGACAGGGTGTGGGGCCCACCAAGTTTTTGTGGCGCACGGTTTAGTAGTGCGCCACAAAATTAAGCTATTTCTGTGGCGCACCGAGCTTTGTGCGCCACAAAATAAGTTTCTGTGGCGCACTCAAAACGGTGCGCCACAGAACTAAGCTTCGCCTATAAGGGTTTTCCTACTAGTGTCGTCGCCCCTCCGACTCCGCCTCTTCGCCTATATAAAGGTCCCTGACCTAAAAACCTCGAGACGTTCGACGAAACCAGAGAAAACCTTCCAGATCCGCCGCCATCGCGAAGCCAAGATCTGGGGGACAGGAGTCTCTGTTCCGGCACGCCGCCGGGACGGGGAAGTGCCCCCGGAAGGCTCCTCCATCGACACCACCGCCATCTTCATCGATGCTCGTTGTCTCCCATGAGGAGGGAGTAGTTCTCCATCGAGGCTAAGGGGCTGTACCGGTAGCTATGTGGTTAATCTCTCTCCTATGTACTTCAATACAATAATCTCATGAGCTGCCTTACATGATTGAGATTCATATGATGATGCTTGTAATCTAGATGTCATTATGCTAGTCAAGTGGGTTTTACTTATGTGATCTCCGGAGACTCCTTGTCCCACGTGTGTAAAGGTGACAGTGTGTGCACCGTGTGGGTCTCTTAGGCTATATTTCACGGAATACTTATTCGCTGTTATGAATGGCATAGTGAAGTGCTTATTTATATCCCTTTATGATTGCAATGTGTTTTGTATCACAATTTATCTGTGTGCTACTCTAGTGATGTTATTAAAGTAGTTTATTCCTCCTGCACGGTGTAATGGTGACAGTGTGTGCATCGTGTAGTACTTGGCGTAGGATATGATTGTGATCTCTTGTAGATTATGAAGTTAACTATTGCTATGATGGTATTGATGTGATCTATGCCTCCTTTCGTAGTGTGAAGGTGACAGTGTGCATGCTATGTTAGTACTTGGTTTGGTTATGTTGATCTGTCATGCACTCTAAGGTTATTTAAATATGAACATTGAATATTGTGGAGCTTGTTAACTCCGGCATTGAGGGTTCGTGTAATCCTACACAGTTAGTGGTGTTCATCATCCAACAAGAGAGTGTAGAGTCTAGCATCTATCTATTTATTCTGTTATGTGATCAATGTTGAGAGTGTCCACTAGTGAAAGTATGATCCCTAGGCCTTGTTCCTAAATATCGCTACCGCTGCTTGTTTACTGTTTTACCGCATCTGTACTTCCTGCAATATTACCACCATCAACCACACGCCAGCAAGCACTTTTCTGGCGCCGTTACTACTGCTCATACTTATTCATACCACCTGTATTTCACTATCTCTTTACCGAACTAGTGCACCTATTAGGTGTGTTGGGGACACAAGAGACTTCTTGCTTTGTGGTTGCAGGGTTGCATGAGAGGGATATCTTTGACCTCTTCCTCCCCGAGTTCGATAAACCTTGGGTGATCCACTTAAGGGAAACTTGCTCGCTGTTCTACAAACCTCTGCTCTTGGAGGCCCAACACTGTCTACAAGAATAGAAGCACCCGTAGACATCAAGCACTTTTCTGGCGCCGTTGCCGGGGAGGAAAGGTAAAAGGCATTCATACTCCGGTCCCAGGTAAAGTACTTTTCTGGCGCCATTGTGTGAGTGCTCGAAGCTATTTCCTTTAGATCCTGCAATTGCATCTTTTTGTTTCTTGTTTACACTAGTTTGGCATAATGGACAACAATGAGCTTCTTATTCTATTTCCTGATTTAAGACATGGATGGTTTGATGCGAAAATTAAAAAACCCATGGAACATATTAGTATGAACACTTTGAATACCATTGTTGCTAATGATATAGAAAGTTCTAAGCTTGGGGAAGCTGGTTCGATGAGCATGATCTTTTTAGTCCCCCAAGCATTGAGGAGAAAATTTACTTTGATGATACTTTGCCTCCTATTTATGATGATTATAATGATAGTAGTCTTTTAGTACCGCCTGTTATGGAGGATAAATTTGATTATGATTACAATATGCCTCCTATATTTGATGATGAGAATAATAATTATAGCTACTTTGTTGAATTTGCTCCCACTATTACCAATAAAATTGACTATGCTTATGTGGAGGGTAATGATACTTTTATGCATGTGAATAAAGATGTTTTATGTGATAGTTATATTGTTGAGTTTGCTCATGATGCTACTGGATATTATTATGAGAGAGGAAAATATGGTTGTAGAAATTTTCATGTTACTAAAACACCTCTCTATATGCTGAAATTTTTGAAGTTACACTTGTTTTATCTTTCTATGCTTGTTGCATCATGCTTCATGAATTTGTTTATTTACAAGATTCCTTTTCATAGGAAGCATGTTAGGCTTAAATGTGTTTTGAATTTGCCTCTTGATGCTCTCTTTTGCTTCAAATACTATTTCTTGCGAGTGCATCATTAAAACTGCTGAGCCCATCTTAATGGCTATAAAGAAAGAACTTCTTGGGAGATAACCCATGTGTTTATTTTACTACAGTAGTTTTGTTTTTTATTTTGAGTCTTGGAAGTTGTTACTACTGTAGCAACATCTCCTTATCTTATTTTTATCGCATTGTTGTGCCAAGTAAAGTCTTTGATAGTAAGGTTCATACTAGATTTGGATTACTGCGCAGAAACAGATTTCTTGCTGTCACGAATCTGGGCCTAATTCTCTGTAGGTAACTCAGAAAATTATGCCAATTTACGTGAGTGATCCTCAGATATGTACGCAACTTTCATTCAATTTGAGCATTTTCATCTGAGCAAGTCTGGTGCCTCAATAAAATTCGTCTTTACGGCCTGTTCTGTTTTGACAGATTCTGCCTTTTATTTCGCATTGCCTCTTTCGCTGTGTTGGATGGATTTCTTTGTTCCATTACCTTCCAGTAGCTTTGAGCAATGTCCAGAAGTGTTAAGAATGATTGTGTCACCTCTGAACATGTGAATTTTTGATTATGCACTAACCCTCTAATGAGTTTGTTTCGAGTTTGGTGTGGAGGAAGTTTTCAAGGGTCAAGAGAGGAGGATGATATACTATGATCAAGAAGAGTGAAAAGTCTAAGCTTGGGGATGCCCCCGTGGTTCATCCCTGCATATTTCAAGAAGACTCAAGCATCTAAGCTTGGGGATGCCCAAGGCATCCCCTTCTTCATCGACAAATTATCAGGTTCCTTCTCTTGAAACTATATTTTTATTCGGTCACATCATATGTACTTTACTTGGAGCGTTTGTGTGATTTTATTTTTGTTTTGTTATTTTCATTCTCTGAATAAATACATGCTTGTGTGGGAGAGAGACACGCTCCGCTGGTTCATATGAACACATGTGTTCTTAGCTCATAATGTTCATGGCGAAGGTTGAACTCGCTTCGTTAATTGTTATATGGTTGGAAACGGGAAATGCTACATGTGGTAATTGATAAAATGTCTTGGATAATTTGATACTTGGCAATTGTTGTGCTCATGTTTAAGCTCTTGCATCATATACTTTGCACCCATTAATGAAGAAATACATAGAGCTTGCTAAAATTTGGTTTGCATAATTGGTCTCTCTAAGGTCTAGATAATTTCTAGTAAAGAGTTTGAACAACAAGGAAGACGGTGTAGAGTCTTATAATGTTTACAATATGTCTTTTATGTGAGTTTTGCTGCACCGGTTCATCCTTGTGTTTGTTTCAAATAACCTTGCTAGCCTAAGCCTTGTATCGAGAGGGAATACTTCTCATGCATCCAAAATCCTTGAGCCAACCACTATGCCATTTGTGTCCACCATACCTACCTACTACATGGTATTTCTCCGCCATTCCAAAGTAAATTGCTTGAGTGCTACCTTTAAAATTTCCATTCTTTACCTTTGCAATATATAGCTCATGGGACAAATAGCTTAAAAACTATTGTGGTATTGAATATGTACTTATGCACTTTATCTCTTATTAAGTTGCTTGTTGTGCGATAACCATGTTCCTGGGGACACCATCAACTACTCTTTGTTGAATATCATGTGAGTTGCTATGCATGTCCGTCTTGTCTGAAGTAAGGGAGATTTACCACTCATTTAATGGTTAGAGCATGCATATTGTTAGAGAAGAACATTGGGCCGCTAACTAAAGCCATGAATCATGGTGGAAGTTTCAGTTTTGGACATATATCCTCAATCTCATATGAGAAAACTAATTGTTGCTACATGCTTATGCATTAAAGAGGAGTCCATTATCTGTTGTCTATGTTGTCCCGGTATGGATGTCTAAGTTGAGAATAATCAAAAGCGAGAAATCTAAATGCGAGCTTTCTCCTTAGACCTTTGTACAGGCGGCATAGAGGTACCCCTTTGTGACACTTGGTTAAAACATGTGTATTGCGATAATCCCGGTAATCCAAGCTAATTAGGACAAGGTGCGGGAACTATTAGTATACTATGCATGAGGCTTGCAACTTGTAAGATATAATTTGCATGATACATATGCTTTATTACTACCGTTGACAAAATTGTTTCTTGTTTTCAAAACCAAAGCTCTAGCACAAATATAGCAATCAATGCTTCCCTCTGCGAAGGGCCTTTCTTTTACTTTTATGTTGAGTCAGTTCACCTATTTCTCTCCACCTCAAGAAGCAAACACTTGTGTGAACTGTGCATTGATTCCTACATACTTGCATATTGCACTTGTTATATTACTCTATGTTGACAATTATCCATGAGATATACATGTTACAAGTTGAAAGCAACCGCTGAAACTTAATCTTCCTTTGTGTTGCTTCAATACCTTTACTTTGATTTATTGCTTTATGAGTTAACTCTTATGCAAGACTTATTGATGCTTGTCTTGAAAGTACTATTCATGAAAAGTCTTTGCTTTATGATTCATTTGTTTACTCATGTCATTACCATTGTTTTGATCGCTGCATTCATTACATATGCTTACAATAGTATGATCAAGGTTATGATGGCATGTCACTCCGAAATTATCTTTGTTATCGTTTACTCGCTCGGGACGAGCGAGAACTAAGCTTGGGGATGCTGATACGTCTCCGACGTATCGATAATTTCTTATGTTCCATGCCACATTATTGATAATATATACATGTTTTATACATACTTTATGTCATATTTATGCGTTTTCCGGAACTAACCTATTGGCGAGATGCCGAAGGGCCGACTCGTTGTTTTCTGCCGTTTTTGGTTCCGGAAATCCTAGTAAGGAAATATTCTCGGAATCGGACGAAATTAACGCCCAAGCATCCTATTTTTCCACGAAGCTTCCGTAACACCCGAGAGAGGCCGGAGGGGGCCACTGGGCCCCCAGATGACAGGCCGGCGCGGCCCTAGGGGGGGCGCGCCCCCTAGTGTGTCGTCGCCTCGTCGCCCCTCCGACTCCGCCTCTTCGCCTATATAAAGGTCCCTGACCTAAAAACCTCGAGACGTTCGACGAAACCAGAGAAAACCTTCCAGAGCAGCCGCCATCGCGAAGCCAAGATCTGGGGGACAGGAGTCTCTGTTCCGGCACGCCGCCGGGACGGGGAAGTGCCCCCGGAAGGCTCCTCCATCGACACCACCGCCATCTTCATCAACGCTGCTGTCTCCCATGAGGAGGGAGTAGTTCTCCATCGAGGCTAAGGGGCTGTACCGGTAGCTATGTGGTTAATCTCTCTCCTATGTACTTCAATACAATAATCTCATGAGCTGCCTTACATGATTGAGATTCATATGATGATGCTTGTAATCTAGATGTCATTATGCTAGTCAAGTGGGTTTTACTTATGTGATCTCCGGAGACTCCTTGTCCCACGTGTGTAAAGGTGACGAGTGTGTGCACCGTGTGGGTCTCTTAGGCTATATTTCACGGAATACTTATTCGCTGTTATGAATGGCATAGTGAAGTGCTTATTTATATCCCTTTATGATTGCAATGTGTTTTGTATCACAATTTATCCGTGTGCTACTCTAGTGATGTTATTAAAGTAGTTTATTCCTCCCGCACGGTGTAATGGTGACAAGTGTGTGCATCGTGTAGTACTTGGCGTAGGCTATGATTGTGATCTCTTGTAGATTATGAAGTTAACTATTGCTATGATGGTATTGATGTGATCTATGCCTCCTTTCGTAGTGTGAAGGTGACAAGTGTGCATGCTATGTTAGTACTTGGTTTGGTTATGTTGATCTGTCATGCACTCTAAGGTTATTTAAATATGAACATTGAATATTGTGGAGCTTGTTAACTCCGGCATTGAGGGTTCGTGTAATCCTACACAGTTAGTGGTGTTCATCATCCAACAAGAGAGTGTAGAGTCTAGCATCTATCTATTTATTCTGTTATGTGATCAATGTTGAGAGTGTCCACTAGTGAAAGTATGATCCCTAGGCCTTGTTCCTAAATATCGCTACCGCTGCTTGTTTACTCGTTTTACTCGCATCTCGTACTTCCTGCAATATTACCACCATCAACCACACGCCAGACAAGCACTTTTCTCGGTGCCGTTACTACTCGCTCATACTTATTCATACCACCTGTATTTCACTATCTCTTCGCCAAACTAGTGCACCTATTAGGTGTGTTGGGGACACAAGAGACTTCTTGCTTTGTGGTTGCAGTGGTTGCATGAGAGGGATATCTTTGACCTCTTCCTCCCCGAGTTCTATAAACCTTGGGTGATCCACTTAAGGGAAACTTGCTGCTGTTCTACAAACCTCTCGCTCTTGGAGGCCCAACACTGTCTACAAGAATAGAAGCACCCGTAGACATCGAGCGGCGCGGCCGGGCCTTGGGCCGCGCCGGCCTATGGGGTGGGCCCACCTCGGGTCCCCTCGGCTCCCCTTCCGGCTCCCTTCGTCTTCCGGAAAAATAGGATTTTTCATATAATTTCCGTCAACCGTTGATCTTCCGAAATATTGCATTCTGACGGCGCTTTTTCCAGCAGAATCCTGACTCCGGTGCGCGATCCTCCAATAATCATGAAACGTGCAAAATAGATGAAATAACATAAGTATTATCTCCAAATATGAAATATATCAATGAATAACAGTAAATTATGATATAAAATAGTGATGCAAATTGGACGTATCAGTGGACAATATGGAGATAGACGTACCGGTATTTCTGGTCCGGGAAGCACCAACTTGGGTTGAACCTATTAAGGAATTCGTGATCAACGGCACCCTGCCGGTTGACGAAAATGAGTCAAAAAGAATCCAAAGGAGATCCAAGGCCTACACCATCATCAATGGAGAGGTGTACAAGAGAAGTGTTACCGGTGTCCTCCAAAGATGTGTGGAACCGGAAGAAGGAAAAGAAATTCTGGTGGAAATTCACCAAGGAGAGTGTGGGCACCATGCCTCATCAAGGGCGCTGGTGGCAAAAGTGTTCCGGCATGGGTTTTACTGGCCCACGACACTGGAAAACGCTGAGTATTTGGTGCGAAAATGCAACGGGTGCCAGAGGTACGCCAAGCAAAACCATACCCCAGCATCCGGCCTGAAAACTATACCATTAACTTGGCCATTCGCTGTTTGGTGCCTTGACATGGTTGGCCCACTCAAAACTGCAAGGAGCAGCATGACCCACATCCTAGTGATGGTGGATAAGTTCACTAAATGGCTTGAAGTGAAGACTATCGCCAAATGTGATGGGCATACGGCTGTGAAGTTCTTGAAAGATGTAATCTTGCGATACGGATACCCGCATAGCATTATCACTGACAATGGAACAAACTTTGCTCAAGGAGAGTTCAAAATATTTTGTGAGGATAACAACATCCAGCTGGATCTTTGCTCAGTCGCACACCCGCAAGGCAATGGCCAAGTGGAAAGAACCAATGCTTTGGTTCTTTCCGGTATCAAACCAAGGCTCATTGAACCGCTTGAAAAGACACCGGGGTGTTGGCTCGACGAGCTACCATCAGTGCTGTGGAGCATAAGAACAACTCCGAACCGGTCTATCGGATATACTCCATTCTTCATGGTTTATGGGGCGGAAGCCGTGATACCAACCGATATCATACATGATTCACCAAGGGTTCAACTCTATACCGAAGAAGAGGTAAAAGAGGCCCGAGAAAATGGTGTGGACTTGCTAGAAGAAGCAAGGGAGCTGGCTTTGGCAAGAACAGCCATATACCAGCAGAACCTCAGACGCTATCATAGCCGGAAGGTTAAACCGAGAGTGTTCCGGGAAGGGGACCTGGTGCTACGCCTAGTGCAGCGCACTGAGGGGCGCCACAAACTCTCACCTCCATGGGAAGGACCTTTCATTGTGAGCAAGGATCTACACAATGATGCCTACTACTTGATTGACGCACAGAATCAAAGAAGGGAAAGGCGGACAGATCAGGAGAGGAGACTAAGCGTCCATGGAACATAGCTTTGTGATACGTCCCAAACGTATCTATAATTTCTTATGTTCCATGCTACTTTTATGATGATACTCACATGTTTTATACACATTATATGTCATTATTATGCATTTTCCGGCACTAACCTATTGACGAGATGCCGAAGAGCCGATTCTTGTTTTCTGCTGTTTTTGGTTTCGAAATCCTAGTAAGGAAATATTCTCGGAATTGGACGAAATCAACGCCCAGGGTCCTATTTTTGCACGAAGCTTCCAGAAGACCGGAGGGGAGACAAAGTGGGGCCACGGGGCGCCGCCACACTAGGGCGGCGCGGCCTAAGGGGGGCCGCGCGGCCCTAGCGTGTGGGGCCCCCGTGACTCTCCCGACTCCGCCCTTCCGCCTACTTAAAGCCTCCGTCGCGAAACCCCAAGTACCGAGAGCCACGATACGGAAAACCTTCCAGAGACGCCGCCGCCAATCCCATCTCGGGGGATTCAGGAGATCGGGGAATCATCTCCTGGAGGTCTCTTCATCACCATGATCGCCTCCGGATCGATGTGTGAGTAGTTCACCCCTGGACTATGGGTCCATAGCAGTAGCTAGATGGTCGTCTTCTCCCCATTGTGCTATCATGTTAGATCTTGTGAGGTGCCTATCATGATCAAGATCATCTATTTGTAATCCTTCATGTTGTGTTTGTTGGGATCCGATGAATATTGAATACTATGTCAAGTTGATTATCAATCTATCATATATGTTATTTATGTTCTTGCATGCTCTCCGTTGCTAGTAGAGGCTCTGGCCAAGTTGATACTTGTGACTCCAAGAGGGAGTATTTATGCTCGATAGTGGGTTCATGCCTCCATTAAATCTCGGGACGGTGACGGAAAGTTCTAAGGTTGTGGATGTGCTGTTGCCACTAGGGATAAAACATCGATGCTTTGTCTAAGGATATTTGTGTTGATTACATTACGCACCATACTTAATGCAATTGTCTCGTTGTTTACAACTTAATACCGGAGGGGTTCGGATGATAACCTGAAGGTGGACTTTTTAGGCATAGATGCATGCTGGATAGCGGTCTATGTACTTTGTCGTAATGCACTGATTAAATCTCATAGTACTCATCATGATATATGTATGTGCATTGTTATGCCTTCTTTATTTGTAAATTGCCCAACTGTAATTTGTTCACCCAACATCTGCTATCTTATGGGAGAGACACCGCTAGTGAACTGTGGACCCCGGTCCTATTCTTTACATCTGAAATACAAACTGCTGCAATTGTTCTTTACTGTTCTTCGCAAACAAACATCATCATCCACACTATACATCTAATCCTTTGTTTACAGCAAGCCGGTGAGATTGGCAACCTCGCTGTTACGTTGGGGCAAAGTTCTGTGATTGTGTTGTGCAGGTTCCACATTGGCGCCGGAATCCCTGGTGTTGCGCCGCACTACACTCCTCCGCCATCAACCTTCAATGTGCTTCTTGGCTCCTCCTGGTTCGATAAACCTTGGTTTCTTTCTGAGGGAAAACTTGCTACTGTACGCATCACACCTTCCTCTTGGGGTTCCCAACGGACGTGTCAACTGCACGCATCACTTTGCTACGTCCTTTCTATTCCTGAAGATGTGTTGTAAGGAGTTCCTTTTTGTACCTTATATGCTATGAATAAAAGATGCCGGTACCTCGAATGAATTTCGGGGACTACCTCTACCGAAATTGCATGCAATGTGTTTATTTTTTCAGTTTACCGGTTGCTTGTTGGACGTTTTTTCTTTCCAGTTCAGTAACGTGCTAAACCTACCGGAGTCTTCGACTTTGCTGATGTCCACAACCCGGCTTCATGGCAAGTAAGATAAACCGGAAGGGACTAAGCATGTGAAACACGAAAAGAAGAAGTGAGAACAAACAATCCGGAAAAATTTAACTAACCCCGGTTATACCGGTTTTTTGTGAAAAATTTCGAGTTATTTCTAAGTTCAAGAAAGTGTTCGCTTGGCAAAAGAACTTTGTGACTCATATGTCAAAACACCCAGAGAGGTAGGCAGAGCCAAAGCAAAAGAACCAAGTGTGCATCAGATTGGATGCGGAAACAATTCCGGAATCTTCACAGTGCAAGATAAAAGCAAACAATAAGCAAAGTGCTAAAGTAACATACAAACTTAACTTAATAAGTTACCGGTATACAAGATACCGGCATAATCAGTTGTAGCACAACCAAAAGAACTGCGAGGTTTTATATTACATCAAACACCCCGGCATTCCGGGGTAGAATTTAACGGATTGTTTTGAGGCAGCAGGTGTAGCAAACACATAACAAAGAACATTCAGGAAATGGGAGGCTGAGCGCCAGCTTCAGGAGCTTCCGGAGGGGCATCGCCTTCTACCGGAGGGGCATCGCCTTCTCCGGCTTCCTCATCCTCCTCGTCCTCAACATCTTCTTTCTCGTCGTCAGTAAGTGCGTCCCTGACGTCGGGAGGAGGAGGGATGAAAGTGCGGATGTGGGTGCATTCCGCAATCCGGTAGGCGCGGTCCTGCCGCTTTGCGGTTAAGACTGGATCTTTGTCGGTAGGCGCGTCGCCGCGAAGGCTGTGGAAGGCGTCCAGGTCCAGGTCTTCGTACCAAGAACAGGCAACGCGTAGCGCCGCATCTGCTCCGGCACGGGCCGCTGAGCACTTCCACTCACGGATCCTCCGGCAAGCATCCTTCAGGCGATCGGAGATAAGCGTCAGGTTGGCCGGCACCGCTTCCCCAGGCCACAGCACCCTGAAAATTTCCATGGCACGATCCGGCAGATCGACCAGGTGCCGGTCCACAACGCGCATATGCTGGATCCGGGCGGCAAGCGCGACCAAGTGGTCATAAGCGTCCCAGGGCGCATCCGGGTTGCTCATGGCTTGTTCAGCCCTGCGTTCCGCTACCTTCTTCTGCGCATGCGGCTGCGACTCCGGGAAAAGTCCTAGAAGGAAAGAACAAAGAAGAAAAAATAACCGGTGTAAGTACATACCGCCAGAAAACATAAGCTTATAAGCAAAAGAGAAAAGAAGAACGGCTTACTGAGGGCCAGGGCGTCGGCCTGCATGACCAACCGGTCATATTCGGCCTGGTCTGTGGTGAGGGTGGCGATCCGGTCTTGCGCTTCTTTCCGCGCCCGGGTCTCCTCCTCCAGCTCCGCCCGCAGCACCGCGCTGGAGTTGGTGAACTCCTTCAGGGATTCATCCAACTTGGCCTCAGCTGCAGCCTGGGTCTCCTTGAGCTCCCGCGAGTGCCGTAGTTCAGCTTGCATGAGCTGCTCCTTCAGCTTAGAAGAGATGGTCTCCTGAGCGTCCAGAGCTTTGCGGTGCTCAGAGACAAGCTGCTCCTTTTCAGCTGGAATCCGGAAAAGAAATGTTAACTGAAAGATAACCGGTAGATTAAAGAGAGGCAAGACAACCGGTAAAGAAATCCGTACCTTTAAGCGCGGAGAGCTGAGCGTTGAGGTCCTCGACGGAAGCTTCCGGAAGAGCTGGTGCGCAAAGGATTTATAAGTACTGAACGGAAAAGCAACCGGTAAAAAAAATCCGGGGGCGCAGAAACTAACCTTGGCACTTGCTGTGGGCCTCAGAGAGGTCCCGGTGCTCCCACAGAAGCTCCTCGAAGAGCTGCTTCCGGGTGTCCAACGTGCTCTGTTCAAGTTAAAAAGTTCCGGTAAGAAGGTGCCGGTATTGAAAGGAGTTTCGCGCTAAGAGCTGCAATCTCAACCCGAAACTCGGGGACTGGCTATGCCGGTTTTTTGTGTTTCTAAGAAAGTTTCGCGCTAAGAACTGCGTTCTCAACCCGAAACTCGGGGACTGAGAGGATATACATATAAATTGGAAGATTGAAAACCGGCATAAGTTTAAAGAACTTTGAAGTTTGTGCAAATTACCACCACGTTGTTGTTGGCATCATGCCACGCGGTGTCAAACTACCTGACCGCACGCCTAAGCTGGCCAAAGTGCTGCCCAGTGCTCCGAGGGCCGGCAGGATCAACCACCAGCAGCTTGTCCTTCCCAAGGCCGCGCGTCGCTGGGGACAGATCTGCCTGATTCCACTTTTCAGCGAACTCAAGCAGATGGCCCAGGTCGGCTCCTCCGCGGTTAAGCTTAGTGATCCGGCCCAGCTGAGCTGAGGCCGTCTCACCGGCCGCAACGGCGGCGCGGCCGGCGTGCAGTACTAGTGCCTGCGAGCCGGATGAGGTGGAGGTCGCCGCGGTGACCACCGCAGCAAGTTCTGGAGCGGTGAGCTTGGCGCCCTCTGATACGTCTCAAACGTATCTATAATTTCTTATGTTCCATGCTACTTTTATGATGATACTCACATGTTTTATACACATTATATGTCATATTTATGCATTTTCCGGCACTAACCTATTGACGAGATGCCGAAGAGCCGATTGCTTGTTTTCTCGCTGTTTTTGGTTTCAGAAATCCTAGTACGGAAATATTCTCGGAATTGGACGAAATCAACGCCCAGGGGCCTATTTTTCCACGAAGCTTCCAGAAGTCCGAAGAGGAAACGAAGTGGGGCCACGAGGTGGCGCCAGACTAGGGCGGCGCGGCCTGGCCCTTGGCCCTGTTGTGTGGGCCCCTCGTGACCCTCCTAACTCTGCCCTTCCGCCTACTTAAAGCCTTCGTCGCGAAACCCCCAGTACCGAGAGCCACGATACGGAAAACCTTCCAAAGACGCCGCCGCCGCCAATCCCATCTCGGGGATTCAGGAGATCGCCTCCGGCACCCTGCCGGAGAGGGGAATCATCTCCCGGAGGTCTCTTCATCGCCATGATCGCCTCCGGATCGATGTGTGAGTAGTTCACCCCTGGACTATGGGTCCATAGCAGTAGCTAGATGGTCGTCTTCTCCCCATTGTGCTATCATGATTAGATCTTGTGAGCTGCCTATCATGATCAAGATCATCTATTTGTAATCCTTCATGTTGTGTTTGTTGGGATCCGATGAATATTGAATACTATGTCAAGTTGATTATCAATCTATCATATATGTTATTTATGTTCTTGCATGCTCTCCGTTGCTAGTAGAGGCTATGGCCAAGTTGATACTTGTGACTCCAAGAGGGAGTATTTATGCTCGATAGTGGGTTCATGCCTCCATTAAATCTGGGACAGTGACAGAAAGTTCTAAGGTTGTGGATGTGCTGTTGCCACTAGGGTTAAAACATCGATGCTTTGTCTAAGGATATTTGTGTTGATTACATTACGCACCATACTTAATGCAATTGTCTGTTGTTTGCAACTTAATACTGGAGGGGTTCGGATGATAACCTGAAGGTGGACTTTTTAGGCATAGATGCATGTCTGGATAGCGGTCTATGTACTTTGTCGTAATGCCCCGATTAAATCTCATAGTACTCATCATGATATATGTATGTGCATTGTTATGCCTTCTTTATTTGTCAATTGCCCAACTGTAATTTGTTCACCCAACATCTCGCTATCTTATGGGAGAGACACCGCTAGTGAACTCGTGGACCCCGGTCCTATTCTTTACATCTCGAAATACAAACTCGCTGCAATTGTTCTTTACTCGTCCTTCACAAACAACCATCATCATCCACACTATACATCTAATCCTTTGTTTATAGCAAGCCGGTGAGATTGATAACCTCACTGTTACGTTGGGGCAAAGTTCGTGATTGTGTTGTGCGGGTTCCACGTTGGCGCCGGAATCCCCGGTGTTGCGCCGCACTACACTCCTCCGCCATCAACCTTCAACGTGCTTCTTGACTCCTACTGGTTCGATAAACCTTGGTTTCTTACTGAGGGAAACTTGCTGCTGTACGCATCACACCTTCCACTAGGGGTTTCCAACGGGCGTGTGCTTTACGCGTCATCAAGCTAAATTTCTGGCGCCGTTGCCGGGGAGATCAAGACACGCTGCAAGGGGAGTCTTCCACTTCCAATCTCTTTACTTTGTTTTTGTCTTGCTTTACTTTATTTTATTTACTACTTTGTTTGCTGCACTTAAACAAAACACAAAAAATTAGTTGCTAGCTTTACTTTATTTACTGTCTTGTTCTCCATATTAAAAACACACAAAAATTAGTTACTTGCATTTACTTTATTTAGTTTGCTTTATTTACTACTTCTAATATGGGTACTGTTGAGAATACTAAGTTGTGTGACTTCACTAGCACAAATAATAATGATTTCCTATGCACACCTATTGCTCCACCTGCTACTACAGCGAGAATTCTTTGAAATTAAACCTGCTTTACTCGAATCTTGTTATGAGAGAGCAATTTTCTGGTGTTAGTTCCGATGATGCTGCTGCCCATCTTAATAATTTTGTTGAACTATGTGAAATGCAAAAGTATAAGGATGTAGATGGTGACATTATAAAATTAAAATTGTTTCCTTTCTCCTTAAGAGGAAGAGCTAAAGATTGGTTGCTATCTCTGCCTAGAAATAGTATTGATTTTTGGACTAAATGTAAGGATGCTTTTATTGGTAGATATTATCCTCCCGCTAAAATTATATCTTTGAGAAGTAGCATAATGAATTTCAAGCAATTAGATAATGAACATGTTTCTCAAGCATGGGAGAGAATGAAATCATTGGTAAAGAATTGCCCAACCCATGGACTGACTACTTGGATGATCATCCAAACCTTTTATGCAGGATTGAATTTTTCTTCGCGGAACCTATTGGATTCAGCTGCTGGAGGTACCTTTATGTCCATCACTTTGGGGGCGGCAACAAAGCTTCTTGATAATATGATGACAAATTACTCTGAATGGCACACGGAAAGAGCTCCACAAGGTAAGAAGGTAAATTCTGTTGAAGAAACCTCCTCCTTGAGTGATAAGATTGATGCTATTATGTCTATGCTTGTGAATGGTAGATCTAATGTTGATCCTAATAATGTTCCTTTAGCTTCATTGGTTGCCCAAGAAGAACATGTTGATGTGAACTTCATTAAAAATAATAATTTCAACAACAATGCTTATAGGAACAATTCTGGTAACAACTATAGGCCATATCCTGCTAGTGGTAATGATCATTCTTACGGTAGATATTAGGAAAAGATGCTAGAAATTGAAAGATCCACTAAGAGCTTTATGCAATCACAATATGAGCAAAATCAATTGTTTACTAAAACTATGAATGAACAATCTACCTTGTAGAAAAGTATAGGAAATCAACTTGAAAATTTGAATATGTGGATTTCGGGTTTGCAAACTAAGATTTCAAATGCTGAAAACCGAATCTCATACCTGTCTGCGTCACAATCCTCTTTAATTAATAAAATGGCTGCTAAACCTGAGGATATCGATAATAAGATTGTTACTACAGCAAATGCCATCCAAGTTCGAATTAATGAGAATATTAGATTGATGGCTGAATTGCATGCTAGGTGGGAAAGAGAAGAAAATGAAAAACTTGCTAAAGAGAATAATGTAGCTAAAGTTTGGACTATTACCACCACTAGTAATGTTAATGATTCAAATGTTGCTACACCTCCTACTATCAATGGTAAAATAATTGGTGTTGGCAATGTTACTACTCCTAGTGCAAAGCGTGCAAAATTGCCTGAAACTGCTAAAACTGCTGAAATTGATAAAACTGCTGAATTTTTTTTTAAATATTGGGGATAATGATCCCATTGCTGTAGATCATAATGGTTTAGACTTTGATGATTGTCACATCTCTGAAATTATAAAGTTCTTACAAAAGCTTGCTAAAAGTCCCAACGCTAGTGCTATAAATTTGGCCTTTACAAAACATATTACAAATGCTCTCATAAAAGCTAGAGAGGAGAAACTAAAACTTGAAACTTCAATTCCTAGAAAGTTAGAAGATGGTTGGGAGCCCATCATTAAGATGAGGGTCAATGATTTTGATTGTAATGCCTTATGTGATCTTGGTGCAAGTATTTCTGTTATGCCTAAGAAAATTTATGATATGCTTGACTTGCCACCATTGAAGAATTGTTATTTGGATGTTAATCTTGTTGATAATGCTATAAAGAAACCTTTGGGGAGGATTTATAATGTTCGTATTATGGTTAGCAATAACCTTGTCCCCGTTGATTTTGTTGTCTTGGATATTGAATGCAATGCATCTTGTCCCATTAAATTGGGAAGACCTTTCCTTCGAACTGTTGGTGCTACCATTGATATGAAGAAAGGTAATATTAAATATCAATTTCCTCTCAAGAAAGGTATGGAACACTTCCCTAGAAAGAGAATGAAGTTACCTTATGATTCTATTATTAGAACAAATTATGATGTTGATGCTTCGTCTCTGGATGTTACTTGATACACACTTTCTGCGCCTAGCTGAAAGGCGTTAAAGAAAAGCGCTTATGGGAGACAACCCATTATTTTACTTCTGCACTTTATTTTATATTTGAGTCTTGGAAGTTGTTTACTACTGTAGCAACCTCTCCTTATCTTTATTTTATTGCATTTTTGTGCCAAGTAAAGTCTTTGATAGTAAAGCCAATACTAGATTTGGATTACTGCGCAGGAACAGATTTCTTGCTGTCACGAATTTGGGCAGTAGTCCCTGTAGAAAAATCAAAAACATCTGCCAATTTACATGCATGATCCACAGATATGTACGCAACTTTCATTCAATTTGGACATTTTCATCTGAGCAAGTCTGGTGCCACTTTAAAATTCGTCTTTACGAACTGTTCTGTTTTGACAGATTCTGCCTTTTATTTCGCATTGCCTGTTTTGCTATGTTTGATGGATTTCTTTGTTCCATTAACTTTTAGTAGCTTTGTGCAATTTCCAGAAGTGTTAAGAATGATTATGTCACCTCTGAATATATGAATTATGCACTGACCCTCTAATGAGTTTGTTTCGAGTTTGGTGTGGAGGAAGTTTTCAAGGGTCAAGAGAGGAGGATGATACAATATGATCAAGAAGAGTGAAAAGGCAAAGCTTGGGGATGCCCCCGTGGTTCATCCCTGCATATTTTAAGAAGACTCAAGCGTCTAAGCTTGGGGATGCCCAAGGCATCCCTTCTTCATCGACAACTTATCGAGTTCCTCTAGTGAAACTATATTTTTATTTCGTCACATCTTATGTGCTTTACTTGGAGCGTCCGTTTGTTTTTATTTTTGTTTTTGTTTGAATAAATCGGATCCTAGCATTCTTTGTTTGGGAGAGAGACACGCTCCGCTGTTTCGTATGAACACATATGTTCTTAGCTTCATCTTTAATGTTCATTGCGAAATTTGAACTACTTCATTCATTGTTATATGGTTGGAAACGGAAAATGCCGCATGTGGTAAATGGTAAAATGTCTTGAATAATGTGATACTTGGCAATTTTTGTGCTCATATAGATCATGTTTAAGCTCTTGCATCATATACCTTGTACTCATTAATGAATAACTACATAGAGCTTGCTAAAATTTGGTTTGCATGATTGATCTCTAGAGTCTAGATATTTTCTGGTTGATGTGTTTGAACAACAAGGAGACAATGTAAAGTCTTATAATAGTTACAATATGTTCATATGTGAGCTTTGCTGCACCTTTTATACTTGAGTTTGCTTCAAACAACCTTGCTAGCCTAGCCTTGTATTGAGAGGAATTCTTCTCGTGCATCCAAATCCTTGAGCCAATAACCATGCCATTTGTGTCCACCATACCTACCTACTACATGGTATTTCTCCGCCATTCCAAAGTAAATTACTTGAGTGCTACCTTTAAAATTTCTATTCTTTACCTTTGCAATATATAGCTCATGGGACAAAATAGCTTAAAAACTATCGTGGTGAAGAATATGTACTTACGTGTCTTATTTCTTAATAAGTTGCTTGTTGAGCGGTAACCATGTTTTCTGGGGACGCCATCAACTCTTTTACCTTTGTTGAATATCATGTGAGTTGCTATGCATGTTCGTCTTGTCTGAAGTAAGGGCGGTTCTCACAATCAAATGGTTTGAGTATGCATACTGTTAGAGAAGAACATTGGGCCGCTAACTAAAGCCATGATTCATGGTGGAAGTTTCAGTGTGGACAGCTAATCCTCAATCTCTTATGAGAATAATAATTGTTGTTGAATGCTTATGCATTAAAGAGGAGTCCATTATCAGTTGTCTATGTTGTCCCGGTATGGATGTCTAAGTTGAGAATAATCAAAAGCGAGAAATCCAATGCGAGCTTTCTCCTTAGACCTTTGTACAGGCGGCATAGAGGTACCCCTTTGTGACACTTGGTTGAAACATATGCTATGCAATGATAATCCGTGTTAATCCAAGCTAATTAGGACAAGGTGCGAGCACTATTAGTATACTATGCATGAGGCTTGCAACTTATAAGATGTCTTATACATAACTCATATGCTTTATTACTACCGTTGACAAATTTGTTTCTTGTTTTCAAAATGAAAAGCTCTAGCACAAATATAGTAATCAATGCTTCCCTCTGTGAAGGGCCTATCTTCTAATTTATTGTTGAGTCAGTTTGCCTATTCTTTCTATCTTAGAAGCAAACACTTGTATCAACTGTGTGCATTGATTCTTACATGTTTACTTATTGCACTTGTTATATTGCTTTGTGTTGACAATTATCCATGAGATATACATGTTGAAATTGAAAGCAACCGCTGAAACTTTTATCTTCCTTTGTGTTGCTTCAATGCTTTTACTTTGAATCTATTGCTTTATGAGTAACTCTTATGCAAGTCTTATTGATGCTTGTCTTGAAAGTATTATTCATGAAAAGTCTTTGCTATATGATTCATTAGTTTACTCATTATCTTCATCATTGCTTCGAATCGCTGCATTCATCTCATATGCTTTACAATAGTATGATCAAGATTATGATAGCATGTCACTTCAGAAATTATCTTTGTTATCGTTTACCTACTCGAGGGCGAGTAGGAACTAAGCTTGGGGATGCTTGATACGTCTCAAACGTATCTATAATTTCTTATGTTCCATGCTACTTTTATGATGATACTCACATGTTTTATACACATTATATGTCATATTTATGCATTTTCCGGCACTAACCTATTGACGAGATGCCGAAGAGCCGATTGCTTGTTTTCATGCTGTTTTTGGTTTCAGAAATCCTAGTAAGGAAATATTCTCGGAATTGGACGAAATCAACGCCCAGGGGCCTATTTTTCCACGAAGCTTCCAGAAGTCCGAAGAGGAAACGAAGTGGGGCCACGAGGTGGCGCCACACTAGAGCGGCGCGGCCTGGCCCTTGGCCGCGTGGCCCTGTTGTGTGGGCCCCTCGTGACCCTCCCGAATCTGCCCTTCCGCCTACTTAAAGCCTTCGTCGTGAAACCCCCAGTACCGAGAGCCACGATACGGAAAACCTTCCAGAGACGCCGCCGCCGCCAATCCCATCTCCGGGGATTCAGGAGATCGCCTCTGGCACCCTGCCGGAGAGGGGAATCATCTCCCGGAGGTCTCTTCATCGCCATGATCGCCTCCGGATCGATGTGTGAGTAGTTCACCCCTGGACTATGGGTCCATAGCAGTAGCTAGATGGTCGTCTTCTCCCCATTGTGCTATCATGATTAGATCTTGTGAGCTGCCTATCATGATCAAGATCATCTATTTGTAATCCTTCATGTTGTGTTTGTTGGGATCCGATGAATATTGAATACTATGTCAAGTTGATTATCAATCTATCATATATGTTATTTATGTTCTTGCATGCTCTCCGTTGCTAGTAGAGGCTCTGGCCAAGTTGATACTTGTGACTCCAAGAGGGAGTATTTATGCTCGATAGTGGGTTCATGCCTCCATTAAATCTGGGACAGTGACAAAAAGTTCTAAGGTTGTGGATGTGCTGTTGCCACTAGGGATAAAACATCGATGCTTTGTCTAAGGATATTTGTGTTGATTACATTACGCACCATACTTAATGCAATTGTCTGCTGTTTACAACTTAATACTGGAGGGGGTTCGGATGATAACCTGAAGGTGGACTTTTTAGGCATAGATGCATGCTGGATAGCGGTCTATGTACTTTGTCGTAATGCCCTTATTAAATCTCATACTACTCATCATGATATATGTATGTGCATTGTTATGTCTTCTTTATTTGTCAATTGCCCAACTGTAATTTGTTCACCCAACATCTGCTATCTTATGGGAGAGACACCGCTAGTGAACTGTGGACCCCGGTCCTATTCTTTACATCTGAAATACAAACTGCTGCAATTGTTCTTTACTGTCCTTCGCAAACAACCATCATCATCCACACTATACATCTAATCCTTTGTTTACAGCAAGCCGGTGAGATTGACAACCTCGCTGTTACGTTGGGGCAAAGTTCTATGATTGTGTTGTGCAGGTTCCACGTTGGCGCCGGAATCCCTGGTGTTGCGCCGCACTACACTCCTCCGCCATCAACCTTCAACGTGCTTCTTGACTCCTACTGGTTCGATAAACCTTGGTTTCTTACTGAGGGAAACTTGCTGTTGTACGCATCACACCTTCCACTAGGGGTTCCCAACGGGCGTGTGCTTTACGCGTCATCACCCTCAGGAGGTGTTGGCTTGGCGGCGGCAGGCTTGCCAGTAGAGGTAGCAGGAGGAGGTGTTGGCGTGCCCTTGGACGGTGCGGAAGCTTCCGGTGCTTCCTTTGCCGAGGGAGAGCTTGCCGGCGCGGAAGAATCCGGCACGGTCTTGGAGGGGGAGGCAGTCGCCTTCTTTTTCTTCTTCTTGGGGACGGGAGGAACCAGAGGTTCCGCCCTCCCGGCATCTTCAGTGCCGGCGCCGGTGTTGCTGGCGCCGGTGTCTCTAGCTTCTGGAGGGGAAGATAAATCCTCCTCCGCGCGGTGATCAGTAGGTTCAGGGGCCGCGCGCCCCGCACTTGTGTTGCCTCCCCGAGAGGAGGCAGGAGATTTGCCGGCACCAGAAGGTACCGGACTTGGTTGAGGAGGAGGTGAGGCCCTGGCGGCGTCCTCGGAGGTCTCCGGCCTCATGCCGGTGGCGCTTTTGGTGAGCTTAAGCGCAGGCCTGAGAAGAAAAGGATAAAGAAAAAAGAGAGTCAGATAAAGCAACCGGATGAAAGTCTCGAGCAACAGACAAAAGAAAGGAGAAAATCCGGAAACTTACCTGGAAGCGACCGGAAATTGTTTCCGGTAATGCTTGACGGTGCCCTTCTTGCCGGCATCGCCCTTCCTGGAGCGCTTGGCGGGTGGATCCTCGCTCGGGCCGGCCTCGGGGGCCGGAGCCTTGTTCTTCTGGCCCCGAGAGGCGAGGTTATCCAGGAACTCCCGGCCAACCTCTGCCTGCAGAGGCGCAGCATGCTCCACGACCTGTGGGTTGGCGCTGGCTGAGGGGAGATCTACAGAAAAATAATATATGAGGAAGCGAAAGAACAAAATACCTCAAGAATTGAGACCTCATCATCAGAACCGGAATCATTGAATGAAAAGTTACCGGGGCGCGAGGTATGGGTCCGGCCCATCTTGTGCTTGTTCCCGACCACGTAAGGATCTGGGTCCACCTCGTCCAGGGAGCGCTTGCGGCAAGGGCCTCGTGCCTCCGCAGCAATGCGAGGAAAACGCTCGCAGGCCTGAAAAAGAAAAAAGATAGTTAGCTACACATCTGAGGCTACCGGAAAAACAATCCGGATTGCTTAAGCTCTTACTTCGGCAGATGGAGGATTAGTGGAGCTGAGGGGAAGGAGGCCCCACTCCCACTCCATCGGCATGTCGGTTTGGCAAATTTGCCTAGCCTTAAGGACCACGTCCTCTTTGCTTAGGGTGCAGCTGGTGATCTTAGTGGGATCGCGGGGGCCGCACATCTGGCTCATCTTGTGAACCCGACGCTGGAGGGGGAGCACCCGGCGTGAGATGAACGCGCGGATGATATCGTCGGAACAGACGTCCGTGTCCTTCATGAGCTGCTCCATGAACCGAACAATCCGGTTGGTTTCGATATGGGGATTCCCCGGATTGAACTTCCAGTTGGCCCTCGATGGCGTTCCCGGATGGTAGGCCGGCAGGTTGATGAAGTCAGCGGCGCCCTTGTTCTTCACATAAAAGAAGGTCTGTTGCCATGCCCGGCATGACTCCAGACTGGAGAATTTGAAAAAAGGGCTCCCTTGGCGGGCGCCGATAATGCAAGATCCGCATTGGACCGGAGGTTTGGGCTTGGGAATGTTTTTGCCTTGGACCGAGTTGATCCGAAGGCAGAAGAAGCGAGCGAAAGCTTCTTTTGTAGGGAGGAGACCAATGTAGGCCTCCATGAAAGAAACAAAGCAAGAAAGATAAAAAATGGCATTGCTAGGAAGGTGATGAGGTTCGAGTTGGTAAAAGTCAAGAAACTGGCGGAAAAAGTCAGAGGCCGGTAGGCCGAAGCCGCGCTCAAAGTGAGCAGAGAAAACTATGACTTCTCCGGGTTCGCGCGGGCTCCCGCTCGTTGCCCGGAATCCGGCAAGACACCTGTGCCGGTATCCTGCGGGAGCGGTACAACCTATCGATCTCCGGCTGCTTTACATCAGAGCCCTTCCAAGATCCACGGGTGATCGCAGCCAAGTCCACACCGGAAGCTTGGCCGGAGCTGCTGGCCTCCTGGCCCCTTTCGGTTCCGGCCTCTGGAGCAGAGGAAGAGGCGTCCATCCGGGCGAGATCTGCCTCAAGCCCGTCGGAGGCCTGGTTCTCTGAGTTCTCTTCTCCGGTAGATGCGGTGGGGGTCTCTCTGTGATGGCTGCTGCCGGCAGATTCGGAAAGGTAATCCTCAGAAGACATACCGGTCTAAAGATGCTCAAACCTACCCACAAACAGATTTCCCAAGATCTAGACTCGCGCGAAGATCTACGAGTAAGAGAAAAACCAAAAGAAAAGGAAAAGTAAATCCCCTACCGGCCCAAGAACTAGAAGGCGAAAAGAAGAGAGTAAAGAGGCGTTGAAGCTAACCTGAGGCGGCGGAAGACGTTGAGAACAACGACCGCCGGAGATGGGGTGAACTTGCAGATGTCGATGACGAATGGAGAGAGGTTGCTGTGAGGCGCCTGGTGCAGTAACAACGGAGAGTTTCTGCGGAGCGGAGCTCGGCGGAGTTGCAGCGGAAGTTCGCCGGGCGGCAATGCACTGGCGGCGAACAACGACGGCGGGAGCGCAAGGGGCAAAGGCTCAGAGCGCGTGAGAAGTGGTGAATGCGAAGAAGAAGAGGAGGAGGAACCGCTTCGCCCTTAAATAGGGAGAAGGGGTCGTGGGCCAGAAACCGCTGGGCCGCGGTGGTTCAGTTCATGTGCCGCCACGTGGCACAATGATACACGCGCAGAAAACAGAAAGCCACAGGGAGGCCACACGGATCCGGAATGGCGGCCAGGATCCGGTGTGGCGCCATAAATGCTAGCGCAGAAGCCGAAGGGAAGTGACCCCTGACCTTGCTGCGTCAGAAACAGTGCGCATGTCACTGACAGGCACTGTGTCGAGAAATTCTCGACTTCGCCGAGGAGAGTTTAATGACAAAGATGCCGGAAGAAACCGGTATGAAAAAAGAAGTTCGGTAGAGATGCCTGAAGGTTTGAACTGGTTACCGGAAGGGTTAAACCGGTACCTTGAATGAAGGACTATACCAGCTTCGGGGACTAATGTTTGGGGGATGACCCCCGGTATGCCAAAGGCATGCCAAACCGGATGGTTTATGCTATCAAGATACCGGTTTAAAGGTTATTCCGGGCTGTGAAGCTAAGCTTTTGGCTAAGTGAATCTATACCGGTATCCCAGGAGGGGTATACCGGAATGAGATAAGAAGGTACCGGATTACCGGTACAGGCTATACTGTTGCACGTCGGCAAGACTGGTCAAAGATTCTCTGAGGAGCTAGAGGACAAAGATGAGCGAAGCGTTTCAGCTTTGATCGAAGCTCTGGGGCCAAAGCAGATAATGACGTAAAAGGTACCGGAGGATGTCACCGCTCCTTATTAAAGACATACCGGTGTCATCCGGGCCAAAGAGGCTTTGTAAAGTAGTTTGTCTAGTCAAAGATGCTATTAGGGTTTCCTAGGGTTTCTTCCCCTGTAAGCCACCCTCTCCCCTATATAAGGAGAGGGGGCACAGCCTAACGCGGGCACGAGATATGTACGAAGTCCTGCCTTGTATCTGAGAGCTTGTAACCTAATTCTATGGAATAGAGAGATTCCTAGCTGAGATAGTTCTTGTGTTCTTCTTCTTCTTCCTCTGGCCAAGGCCAAGTTCGTCAGGAAAGCATCCGGAATCCATCCCATCCTTACCAAAACCCTCCCCCGAATCCTCTAGCGCACATTCGGCCCCAACTTAAGCCATCCCATGGCATCTGTCTGTTCACCACGACGACACACTTTCTTCCGGTGAACACACCTCCCTGTCTCGGGGTCTAGCGATCCCCCATGCCCGTACCACCAGCTTTTGGCCCTTGGGTCCCATCCCTCTGTACCTAGAGGGATTCCTCGCTCCCTCGGGTCATTCTCCATCTTCTCCCACTTAGGCTCCGAAAGGTGGTATCCTGCTGGCCCCATAATATGATTGTACGCTTTCTTAGCCGCATTTTCCTTATTTTTTTCCGATATGGCCTTGAAATGCTCTGGTTGCTTTTGCTTCACAAATTCGGGCCAATCATCTTTCAGTTTATCATATAGTCCATTGAAATCCGGAGTCTTGTTCTTGGAGACATAATCACGGGCTAAAGTTTTCTTGAAGTTCCGGAATGCTTCGACAATCTTCTGAAGAGCGAACTCTTTGACTAGCCTCCTCCTCTCACGTCCACCCGGAATCTCGTTACCCTCTTCATCGCTTTTGTTGAATTCCGGAGGTAGAATGAAATGTTCCATAAGCTTTCTCTGGCAATCCTTTTTTGTTCTCTTGTTGACAAAACTGAAACCAACACGTGCCTTCTTTGGCTCATTCCATTCCTGGATGGTGATCGGGACATTGTCTGTAACAACGACTCCGCATTGGTTGATAAACTTTGTGTAGTGCTTTTTGGGCTCCAGCGGCCTGCCGTGTTCACTGACAACATCGATGGTATATGTTTCTCCTTGTCTCATCGTCATGGTTTTGCCACGCGGCTTTGTACTCGATTTTTTCGACGATCCGACTAAGGGCTAAAAAAAAGAGAGTCGGGTTAATACATATTTATTAAAATCAGTAAATTTGTATCACCAGAGGCTCAATGTATATATATATACCTCACCGGAGGTGGTTGCTAATTGAAATTCGAGATCGTCGTTTATCGATGTTTGCCCTCCATCAACAATGTCCATCCCTTCATCATCACCTTGTCGACCTTCACCTTCACCGTCAAGGTTTAGATAAGAAGAGACATCCTCTTCTTCATTTTCTTCCGGCACATAAAGAATATCGCCGTTTATGATGGCGGTAATATGTCTCTCAGCTTCCTCGTCGTAGTTTTCCATAATCGGGTCAGCTCTATCGTCCGCCATATGTCACTCCTGAAGACTTGCATGTAGTAAAAACTAATTAAGTAAAAGAACTGATCAATGGCGGGGAGGGCGGCGAGGAGGGCACGTATTAATTACCTGCTCTGTTGCGGAGAGGGTGGGAGGGCGGCGACGCTCAATCTACTGCGGAGAGGGCGGCGAGGGCGGCGGCGCTCTGCGGCGGCTTTACAGCGCGGGCTGCGAGGGCGGCGGCGCCGACGACTGCTGCGGCGAGGGCTGCGAGCGAACAAACGTGTTTATTAGTAAAAACATATATAAGTTGTAATATAGAGGGGCGGTTGTTCGCCGCCCCCTCCGTATACACCGACCCTTCTCCCATGCTCTCTCTCTCCTAAAAAAACAAAAAAACCCGCGCGTATACGGAGGTGGTGGCGATGGGGCGGCGCACTAGTTGTGCGCCGCCCCCTCCATATACGCGCGGGGTCGGTGATATATATACTTCCTTCTCCGATCCTCTCTCTCTCCTAAAAAACAAAAAAAAAACCGCGCGTTTACGGAGGGGGCGGCGAGGGGGCGGCGAGGGGGCGGCGCACAACTAGTTGTGTTGTGCACCGCCCCCTCGCCGCCCCCTCCGTATACGTGCGGAGTCGCGGTGTATACGTTTAAGTTAAAAAAATGTTAAATTTTTTGTTAAGTTAAAATTTTGGTTAAGTTAAGTTTTTGTTAAGTTAAATTTTTTTTTAAGTTAAAATTATTGTTAAATTAAAAAATTTGTTAAGTTAATTTTTTTAAGTTAAAAAAAGATTTTGAGAGAGAGCGCCCGTGTGTACTGTGGCGCCCGTCTCTCTCCCGTGTGACGCGCGCGGCGGGGAGCTGTGCACGGCGGCGGCGGTGACGCGCGTGGTGTACTGTGTGTGTGGCGCGCGCGGCCTCAGTGGAATAAGAGCGGCACCGGTGGCGGCGCGCGGAGGCACGGTGTAGCGCGGCGGCGTGGTGTGGTAGTGTGAGGTGGTGGAGGAGTTCGGCGCGGCGCGGGCCGGCAGACGTACGGGCGGGCGGAGGAGTTCGGTGCGAGCGACAAGGAGGGCATCGAGGAGGGCAGACGTGCGCGGCGGCGGGCAGGCCGAGGAGCGCGGCGGCGAAGGAGTTTGGCGCGGCGACGAGCAGGGCGTCGAGGAGGGCGTCGAGGGCGCGGCGTGCGGCGGCAGCCTGACGGAGTCTTCGAGAGGTCGAAGGAGATGAAGTGAACCGCGTGGGCGGGCGCACGTATATTTATAAACATTGACATTTAGTCGCAGTTGGTGAGGCACACCGCGACTAAAGGTATATTCGCTGGACTCCTTCTTTCCCGTGCGGAGAGGCCTTTTATCGCGGTTGGTCTCACCAACCGTGACTAAAACCTATTTTTGAGAAATAATTTATTTCTTAATCATAAAAATACAATTAATATATGAAAAAATTCAGAAAAATAAAACCAATTCATTTCAAAATCATAAAAATACAAATTATATATCAAAAGATTCAGAAAAATAAAACTAATTCATTTTAAAATCATAAAAATACAAATTATATATCAAAAAATTCAGAAAAATAAAACTAATTTATTTCAAAATCATAAAAATACAAATTATATATCAAAAAATTCAGAAAAATAAAACTAATTCATTTCAAAATCATAAAAATACAAGTTACATATAAAAAAAATTCAGAAAAATAAAACTAATTTATTTCAAAATCATAAAAATACATTTAATATATGAAACAATTCGGAAAAATAAAACTAATTCATTTCTTCCCGCCATTTCTTCCCACCTCTGTCTTCCCGCCTCCTGCTTCCCGCCATTTCTTCGCGTCTCTTTCTTCCCGCCTCCTGTCTTCCTGCTTCCCGTCATTTCTTCCCGCTTTCCCTGTCTTTCCACCTCCCGCTTCCCGCCGTTTTTTCCCGCCTCTTTCTTCCCGCCTCCTGTCTTCCCACCCCTATTTTTCCCGCCATTTCTCACTATATATATGTAGCCCGGCTTGGCTAGCATTATCACATCTCAATCTCTCATCACTCTCTCATGGCTTCCACCGTACCCACTCTAACCTACCAGCAGGTGGAAGAGCTTTGCGCCTCGAACTACCCTTGCCCACCGGGCTACCGCGTCCCCGCCGGCTGGAGCCTAAGCGCCGGAGGCGTGCCGGTCTCTCCCGTCCCTCAGGGTACTGCGCGTCGGGCGGCCATCACGAACCACTACTACCTCAACCTCACGCCGGAGCAGCGGATGAATCCCCGCTGGCATCCCGACAACTAGCAGACTTCGGACACCTTCTTCATCAATCAGCGTGAGAGGGCACTCGCCAGGTATGAGGAGGACGGTCTGCCTCCTGGGAACTTCCACGAGGCCGGCCGTCGGCTATGGTGGGGAGGCCGGACTCTACAGAGCGTCATGGACTACATCACGGCCGGCGATATCCCCCGCCCGCGCTACTCTCAGTACCAGTCGAGGTTCGAGCCACGAGCGTCGCCCGACGACAGCGACAACAGCAACGACGACGGCGTCAACTTAGAAGGCGATGACTACCAGTACAACGGCGGTGACTACGAAGACTACGAGTATGCATATTATAGGCCTGATACGTCTCCAACGTATCTATAATTTCTGATGTTCCATACTAGTTTTATGACAATACCTACATGTTTTGCTCACACTTTATAATGATTTTATGCATTTTCCGGAACTAACCTATTAACAAGATGTCGAAGTGCCAGTTCCTGTTTTCTGCTGTTTTTGGTTCCAGAAAGGCTGTTCGGGCAATATTCTCGGAATTCGACGAAACAAAGGCCAAATATCATATTTCACCGAGACGGACCAGAACACCGAAAGAGAGCCGGAGGGGAGGCCCAGGGCTCCCAGACCATAGGCTGTCGCGGCTTGGGGGGGCACGCCGCCCTATGGGGTGGGCCCCCCAGGCACCCCCTTGCGCCGCCTCTTCGCCTATAAAGTCCCTCGCGACGTAAAAACCCTACACCAATTGACGAAACTCCAGAAAGTCTCCAGGAACGCCGCCGCCATCGCGAAACTCCGTTTCGGGGGACAAAAGTCACTGTTCCGGCACGCCGCCGGGACGAGGAATTGCCCCCGAAGTCATCTCCATCGACACCACCGCCATGTTCATCGCCATCGCTGTCTCCCATGATGAGGAGGGAGTAGTTCTCCCCCGAGGCTGAGGGCTCTACCGGTAGCTATGTGGTTCATCTCTCTCTCTCTCCCATGGTGTGATCTTTATGTGATCATGAGCTTTGTATCACTATTAATCTATGTGCTACTCTAGTGATGTTATTAAAGTAGTCTGTTCCTCCTCCATGATGTAATGTTGACAGTGTGTGCATCATGTAGTACTTGGCGTAGGTTATGATTGTAATCTCTTGTAGATTATGAAGTTAACTATTACTATGCACTCTAGAGGTTACTTTAATATGAACTCCAGAATTACTCTCCACGATGTGACGGTGATAGTGTGCACATCGTGTGTGATTCCTTTATGAAGTTGTGGAGCTTGTTTACTCCGGCTTGAGGGTGCTCTTGTAGCCCTACACAATGAATGGTGTTTGTTATCCAACAAGAGAGTGTGAGAAAGTAGTACAAGTGAAGAGAAGTTATTTATTTATGTGATCATTGTTGAGAGTGTCCACTAGTGAAAGTATGATCCCTATGCCTTGTTTCTAAGCATTGAAATACCGTTTCCAACAAGTTCTGTTACATGTTTGCTTGCTGCCATCTTTATTTCAGATTGCAATTACTACTTACAATCATCCATATTACTTGTATTTCACTATCTCTTCGCCGAACTAGTGCACCTATACATCTGACAAGTGTATTAGGTGTGTTGGGGACACAAGAGACTTCTTGTATCATAATTGCAGTGGTTGCTTGAGAGGGATATCTTTGACCTCTACCTCCCCGAGTTCGATAAACCTTGGGTGATTCACTTAAGGGAAATTTGCTCGCTGTTCTACAAACCTCTCGCTCTTGGAGGCCCAACACCGTCTACAGTGAATAGAAGCATGCGTAGACATCAAGCTATTTTCTCGGCGCCGTTGCCGGGGAGGTAAGGTAAAAGGTATTCACATCCTCCGACTACTAAGCTATTTCCTAGCACTGTTGCCGGTGTGTGAGTGCTCGAAGCTATTTCCTTCAGATCCTGCAATTGCATCTTTTTGTTTCTTGTTTTTATTTTCACTAGTTAGGCTTAATGGAAAACAACAAAAAAAATTAGAGATGTTTATGAACTTTATATTGAATTAGGACATGATGTGTTTGAAGAGAGAATTAACAAACCCATGGAACTTTGTTTGCAAAATAGTTGTAGCAATGTTATTAGTACGAATGCTTTGAACACCATTGTTGCTAATGCTATGGAAAATTCTAAGCTTGGGGAAGCTGGTTTTGATGAGCATGATATTTTTAGTCCCTGATACGTCTCCGACGTATCGATAATTTCTTGTGTTCCATGCCACATTATTGATGATATCTACATGTTTTATACATACTTTATGTCATATTTATGCGTTTTCCAGAACTAACCTATTGACGAGATGCCGAAGGGCCGCTCTCGTTTTCTGCTGTTTTTGGTTTCGAAATCCTAGTAAGGAAATATTCTCGAATTGGACGAAATCAACGCCCAGGTTCCTATTTTGCCCGGAAGCATCCGGAACACCCGAGAGCCGCGCAGGGGGGCCACAGGGCCCCCAGATGATAGGGTGGCGCGGCCCACCCCCTGGCCGCGCGGCCCTATGGTGTCGTCGCCCCTTCGACCTTCTGACGCTGCCTCTTCGCCTATATAAAGGTCCCAGACCTAAAACCTCTTGACGAAACTCCAGAAAGACTCAAGGGGCGCCGCCACATCGCGAAACTCCAATTCGGGGGACAGAAGTCTCTATTCCGGCACCCTGCCGGGACGGGGAATTGCCCCCGGAGTCATCTCCACCGCCGTCTCCACCGCCATCTTCACCGCCATCGCCGTCTCCATGATGAGGAGGGAGTAATTCACCCCCGGGGCTGAGGGCTCCGCTGTAGCTATGTGGTTCATCTCTCTCTTTATGCGATCTAGTTGAATATCATCTATGTGCTACTCTAGTGATGTTATTAAAGTAGTCTATTCCTCCTGCACGGTGTAATGGTGATAGTGTGTGCATCGTGTAGTACTTGGCGTGGGTTATGATTGTGATCTCTTGTAGATTATGAAGTTAACTATTGCTATGATAAGAATTGATGTGATTTATGCCTCCTTCATAGTGTGATGGTGACAAGTGTGCATGCTATGTTAGTTCTTGGTGTGATTGTGTTGATCTATCTTACACTCTAAGGTTATTTAAATATGAACATTGAATACCGTGGAGCTTGTTAACTCCGAGCATTCGTGGTTCGTGTAATCCCATACGAGTTAGTGGTGTTCATCATCCAACAAGAGGGTGTAGAGTAGTCCTATTATGTGATCATTGTTGAGAGTGTCCACTAGTGAAAGCAGGATCCCGGGGCCTTGCTTCCAAGCATCGAATCTCCGTTTGTTTACTGTTTTGTTGCATGTTTACTCGCTGCCATATTCTATTCAGATTGCTACTACCACTCATACTCATCCATATTACTTGCATCTCACTATCTCTTCGCCGAACTAGTGCACCTATTAGGTGTGTTGGGGACACAAGAGACTTCTTGCATTGTGATCGCAGGGTTGCATGAGAGGGATATCTTTGACCTCTTCCTCCCTGAGTTCGATAAACCTTGGGTGATCCACTTAAGGGAAACTTGTTGCTGTTCTACAAACCTCTGTTCTTGGAGGCCCAACACTGTCTACAAGAATAGAAGCACCCGTAGACATCAAGCTATTTTCTGGCGCCGTTGCCGGGGAGGAAACGTAAAAGGTACTCACACTCCGGATCTCGGCTACTAAGCTATTTTCGCCGTTGTAAGTACTCGAAGCTATTTCCTTTAGATCCTCGCAATTGCATCTTTTTGTTTCTTGTTTACACTAGTTTGGCATAATGGACGACAATGAGCTTCTTATTCTATTTCCTGATTTAAGACATGGATGGTTTGATGCGAAAATTAAAAAACCCATGGAACATATTAGCATGAATACTTTGAATACCATTGTTTCTAATGATATGGAAAATTCTAAGCTTGGGGAAGCTGGCTGATGGCGTGTAACTCACACGTTCGTTGGGAACCCCAAGAGGAAGGTATGATGCGCACAGCAACAAGTTTTCCCTCAGAAAGAAACCAAGGTTTATCGAACCAGGAGGAGCCAAGAAGCACGTTGAAGGTTGATGGCGGCGGGATGTAGTGCGGCGCAACACCGGGATTCCGGCGCCAACGTGGAACCTGCACAACACAATCCAAAGTACTTTTCCCCAACGAAACAGTGAGGTTGTCAATCTCACCGGCTTGCTGTAACAAATGATTAATCGTATTGTGTGGAAGATGATTGTTTGCAGAGAAAACAGTAGAAACAAGTATTGCAGCAGATTTGTATTTCAAGTATTAAAGTATGGACCGGGGTCCACAGCTCACTAGAGGTGTCTCTCCCATAAGATAAAAGCATGTTGGGTGAACAAATTACGATCGGGCAATTGAAAAATAGAGAGAGCATAACAATGCACATACATGCCATGATAAGTATAGTGAGATTTAATTGGGCATTACGACAAAGTACATAGACCGCCATCCAACCGCATCTATGCCTAAAAAGTCCACCTTCAGAGTTATCATCCGAACCCCCTCCAGTATTAAGTTGCTAACAACAGACAATTGCATTAAGTATGGTGCGTAATGTAATCAATAACTACATCCTCGGACATAGCATCAATGTTTTATCCCTAGTGGCAACAACACAACATAACCTTAGAACTTTCTGTCACTGTCCCGGTGTCAATGCGGGCATGAACCCACTATCGAGCATAAATACTCCCTCTTGGAGTTAAGAGCAAAAACTTGGCCGAGCCTCTACTAATAACGGAGAGCATGCAAGATCATAAACAACACATATGTAATAACTTGATAATTAACATAACATGGTATTCTCTATCCATCGGATCCCGACAAACACAACATAGAGTATTACGAGATAGATGATCTTGATCATGTTAGGCAGCTCACAAGATCCAACAATGAAGCACAATGAGGAGAAGACAACCATCTAGCTACCGCTATGGACCCATAGTCCAGGGGTGAACTACTCACTCATCACTCCGGAGGCGACCATGGCGGTGAAGAGTCCTCCGGGAGATGAATCCCCTCTCCGGCAGGGTGCCGGAGGAGATCTCCGTAATCCCCCGAGATGGGATTGGCGGCGGCGGCGTCTCCGGAAGGTTTTCCGTATCGTGGTTCTTCGCATCGGGGGTTTCGCGACGGAGGCTTTAAGTAGGCGGAAGGGCAACGTGGGGGGCCACACGGGGCCCCACACTACGGGTCGGCGCGGCCAAGACCTGGGCCGCGCCGCCCTATAGTGGCGGCCCCTCGTGGCCCCACTTCGACTCCTCTTCGGTCTTCCGGAAGCTTCGTGGCAAAATAGGACCCTGGGTCTTGATTTCGTCCAATTCCGAGAATATTTCGTTACTAGGATTTCGAAACCAAAAACAGCGGAAAACAAAGAATCGGCTCTTCGGCATCTTGTTAATAGGTTAGTTCCGGAAAATGCACGAATATGACATAAAGTGTGCATAAAACATGTAGGTATCATCAATAATATGGCATGGAACATAAGAAATTATCGATACGTCGGAGACGTATCACTAGCTTTGATGAGCATGATATTTTTAGTCCCCCAAGCATTGAGGAGAAAATTTACTTTGATGATACTTTGCCTCCTAATTATGATGATTATAATGATAGTGGTCTTTTGGTGCCACCTACTATGGAGAGTAAATTTTGTTGTGATTATACTATGCCTCCTACACTTGATGAGAATAATAATGATAGCTACGTTGTTGAATTTGCTCCCACTACAACTAATAAAATTGATTATGCCTATGTGGAGAGTAATAATTTTATGCATGAGACTCATGATAAGAATGCTTTATGTGATAGTTATATTGTTGAGTTTTCTCATGTTGCTACTGAAAGTTATTACGAGAGAGGAAAATATGGTTGTAGAAATTTTCATGTTACTAAAATGCCTCTCTATGTGCTGAAATTTTTGAAGCTACACTTGTTTTATCTTCCTATGCTTGGTACTTTGCTCTTCATGAACTTGTTTATTCACAAGATTCCTATGCATAGGAAGTATGTTAGACTTAAATGTTTTTTGGATTTGCCTCTTGATGCTCTCTTTTGCTTCAACTATTATTTCTTGCGAGTGCATCATTAAAACTGCTGAGCCCATCTTAATGGCTATAAAGAAAGAACTTCTTGGGAGATAACCCATGTGTTATTTTGCTACAGTACTTTGTTTTATATTTGTGTCTTGGAAGTTGTTTACTACTGTAGCAACCTCTCCTTATCTTATTTTATTGCATTGTTGTGCCAAGTAAAGTCTTTGATAGAAAGGTTGATACTAGATTTGGATTACTGCGCAAGAATCGATTTCTTTGTCTGTCACGAATTTCGACCTGCCTCCCTGTAGGTAGCTCAGAAAATTAAGCCAATTTACGTGCGTGATCCTCGGATATGTACGCAACTTTCATTCAATTTGGGCATTTTCATTTGAGCAAGTCTGGTGCCTCAATAAAATCCATCTTTACGGATCTGTTCTGCTTTTGACAGATTCTGCCTTTTATTTCGCATTGCCTCTTTTGCTATGTTGGATGAATTTCTTTGATCCATTAATGTCCAGTAGCTTTATGCAATGTCCAGAAGTGTTAAGAATGATTGTGTCACCTCTGAACATGTTAATTTTTATTGTGCACTAACCCTCTAATGAGTTGTTTCGAGTTTGGTGTGGAGGAAGTTTTCAAGGGTCAAGAGAGGAGGATGATATACTATGATCAAGAAGAGTGAAAGCTCTAAGCTTGGGGATGCCCCGGTGGTTCACCCCTGCATATTTCAAGAAGACTCAAGCATCTAAGCTTGGGGATGCCCAAGGCATCCCCTTCTTCATCGACAAATTATCGAGTTCCTTCTCTTGAAACTATATTTTTATTCGGCCACATCTTATGTGCTTTACTTGGAGCGTCTCGTGTGCTTTTGTTTTTGTTTTTGTTTGAATAAATGCTTGTGTGGGAGAGAGACACGCTCCGCTGGTTCGTATGAACACATGTGTTCTTAGCTTTTAATGTTCATGGCGAAGGTTGAAACTGCTTCGTTAATTGTTATATGGTTGGAAACGGAAAATGCTACATGTAGTAATTCTAAAATGTCTTGGATAATGTGATACTTGGCAATTGTTCTGCTCATGTTTAAGCTCTTGCATCATATACTTTGCACCCATTAATGAAGAAATACATAGAGCATGCTAAAATTTGGTTTGCATATTTGGTCTCTCTAAAGTCTAGATAATTTCTAGTATTGAGTTTGAACAACAAGGAAGACGGTGTAGAGTCTTATAATGTTTACAATATGTCTTTTATGTGAGTTTTGCTGCACCGTTCATCCTTGTGTTTGTTTCAAATAACCTTGCTAGCCTAAGCCTTGTATCGAGAGGGAATACTTCTCATGCATCCAAAATCCTTGAGCCAACCACTATGCCATTTGTGTCCACCATACCTACCTACTACATGGTATTTCTCCGCCATTCCAAAGTAAATTGCTTGAGTGCTACCTTTAAATAATTCAAAATTTATCACCTCTTATTTGTGTCAATGTTTTATAGCTCATGAGGAAGTATGTGGTGTTTTATCTTTCGATCTTGTCATTTACTTTTGACGGACTTTCACAATGGACTAGTGGCACATCCGCTTATCCAATAATTTTGCAAAAAGAGCTGGCAATGGGGTTCCCAGCCCCGACTAATTAACTTGCATTAATAATTCTCTTCACATGTTTTGCTCTGATTCATCAGTAAGCCACTTAATTTTGCAAATAGACACTCCTTCATGGTATGTGAATGTTGGAAGGCACCCGAGGATTCGGTTAGCCATGGCTTGTGTAAGCAAAAGGTTGGGAGGAGTGTCATCCATAAATAAAGAAAAACTAAACTAAAGTACATGTGTAAACAAAAGAGAAGAGGGATGATCTACCTTGCTGGTAGAGATAACGTCCTTCATGGGAGCCGCTCTTGAAAGTCTCGGTTGATAAGGTAGTTAGAGTGCCCACTACCATTCGTTGACAACAACAAACACCTCTCAAAATTTTACTTTTATGCTCTCTTTATGTTTTCAAAACCAAAGCTCTAGCACAAATATAGCAATCGATGCTTTCCTCTGCGAAGGACCTTTCTTTTACTTTTATGTTGAGTCAGTTCACCTATTTCTCTCCACCTCAAGAAGCAAACACTTGTGTGAACTCGTGCATTGATTCCTACATACTTGCATATTGCACTTGTTATATTACTCTATGTTGACAATTATCCATGAGATATACATGTTACAAGTTGAAAGCAACCGCTGAAACTTAATCTTCCTTTGTGTTGCTTCAATACCTTTACTTTGATTTATTGCTTTATGAGTTAACTCTTATGCAAGACTTATCGATGCTTGTCTTGAAGTACTATTCATGAAAAGTCTTTGCTTTATGATTCATTTGTTTACTCATGTCATTACCATTGTTTTGATCGCTGCATTCATTACATATGCTTACAATAGTATGATCAAGGTTATGATGGCATGTCACTCCAGAAATTATCTTTGTTTATCGTTTACCTGCTCGGGACGAGCAGAAACTAAGCTTGGGGATGCTGAGACGTCTCCGACGTATCGATAATTTCTTGTGTTCCATGCCACATTATTGATGATATCTACATGTTTTATACATACTTTATGTCATATTTATGCGTTTTCCGGAACTAACCTATTGACGAGATGCCGAAGGGCCAGTTCATGTTTTCTGCTGTTTTTGGTTTCGGAAATCCTAGTAAGGAAATATTCTCGGAATTGGACGAAATCAACGCCCAGGTTCCTATTTTGCCCGGAAGCATCCAGAACACCCGAGAGCCGCCAGAGGGGGACCACAGGGTCCCCAGATGATAGGGTGGCGCGGCCCACCCCCTGGCCGCGCGCCCCTATGGTGTCGTCGCCCCTTCGACCTTCTGACGCCGCCTCTTCGCCTATATAAAGGTCCCAGACCTAAAACCTCTTGACGAAACTCCAGAAAGACTCCAGGGGCGCCGCCACATCGCGAAACTCCAATTCGGGGGACAGAAGTCTCTGTTCCGGCACCCTGCCGGGACGGGGAATTGCCCCCGGAGTCGCCGTCTCCACCGCCATCTTCACCGCCATCGCTGTCTCCATGATGAGGAGGGAGTAATTCACCCCCGGGGCTGAGGGCTCCGCTGTAGCTATGTGGTTCATCTCTCTCTTTATGCGATCTAGTTGAATATCATCTATGTGCTACTCTAGTGATGTTATTAAAGTAGTCTATTCCTCCTGCACGGTGTAATGGTGATAGTGTGTGCATCGTGTAGTACTTGGCGTGGGTTATGATTGTGATCTCTTGTAGATTATGAAGTTAACTATTGCTATGATAAGAATTGATGTGATTTATGCCTCCTTCATAGTGTGATGGTGACAGTGTGCATGCTATGTTAGTTCTTGGTGTGATTGTGTTGATCTATCTTACACTCTAAGGTTATTTAAATATGAACATTGAATACTCGTGGAGCTTGTTAACTCCGGCATTGAGGGTTCGTGTAATCCTACACAGTTAGTGGTGTTCATCATCCAACAAGAGGGTGTAGAGTAGTCCTATTATGTGATCATTGTTGAGAGTGTCCACTAGTGAAAGCAGGATCCCTGGGCCTTGCTTCCAAGCATCGAATCTCCGTTTGTTTACTGTTTTGTTGCATGTTTACTCGCTGCCATATTCTATTCAGATTGCTACTACCACTCATACTCATCCATATTACTTGCATCTCACTATCTCTTCGCCGAACTAGTGCACCTATTAGGTGTGTTGGGGACACAAGAGACTTCTTGCATTGTGATCGCAGGGTTGCATGAGAGGGATATCTTTGACCTCTTCCTCCCTGAGTTCGATAAACCTTGGGTGATCCACTTAAGGGAAACTTGCTGCTGTTCTACAAACCTCTGCTCTTGGAGGCCCAACACTGTCTACAAGAATAGAAGCACCCGTAGACATCAGTCCCCCAAGTTTTGAGGAGAAAATTTTCTTTGATGATACTTTACCTCCTATATATGATGATTACAATGATGACTATCATATTTTTAGTCCACCTACTATTGAGGAGAAGATTAATTATGATTACAATATGCCTCCTATATATGATGATTATAGTGATGAGAATGATAATGATAGCTATTTTATTGAAATTTCTCCCACTACAATTAATAGTAAAGACTATGCTTATGTGGAGAGTAATAATTTTATGCATGTAGCTCATGATAAGAATGTTTCATGTGATAGTTATATTGTTGAGTTTGTTCATGACGCTACTCGAAAGTTATTATGAGAGAGGGAAACATGGTTATATGCATCTTAATAATATTAAGTTTCCCCTCTTTATGTTGAGAATCTTGAAGTTGCGCTTGTGTTGCCTTTCTATGCTTATTGCATTATGCTTACATGACTTGTTTATTTACAAGATTCCTATGCATAGGAAGCGGGTTAGGCTTAAATTTGTTTCATACTTGCTTTTTGATGCCCTCTTTGCTCCAACTCTCATCCTTATGTGAGCATCATTAAAATTACTGAGCCCATCTTAATGGCTATAAAGAAAGCACTTCTTGGAAGATAACCCATGTATTTTATTTTGCTACTGTTTTGTTGTGTCTTGGAAGTTGTTACTACTGTAGCAACCTCTCCTTATCTTTATTTTATTGCATTGTTGTGCCAAGTAAAGTCTTTGATAGTAAGGTTGATACTAGATTTGAATTACTGCGCAGAAACAGATTTCTTGCTGTCACGAATTCGAGTAGACCTCTCTGTAGGTAACTCATAAAAATCTGCCAATTTACGTGTGTGATCCTCAGATATGTACGCAACTTTCATTCAATTTAAGCTTTTTCATCTGAGCAAGTTAAGTGCCTCTAAAAAATTCGTCTTTACGGACTGTTCTGTTTTGACAGATTCTGCCTTTTATTTCACATTGCCTCTTTTTCTATGTTGAATGGATTTCTTTATTCCATTAACTTTCAGTAGCTTTGGGCAATGTCCAGAAGTGTTAAGAATGATTATGTTACCTCTGAATATGTGAATTTTTGATTATGCACTCTAGAGGTTACTTTAATATGAACTCCGGAATTACTCTCCACGATGTGACGGTGACAGTGTGCGCATCGTGTGTGATTCCTTTATGAAGTTGTGGAGCTTGTTTACTCCGGCTTGAGGGTGCTCTTGTAGCTCTACACAATGAATGGTGTTTGTTATCCAACATAGTGTGAGAAAGTAGCACAAGTGAAGAGAAGTTATTTATTTATGTGATCATTGTTGAGAGTGTCCACTAGTGAAAGTATGATCCCTAGGCCTTGTTTCTAAGCATTGAAACACCGTTTCCAAAAAGTTCTGTTACATGTTTGCTTACTGCCATCTTTATTTCAGATTGCAATTACTGCTTACAATCATCCATATTACTTGTGTTTCACTATCTCTTCGCCGAACTAGTGCACCTATACATCTGACAAGTGTATTAGGTGTGTTGGGGACACAAGAGACTTCTTGTATCGTAATTGCAGGGTTGCTTGAGAGGGATATCTTTGACCTCTACCTCCCTGAGTTCGATAAACCTTGGGTGATTCACTTAAGGGAAACTTGCTGTTGTTCTACAAACCTTTGCTCTTGGAGGCCCAACACTGTCTACAGGAATAGAAGCGTGCATAGACATCAAGGCCTAGGCAGGAGTATGACTAAATCACCCCAACATTCCAAGATGTACTCCTAGGCCTAGGCATGTCCTTCACATCATTGGTTGTAGTTCAAATTTCATGTATCATCAGTGGTATCTCGAATCAATCGAATCATTCGAAAATGGACACCAAACACATCACATATGATATAATTCACATGATCCATTCAACAAAGTCTGGTACAATAAATTATTAAACATCGTTTCTTCCCTTGTGTCCCTTGCTTACGATTGTGCCGTATCCATGCAGAATCCTCATCATTTAACCTAATGCTTGGATCGGTGTACACTTTGAAGGGCGGAATTTCACGAAACATATTATAATCTTCTGTTTTCACATTTCTGTCTTGTCCTCCACTCCCACGATGTTTCTTTTTCCTGAAAGAACAATGTGGCGCTTTGGATCATCTCATGATGTACTCGTTTTCTTATCTTTCCTTTTCCTCGGTTTGCTACTCATGTCCTTCACATAGAAAACCTGAGCGACATCTTTGGCTAGGGCGAATGGTTCGTCAAGGTAACCAAGATTTTTGAAATCCACCATTATCATTCCGTATTGCTCGTCCACCTTTACCCCACCTCCTGTTAGCTTGAACCATTTGCACCGAAACAAAGGGACCTTAAAGGAGGGTCCATAGTCAAGTTCCCATATCTCCTCTATGTAACCATAATATGTGACCTTTTGCCCATTCTCGGTTGTCGCATCAAAGCGGACACCACTGTTTTGGTTGGTGCTCTTTTTATCATGGGCGATCGTGTAAAATGTATTCCCGTTTATCTCGTACCCTTGGAAAGTCGTTATAGTCGAAGATGGTGTCTTGGCCAACATGTACAGCTGATCTTCAACATCATTGTCATTCATTAAATTTTTTCGCAACCAACCGCCCAAAGTCTCCATGTGGGCCTTTCTAATCCAGGATTCAGGCTTCCCCGGGTTGTCCGAGCGTAAAATATTCTTGTGTTCCTCGAAGTACGGAGCCACCAAGCTAGAATTTTGCAGTTCTGTGTGGTGTGCTTCAGTCATAGAATGACCGTCCATACATATCGTTGATTTCCTTCCGATCGTGCCCTTTCCACTTAGTCTCCCCTCGTGCCGCGATTGAGGAATACCAATCGGCTTAAGGTCAGGAAAATAGTCAACACAAATTCAATTACCTCTTCATTTCCATAGCCCTTGGCGATGCTTCCTTCTGGCCTAGCACGGTTACGAACATATTTATTTAATACTCCCATGAACCACTTAAAGGGGAACATATTGTGTAGAAATACAGGACCGAGAATGGAAATCTCTTCGACTAGGTGAACCAGGAGGTGCGTCATAATATTGAAGAAGGATGGTGGAAACACCAACTCAAAACTGACAAGACATTGGACCACATTGTTCTGTAACCGTGGTAGATCTTCTGGATTGATTACCTTCTGAGAGATTGCATTGAGGAATGCACATAGCTTCACAATGGCTACTCGAACATTTTCCGGTAGGAGCCCTGATGTGGTCTAAGACCCCGTTTGTGGCCCGATCTTGCGGTTGACCCGAAATCCAAGGAGGGAGAGAGGGAGAGCGCGAAGAACACGATGAACACGAAGAACACGAGGAACTCACGCACGCACACCAACCCGATACAATCGATACTTACCCTCGTGGCTCGATGGACCGCGCCAATAGAATCAACCCGGGAGAGACGCGGGGTAGAATCCCGGAGTGAGAGATCGGTGAGGGAGATGAATCAAGGAGTGGGAGAGAGAGTGGGTAGCACTAGAATCTCACACTCACAAATCCATACATCCATCAAGGGTTGCCTTGGATACAAAGGGGATGAAACCCTAGGGAGACAAAGCTCAAATCCATGTCTAAGCCTAAATCTTGTCTAAGGAGCTAAGGGGGTGACCTAGGTGCTTATATAGGCATACAAGGCAGCTTGGGTCGAACAGGTAAGTGGTGGACCGACTCGGGCCGTCCCGGCCGAGTCGAACCCGTGCAATCCGGTTTGGGATCCGGTCGGACCGGGCATGTGACCGGGTGGTCCGGTCCTGGGTCCGGTCGACCGGGCGCCAACCGGGAACTTGCGAAGTTTTCGGTCGCCTTCCGGTACGAGGCAGGGAATCCGGTTGGGCGCCCGGTTGACCGGGCCTGGGACCGGATGACCCGGTTGTGGGTCCGGTCTGACCGGGTCCTGGACCGGCCAGGCTGGGCCTCTTCCTCCCGCCTCTTCTTCCTCTTCCTTCTTCTCTTCTTTCCTTCTTCTTCTTCTCTCTTCCTTGCACCATGGGAGTTCCTTCTCTCTTGGTCCTTGTCGATGTCGGCACCTATAGACACAATGATGATAGGCATGAGGTAGCATACCATTCAAGTTGGTGTTGAGGTCGACCATAGAGAGGAAAGAGTTCACCTTGACATATATGGCGGGGTTTTGTGTTGTTGGTCCACTTGGGGGACTCCTTGGCCATGGTGTGGCGTCGACGATAGGCGGGGCTACATCATCTCCCCCCCTTGGGGAAGAGTCGTCCTCGACTCTTGTTCCTCCTCACCGACGGTGTAGTCCATGATGGTTGTCTCATGTTGTGGTAGAGGGATAAAGTCGCGGTCGAAGAAGAACTTGGGGAAAAACAACTTGCGAATGGAAAGCTTGTGGATGCCAATTTTGTGATCGGCGAACAAGAGGCTCTCAATCAAATACGAAGCATCAAGTCGTTTCTCCAAGAGGCATTTGGCAAAAATGGGAACCAAAAGAGTGTCGATGTATCCAAAATGTGGTAGGGCAAAAATTTGTGCATGTAAGAGTTGTAAGGTGTCAAAAATGTGGTGTAGCATTGTCCCAAACAAGTGGAACAAACGAAAGGCAAGTGTCGGCGGCAAAATTTGGGGCAAAATTGTTATGTGCAATGGCAAAGCGATGGAGACTTCGAACTTGGGAGGGTATGGTTGGCTTGAGCCGAGTATGAGTGTCCTCAAGTGTGAAAGAATCCATTGCAATTGCCAAAGATAAAATGAGAAATCCAAAGAAGAACAACTTTTTGTGTGACATGTGGCACAAGATGCATAAGGTGTCTCTCACATGTATGACATGGTCCTTGAGAATCTCGGAGTGTATGATGATATCATCACGACATACAACAACCATTGTGCCAACAAGATGTGTCAAGATGTGTTGCATAAGAAACAAAAGAGGTGACGAGGAATTGGACCAAACCGGAAACTCGACAAGGCAAGTCGGAAACACACGAGGGCGAAGGATTGTGGGAACATACCCTTTGGTGTGATTCCCGCGGGTTAGGTCCTTGTTGGGGTAGCTCTCAATTGCGCGTTTCGTGAGCTCATGCTCCGTGGCGGTGGAAGTTGTCATTCGGGTACCTATACACACGAGAAAACAAAAAGCGTGTGTGCATGGTAGAGGAACACATCATCCATCATGATGTTCCATGTCTTGTGCACATCACCATTAGTGTCAAGCAAGATAGTATGAAATGCATGGCGATGGTGCCTATGGCAAGAAGGTGCATTCATGGCATGTGGTAACTCATGATCATCAAAAAGTGAGAAGGCTATGGGGGCCATCTCGTGGACAATGAAATAAGCATTCTTGCATACCAAGCATAAGAAAGAGCAATTGTTCACAATCTTGGATGCCAGGATCATGGAATGGTGCAAACATTTTGGGCAAAGCATGTTCAACATGTTATCATTGTTGTCGACAACCCTATTTAAAGAGCAAGTGTTCATCAAGGGTGTCACAACACAAGCATGATCATTATCGTTATCATTGCAAGTAAGCGGGGAAAAAGTGAAGCTCTCATAGCATGGCATGTTCATGGTATCACAAGCAAGCAATTTCACATGATCAACAATGTTATCAAGCAAAGCATCACATGGGAAAGTGAAAGTAGTATGTGACGTAGCAAATGTATCATCAAGATCATGCATGCACTCATAAGTCATCATGTCCACTAGTGGGATCATGGCATCATCAACACCTATGTTGTTACCTTTGTAGGCCGACTCATTTGAGGTAGGTGTTGTGGAAGTAGGAGGATCCATGTGGTCGACATGTCCGTCTTGAAGCACGCATGGTGAGGTATCATCATCTTCATGCACCATGTACATCGTCTCCATGAGCGGGAACTCGTCCTCCGTGGAACCTAGTGCAACATAAGAAGACACCATAGAGGGAGAGGTTAATGTGTTAGCAAATGCGATGTCCTCCATGGACCTATCATCTACCTCTCTCAACTCACTTAGTGTATCACTCATGTCCTCCAAACAGAAGCACTCAAACTCACATATGGGGTGGAAGTCACTCAACTCACTATCACTCTCACTCAAGTGGGCTAAGTGGCTCTCATGCTCACATGGGATTGGTACCAACTCATCGATCAAGCATATAGGAGTAGGCTCGACTTTCTCATCTCCGTGCGCCTCCTTGGTTGAAGGGAAGTTCCCATGCTCAACCATCTCAACTCCATCGCCTCCCAAGTCGTCCTCCATCGGTGGCGCCATAGTGTCGTGGAGAGCTAGGCTCGGATCCACATCATCCTTGCGTTGGCCTTGGAGGTCTTCATCTTGAAGTGTGGGCGCCGTAGGCTTCTTGGTGGCTTGGGCTTGTAGCTCGTCGAAGTGGAGCATGTCGGTGCTCGTCGATGTGCATTGCCATGCCATGTGACCCTTGGCCTTGCATACCTCACATAGGAAATTGGGACATTCCCGTGGAGGGTGGCCTTGTTGCTTGCACTTGTAGCATCGGAGGCCATAGGCATATGTCGAGCTAGAGGCCATTGTGGTGGTGGCACAAGAGGTGGAAGTCGCCTCATGAGGAAGGTATGCGCGATGTGCACTTGCCATCCTTGGAGTGGTAGGCACCCTATCATGGTGTTTGTCGCCTTCATGTCGAGGCTCTCGTAGTCGTGCTTCATCACCATGTCTTGATGAGTGTCGTCGAAGATCCTTGGGGGATGTTGGTCGATGGCGATCATGAAGTGGCTTGTGGCGGCGAAGCTCATGTGGGGACGTATGTCGATGTAGACCATGAGGTGGTAGTGGTCGACGACTATCTTGAGATGGTGTGAGTCGATGACGGTCCTTGCCATGCCGAGATGATGGCTCATGCGACTTGGAATGGTGCTTGTGGCGCCTTGAGGAGCTTGGAGAAGAGTGTCGATGACGATCATGTTGGGGACGCTCTTGATGCTCCACATGATGTACTTGAAGTCGACGATCTTGTGCATAAGCACTCTCATGGTGGCGCCTTGTGGAGCTCGGAGAAGTGTGTCGATGACGCTCATGATGGGGACGCTCTTGATGATCCATAAGATGGTGCCATCGTGGAGGTCCTCTATCTTCATATGTAGCTCCATGGGCCAAGTAGGAGGACGTGGTAGTATCGTCGTTGCTCCTTGTGGAGACTAGGTGAGGCTCCGCCATGGTGTCGATGTCGTAGGCGTGGCGTTGCTTCACCATGTCGTCCATGCTTGATGAGCCATTGTCGATGTAGAGCTCATCGAAGTCGTCCTCAAGGTGGTGCGCCACCATGTCGTCCATGCTTGATGAGCCATTGTCGATGTAGAGCTCGTCGAAGTCGTCCTCAAGGTGGTGCTCCACCATGTCGTCCATGTCGATGATGCTTGGGGAGCCATTGTCGTTGTCGAGCTCCTCATGTTCCTCCACATCCGCGGTGCTTGAAGAGGAATCCTCCTCGAAGTTCTCTGTGTACTCCTCCGTATCTTCATCTTCGCTATCCATGTTAGCACGATGGTATCTATATGGTGTATGTTAGTGGAAGAACACTACCTCGCAACCTTACCGTGGTATGACAAGATTGGGGTGATCCAACAAAACCGAGAGTTAGAACAATTGTATCGGGCACTCACACAAAAGCACACGCAAAAGCTAGCAAATATGGTGTTAGGTGAGTATGGTGGAAAGCCAAAAGACGAAATCCGAAATCAAGTGTATTGTCAAGAGTGGGTGAAATCCAAATATTCAAATGTCAAAGCGATGATCACTATAAACACGGAAAGATATGGAACGCACACACGAGATAAACGGGGTTAGTGCGACCAAGGAATGAGCGGAAAAGTGTATGTAAGGGTGCTCGATGTCACACTAACACAAGGAGAGGCAAAGCTTTGGTTGCAAATGGAGAGACAACAAGATTCACACGTAGCCTCTCTTCTCTTTATCTCTCTTTTGCTTAAAAGCTTTTTCTCTTTTGTATTTGGTGGCACTTGCACTCTTTTGTATCTATGGTGGCACTTTGTACACTTTGGTATGTATGATGACACTTTGCACACCTTTGCTCTTTTTTTGGTTTGGCGGCTTTTTCTCGCACTGTGTTAGCGTTAGCTCGCTTTTGCTATCTTGCCACAAGAGTTTTGCTTAGAAGCTTGACTCCACACTACACACACACCTCACAATCGGGGCCACGTGCAATGTCTCGCAACACTCAATAAGCAATGCTCGATAGGATAGATCGCAAAAGAAGAGGGGTTACAAGGGAATGCAAGTTATACCTAAGATGTTAGGTGGTGATGAACACACAACTTGCGATGATGGTGGTGATGTCAAGAGTACGGTTGCAAGCTCGGGGTGCCTCGGATGTCGTCGCTTGCGTCGGAGCTGCGGGTTAGTGTCACAAACAAGGCACTCAAACCGGAACAAGCAAACACAAGTTAGCGGAAGAAATGGGTCAAAGTAGCTTGGCGGCGGTGGCGGTGGTAAGCCGGTGGTGGGTGGTGTCGATGCCCTTGCGGTTGCGGCGGAGGTTATGGGGCCGCGGTGATGTTTCCCGGTGGTTTGGGGAGGGTGGCGGTGCTTGTCGGCGGCGGAGAGGGTGGCGGTGGTTGGCGGAGGTGGTGGTGGAGGTGGCGCCCGGTTGGCGCCCGGTTGACCTGGCCCTGGACCGGCCTGCCCGGTCTACAGCCCGGTTGACCGGGTTCTGGCCCGGTTGGCGCCCGGTTGGCGCCCGGTCTGGCGCCCGGTTGACCGGCCCTGGCGCCAGGCTGTCCGGTCACTGGCCCGGTTGGCGCCCGGTCGACCGGATTTCGCGGGGCACAGTTTTTCTCTCTCCTGTTCTTGAGCGAAATCAAGCCAAATCGACCAAAACGAAGGGAAATGATGGAATTGGGGGCTAAAAGTTGGGGAGATAGTAGATCAAGCACTCCAACACCAAATCCATGGACCAAAACCACTCAAAACGCAACCAAATCGCAGATCGGTCAAGAGGAAAATTAGGGCTATTTTTGGGGATTTTTGGGGAAATTTTTTAGAGACGAAATTGGGTGGGTGGGGGGTCAAATCCGCGGAAACCAAAGGCTGCTGATACCATATGATGAGGTCTAAGACCCCGTTTGTGGCCCGATCTTGCGGTTGACCCGAAATCCAAGGAGGGAGAGAGGGAGAGCGCGAAGAACACGATGAACATGAAGAACACGAGGAACTCACGCACGCACACCAACCCGATGCAATCGATACTTACCCTCGTGGCTCGATGGACCGCGCCAATAGAATCAACCCGGGAGAGACGCGGGGTAGAATCCCGGAGTGAGAGATCGGTGAGGGAGATGAATCAAGGAGTGGGAGAGAGAGTGGGTAGCACTAGAATCTCACACTCACAAATCCATACATCCATCAAGGGTTTCCTTGGATACAAAGGGGATGAAACCCTAGGGAGACAAAGCTCAAATCCATGTCTAAGCCTAAATCTTGTCTAAGGAGCTAAGGGGGTGACCTAGGTGCTTATATAGGCATACAAGGCAGCTTGGGTCGAACGGGTAAGTGGTGGACCGACTCGGGCCGTCCCGGTCGAGTCGAACCCGTGCAATCCGGTTTGGGATCCGGTCAGACCGGGCCTGTGACCGGGTGGTCCGGTCCTGGGTCCGGTCGACCGGGCGCCAACCGGGAACTTGCGAAGTTTTCGGTCGCCTTCCGGTACGAGGCAGGGAATCCGGTTGGGCGCCCGGTTTACCGGGCCCGGGACCGGATGACCCGGTTGTGGGTCCGGTCCGACCGGGTCCTGGACCGGCCGGCTGGGCCTCTTCCTCTCGCCTCTTCTTCCTCTTCCTTCTTCTCTTCTTTCCTTCTTCTTCTTCTCTCTTCCTTGCACCATGGGAGTTCCTTCTCTCTTGGTCCTTGTCGATGTCGGCACCTATAGACACAATGATGATAGGCATGAGGTAGCATACCATTCAAGTTGGTGTTGAGGTCGACCATAGAGAGGAAAGAGTTCACCTTGACATATATGGCGGGGTTTTGTGTTGTTGGTCCACTTGGGGGACTCCTTGGCCATGGTGTGGCGTCGACGATAGGCGGGGCTACATCAAGCCCCCTTAAAGCAATCGGAAGCAATTGCGTCATAATCACGGGGCAGTCATGAGACTTCAGGTTTTGGAACTTTTTGTCCGCCATATTTATTATTCCCTTTATATTCGACGAGAAGCCAGACGGGACCTTCATACTGCTCAGGCATTCAAAAAAGATGACCTTCTCTTCTTTGGTAAGAGCGTAGCTGGCACGACCTTGAAACCATTTCGGATGCCGGTCTTCTGGGTGTTTCAAATGTTGATGGTCCTGCTGTGCTATCTTTGTATCATTTGTCTTCCCATACATGCCCAAGAAGCTTAGCAGGTTCACGCAAATATTCTTCGTAACAAGCATCACGTCGATTGCAGACCGGACATCTAGGACTTTCCAATATTCTAGCTCCCAAAATATAGATTTCTTCGTCCACATGGGTGCGTGCCCGTCAAATCCCTGCGGAACTGATTGTCCGCCAGGACCCTTTCCAAAGATGACTTTCAAATCCTTGACCATATCAAATACCTCAGCACCAGTACATTCCGCATGCTTAGGCCGGTGATCTGCCTTGCCGTTGAAATGCTTGCCTTTCTTTCTTAAGTTATGATGTCGGGGAAGAAATCAACGATGCCCCAGGTACACTTTCTTCTTACAGTTACCCAAATATATACTTTCAGTCTCATGTAAGCAGTGCGTGCATGCAATGTATCCCTTATTTGTATGTCCTGAAAGGTTACTAAGAGCAGGCCAATCATTGATGGTTACGAAAAGCAACACTCGTAGGTCAAATTCCTCTTCTTTGTGCTCATCCCACCCACGTACACCAGGTCTGCCCCACAACTGTAAAAGTTCATCAACTAATGGCCTTAGGTACACATTGATGTCGTTTCCGGGTTGCTTCGGACCTTGGATGAGCACTGACATCATAATGAACTTTCGCTTCATGCACAACCAAGGAGGAAGGTTGTAGATGCATAGAGTCACGAGCCAGGTGCTATGGCTGGAGCTCTGCTCGCCAAAAGGATTCATGCCATCTGTACTTAGACCAAATCTTATGTTCCTTGCGTTAGCTGCAAAATCTTTGAACTCTCTGTCGATCTTTCTCCATTGCGTTCTATCAGCGGGGTGTCTCAACTCCCCGTCCGACTTACGGTCCTCTTTGTGCCATCGCAACAACTTGTCATGCTCTTTGTTCCTGAACAGACGTTTCAACCGTGGTATTATAGGAGCATACCACATCACCTTGGCGGGAACCCTCTTCCTGGGTTTCTCACCCTCAACATCGTCACCAGGGTCATCGCCTCTGATCTTATAACGCAATGCAGTGCATACCAGGCATTCATTCAAATTCTCGTATTCACCGCGGTAGATGATGCAGTCGTTAATGGATGCATGTATCTTCTGAACCTCTAAACCTAGAGGGCAGACAACCTTCTTTGCTTCGTACGTACTGGCGGGCAACTCGTTATTCTTTGGAAACATATTCTTCAACATTTTCAGCAAATTTTCAAATCCCGAGTCAGCTACACCTTCGTGTGCCTTCCATTTCAGCAAATCCAGTGTGCAGCCCAGCTTTTTCAGACCATTATCGCATCCTGGGTACATCGATTTTTTGTGATCCTCTAACATGCGATCCAAATTCTCCCTCTCCTTTTCAGTTTCACAGCGTCTCCGTGCATCAGCAATGGTCCGACCAAGATCATCAGCGAGCTCATCACGTGCCTCTTCTTCACCTTCCCCTCCTTCAGCATCCTCCATGAAAGTATCACCGAAATGATCAGGATAGTTGTCATCGATATCATCCCCTTCTTCATCTTCTTCCATTCTAACCCATCTTTCTCCATGCTTGGTCCAACAATTATAGCTTGGCATGAAACCGTTCCAAAGCAGGTGCACGTGAACGACTCTTGAGGAAGAGTAACCCTTCTGATTCTTACAGGCAGTACATGGACAGATAACAAAACCCCCCCCTGCTTGTTCGCATTAGCCACTACGAGAAAATCATTCAAACCCGTAATGAACTTGCCCGAGAGTCGGTTACGATACATCCATTGTCGATTCATCTGCATTATTATTATATAAAGTATATAATTAAACATCATGCATTTGTTAAACTAACTAGCTAGAAATAATAGAAATTAAACAATGAACTACACACATGCATATTTTATTAATGACACATGAAAGGTTCAAGTTGCTAACCGCGATCGAGGAGGAAAAATAAATGAGAAAGCTTATGTGTGACTCGGACACTTCATATCTTGTTTGTTTCATGCTCTCGGGCATTTCATCGAACACCTTGTGTGCATAAGATGATCCAAGGCAAACCCACCACCCCTTGTGTATAGAAGTGGCACACCAAGTTGCTAAGTGAAGTGTGCTGAAGTGTATTTATAGGGATGGGGCTTAGTCCCGGTTGGCCTGGCCAACCGTGACTAAAGGCCTTCGGCCAGGCCTGAGGACCTTTAGTCGCGGTTGACCAGGCCAACCGGGACTAAAGCCCTACCCGGACACCAGCTGTCGACCGAGCCCACTGGATCCAGACTTTCAGTCGCGATTTTCCTACAGAACCGTGACTAAAGACCTCATTAATCGCGGTTCTGACATTTTGGGAACTAAAGGGGTCGTATGGAAGCCTCTTTTTCTACTAGTGCTTACCAAACTCTTTGATCAGACGCAATAACATTATGCTCCTTTGCGTGCGAGCTGTTACTCCATTTTTTTTTTCGATAAAGGGAATATATTAATATCGAGAGATACCAATTACACCCAGCTTCTGCAACAACGCACCACCCTAATGGCACTACGGATGCACACAGCCAAAAAAAAGAAAAGAAAACTAAGAAACAAAAGTCCCGCTACAGTATCTCGGACCTAACAATAGCAATACATCCACCACCATGACAACACCCGAATTGCGAGACTCTCCAAAAACGACGCCTCTAAGAAGGGAACAGTGCTCAAACACCGTCGTCGCCCGATCAAAGATCTTAGGTTTTCACCCTGAAGATAGTCCCCACTCTCAAAACAATGCCTCCACCAAGGTCACTGCCAGGCACAACCAGTTAAGGCCAGACCTTGGGTTTTCACCCTGAAAGGTAGGACTCTGTGCATCACATGTGTTGTCGCCCCACTTTCATACCGCTGTTGTGAAACCCGGACACCAAGCAAGCCCCTCAACAGCGCGGAGACTTGAACCTGCCTTAGCTAGTCCTCCCCTCCGGCTTTCATGAAATTCTCTTCTTCCGACTTTCATCATGGATCCATAGTCACTTGATGTCAACACAGAAAAAGAGCTTCGCGCCGCTCCCTCCAGAACCAAACGGTCGGAATAAAAGCATGGGTGCGCACGACCGAATACCTCACATCCAGCAAACTGCAGGCATCATTGAACTGGTACATTCGCCGTTGGAGCATTCCGGAACTCAACATTCCGGCCAAATCGAGAGAAACTAGCCTCAGAAAGCAAGCAAGGAAATGAAAAGAGCAAAAGGAAACCGAGTTTTTGCTGTTCAGCAACAATGATTCCTGGAATCGGTGGACGACAACGGATCTCTAATTAAAGACGTCACCTTTTTCTAAGAGCAATTTCAATAGTGTAGTTAACTGCTGGCTATAAGCCAACTGCCATGTTATTTATAGCCAATTTAGAGCCAACATATACAATAGTGAGCTATAAAAATGTATTACTTTATCAATGTATGGCCCACTATTCACTCTCACAAAATGCCTAGGAGCACGTGCTAGAGCTTGCTCTTGCATAAGAGCCCACTCTCCTTCTCTCTCCTCCTCTCTCTCCTCCAATTAAGCAATAATATACTATTTTAATTCTTATAGCCAGCTGATTAGAACTTATTGTATTTGCTCTAAGAAAACAAAAACTAAGACTGGTCGTAATTGGTAGTCACCTTTTTCTAAGAAAACAAAAACTAAGACTGGTCGTAATTGGTAGTAATCATGCATATGATATTAGAGCAAGAACAACAATACAGTTGACTACTGGCTATATGTAATTTGCCATGTCAATAAGAGCATTTATAAAGTAAGCACTTGTACAATAAGCTAACTATAAGATGGCTTTATTCAATATTAAACTATTTCTTTTTTAGATTGATATACTTGCATGCAAGACATATGAGACATACATTGAATGCTTGCAGCTTGCTTAGCGCCATGCACTAGCTGCATGCGGGCTATACCTATCTTGTTTCTTGTGTTGTAGTCGGCGATAGATAGAGCCCCCACCCCTCTCTCTTCTCATTTCTCTCGCTTTCAACTAGGATTTTGCTGATGTGGATCTGCTTATAGTCTGCTGAGTAGGATCTATTGTACTTGCTCTTAGTGTATGATACCATCTCTACAATGGTATTATATAGTAGTATGCTATTTATATTATATTTATTAATTTGTGGAATCTTAATGTAAATCTATGTACATGATCTATTTGACATTAAACTTTTTAGTACTACGAGTATGATATGGTATCACATTTAATTGTAGACAGAGGAAATACTACTATAATCTCTCTCATCTTTAATTGCACTGCTACATCATATTTTTTGCATGCATGAAATGCATATACTACTTATGATACCTCCATTGGTGTAGTCTAAGAGAATCTCCAGTCGCGTCCCCCTAAGCGTTCCCAAAGGTTTTAATTTGGGGAACGCCGGATATATTGTCAACACCCGGATTTTTAAGTCCGGATGCCTATTATGTCATACATCGCAATCCCAGGAATATTGTTGTTGTGAGGCATAATAGTTAAGTATCACAGTCATCATTCATTACATACCATAAGTCTTACAAACTTGGAATCACATGATCCATATTACACGAATAGTTGATCTATCGATCAACAAACAAACACAAGTTCATAGTTCAACATAGCGGAAGCGTAAGATATAAGGACTCTCTAGTCCACAGGCCAACGCTTGACGTCGGAAGGCGCTTAGTTGTCGTAGGCGTCCTGCTGGTCATCTCCTTGTTCCTCTTCATACTCTGGCCATTTGAATAGCCAGGGACAAAGCCGTGAGTACTTTAAGTACTCGCAAACTAATACTAAAGTAAGTGCTAGACATTCTAGTATGGTTTGCTAAGCTCTAGTTTATTTGCGTAAAGCTAGTTTTAGTTCACAAAGTTTGAGAAAAAGCTTATTCAAGTGCTAACTAACTCAAGTGGGAACATTAGTGTCATTCCCACCATTCATGTGGTGATGTCAATTCAATTCACCACAAGTCATTTCACCATCACCTTTCAACATCATTTTCAAAAAATATGACATCGGAAACTGTATGGCCTTTCCAACCGTCCGTAACCGTGGACGCGGCTATTCGAATAGGTTTACACTCGCGGAGGTTGCACACTTGTGCCACAACATTTGATTTCATCCGTCGGGATTTCCCGAATCATCGTAACACGATACGCGGATCATCAACCATAACCTTTCACTTACGAATCCTAGTATGAGCACCTCTCCCCATGAGCTTGGCCTCCCGGTGAAGACGAACATCAGCCTGGGAACTGCACAGGGCTTGGGCCGGACATTCACCTCATTTCGCATCATCTCATATCATTTCTTTTGTGGTAGAGGCAGCTTTCGGCATAACCCCGATGACGCTTGTTTAGAGGGAACCCATACTAAGACACATAAACTTCCAGTTAAGCCCTACCCATAATCAGGTATTGTGGGGGTACTTGATAATTGGAAAGGTATCGCATTCAAACCAACATCATTGTTTTATCAAAAATCACCATCTTCTCTTGTTCATATTCTCCTTCAAAAATCATCCAATGGAATGCATCATCATTCCAAGGTTTCAAATTCGTTTCAAATTCACATTGTTCTCATCTAGAGTAGTCAAGTTTTTAATTCATTAGCACTAGCTCTAATCCATGAGGGGTGCTATCTTGCTTTGCTTGGAAGAGACTAACTCACTACTCTAGTAACCAACTTGTACTTTGACCAAAGTTAACTATAAAAGGAACTCATTTAGAAATCAAGTAAAAACTTGTAAAGTAAAAACTTGGGATGGGTTCATGTAAGAAAAGATAAGAAACATGGTGCCTTGCCCCAAGGGGCTTTGCACTTTGCAAGAATATTAGCTTGCCTTGATAGTTCTCAAACTGTTCCTCCTCCTCCTCTTGGTAGTATCCTTCTTCTTCGGCGTACTCTCCGGTGCTACCGTCTAAATTTGAATACGAGTATAATTACTCACTAATTCAATGGCTATTCCATACATCACATATAATCACACAAACTACTCTAGGCACACAAATAAATTAACTAGAGTGCATGGGTTCACTACTAGGGAAAGGCCCATTGCCGGCGCACCTAAAACCCCCATTGCCGGCGCACCACGAGCCCGCCGGTGCGAACGCGCCGGTGATAAACGGACACTGCCGGCGCACCAGGTAGTGCGCCGGCGATATCTCCGCTCACCGCCGGCGCACCACCCTGCTTCACCGGCAAAGATCTATTCCACCGGCGCACTATCAGCTGCGCCGGCAGTAGTGCTTCCAGCACTGGCGAATGCCACGTGCGCCGGAAATGTGTCATTTAGGTGCGCCGGCAATTAATTCGAAAATTCTATTTTCCACTTTTTTCCAGCATATTACAATACAATTTTGACAGCATATTACAATACATATTTGACAGCAGTATATATTTAAACGCAGTTCATATTTATACAAGTATTACATGCAATATGAGAAGCACATAGAGAGCCAAGTTTCATTTCGGTATCAGTACACAAATACGCAAGTCTCGTTTCGGAATGTGTTGATTCATACAACACACATGTGCATATGCAACACCGAACGACGAAGTTTCACAAAGTTAGAAGTCTTGGTACATAGTCGTCACAAGTATCGTCATACACCTCACAATGTAGGTCCTAACCTAAACTAGAATCACATAGAACATGACCAACATGGTCATGATGACCATCATCACGAAGGCCATGGTCTTCATCCGGTTCCTCCTCATGTCCCTCATCTCTCCCGCTAGATAACGGGCGTATCTTCCTTCCGCCTCCACCCTAGTGGGGTATCCCTTGTAGCTGTTGCCGCTCGAAACGGTGCACCTGTCTCCGACAGTCCTCCCGATCGTCGTAGACTCCAGGAACCCTCCCCTTGTACACGACATATGTCGTCGGCATCTCCATTCACAAGACAAGTAAAACGTTAGTACCAATGCAATGAACAAGTGCCAACTCAAATAAGAGACAAGTAGTATGAACTAAATAGCATGTGCCTCATACTTTGTTGGTCGAAATAAATAATAACATACAGGGATGGGGTCGGTGAGGCTAGGTAGGATGCACAATAGATTGATATTTGTGGCCATCACACCAAGCCTCACTGGCCCCACCCCGGAGTGTACAAGTGACCGAACATTTTAATCATCGGCCAATGCAATTAAGAAGTGCGAACTCAAATAGAAGACAAGTAGTACGAATTAAATAGCGTGCCTCATACTTTGTCTGGTCGAAACAAATATTAACATCCAGGGATGGAGTCGGTGAGGCTAGGTAGGATGCACAATAGATTGATACTTGTGGCCGTCGCACCAAGGCTCACTCGGCTCCACCCCGAGTGTACGATTGACCGAACATTCTAATCATCGGCGAACTCCAAATACGAGGCAAGTAGTGGTCGAGTAAATGCAAATAATTATTAAGCTATGTACGCCATAATCTTGAAATATATAGCAAAGTAAATGAAACTACGGACACATGTTCACATGCACATTCATACAACTAAATAAAAGCAACTACTCGATTCTATGGGAATATATAACAATTATTACAAGTATGGAAGTTCAAGGACATATCGTTCAAGCTTTAGCAAGTGTTCCCGTCGTAGGATCAGGTTGTACGCCTAGGGGGAATGGACGGCAGCCCTCAAGCGAGTTGAACGGCCTCTCATCACGCGACATCTCCAAGCGGAGGTCTATCTCGTCATTAGGTGGTAGACCATAGCCGTAGAAGAACTCGCTGGACCTATTGTTGACATCCCGCAGGATTATCGTGCAAATGAACTGCTGGATGCGACCCCGGTTCTTTCTAATCTCTCTATCGTGGACATCCGCCATGTTTGCAAACCTGTTTCCGAGATTATCTGGCAGCAACATGTCATCTCGCGTACTTTATGTACTCCTGCATCCGAAGGATGGCGTACCACGCGTCCATCCCATTGTCGGGCGTCGACCGCCCGAGGCGGGGAAGTTGGTTGTGTGGGTTAAGACGAAGCCTCCTCGGGATTTCCTCTCTACTTTGAGGGGGCCTGCCTTGTTGGCGAAGCCGGTGAGAGCATCATTGAGAAGGGCCCCGATGTGGGAGTAGTCTTTCTTGCGGTCCCTACCCGAGTCGAGATAGACTCGCATGCGAGTGTTGCGGGTGCACGACGATGAGGGTGCGTGAACTTGTCTCTGCGGAAAACACACGGATTAACCTTTGGAAATGCAAATGGAGATATAGGATAGAATGGTGATGGGGGACTAGCGAGTGATTACTTACTCGGGGAAGTAAGGGATGAGAATGGCGCCCTTCTTAATGTTCGCCAGCATGAAATCCTCGACCTGCTGGGTGGCAATCGCGCGATCCCCATGGTTGCAGATGATGCTCTCCCGCATATAGAAGGGGTCCATGATCGCGATGGTCGGCGTCCCCTCCTTAACAATCCGGGAAGACATGCTAAGAGCAACTAGGCGAACCACACTAAAGTGGAGCGCTTGCATGCGATAGATGCTGAAGATGTCGTTGAACCGGATGAAGCACAAGTCCGCGGGGTACTTCTCGACGAAGTTCATGCCGCTTGGCACCTTCGCCACGAAGAGAGGGTAACCAGGATCTTTTGATTTGAGAAGAAGGTTCTCCACATGCAAGACAGTCTCATGCAAGCTCCTCATATCCGGGGTGAGTTTCTTCACGACATGCTCCGGCAAGCATCGGTTGACCCAAGTGATGCGAGAGGTCGCCAATTGTTTGGCAACTTGTCAAGGAGTGGGACCTTGTCCTTGGATTTGGCCGCCGCCGCCTTGTCTTGGGCGTCCTTCTTATTTGCCCTCTTCCTCTTCTTGGGTTGTAGTGCTGGACCATCCATCGCCGTAGTGGCCGTAGCACGGAGTGTGTTTGGGCTCAACATATTTTTGACGGCGGCGGTGGCGACCTCCTCGAGATTTTCCTCCTCATCAGCCGTTTCTTGAGAATCGAACAGCTTCTTGGAGCACACATATTTGAAGCCCGGCGCATCCTCATGGACAACTTGTGAAGACGTAGGAATATCCCATTGGAAGTTGTCACGTTCATATTCCTCGGCCTCTGGCGCAGCTCGGCTGTTGTGGTGGGGCGCCGACCTCCGGCGCAGCCGGCCGTTCGGTGGGGCGATGACCACGGCGCCGCCGGGCTGTCGTGGAGGGACGCTGACATGTGGCGCCGCAAGGTGCTTGTCTTTGCTTGCCGTCGACCCCGAGTAGGTGTTGATCCGAATTAGGGTCTTCGGCCATAGCAGTAGCCAACCCTTCAGTGAGGCCAAATTCAACGGGCTATCGTCATCGGCACCATGCGGTTGATTAGGAGGAAACAAATCCTCATAGCCCGGTAACGCCCGATCCACTTCAACCCGGTAAACGTCATCCGCCATATCTCGTGTGTGCCACTTCTTATCCAGGGGCCGAATGATGGACCCCTCGCGACGTCTTTGAGTTCGTCGTTTACTCTCATCAAAAAGGTGCATGGCGTCGAGAGCGCCCGCGAGAACATGTGTATGGCGTTAGAGAGAGGGCAAGGATGACGAAACTAATATATTAACTTGATGTACACATTAGTTAATTACCGTGAGGGCGTTGAGCTCGGCTAATGTCGACGGGCCAGCACATGCGGCGGCGGGCGTGCAAGTGACGGAGGGGCTGCTACCCGGCATGGACGGTGAATCCCTAGCACCGGCGACATTGCCGGCGGCCGGAGGAGTCTCCATTATAACATTGTCATTGCCGGCGGACGGCGGCACCATCGAGTTGCTGCCGTTGAAGCTAACCACTTGCATTTTCGGGGGGGGCCTTGTTTGCCACCCTCATACCACGCTTGCATAGCGTTGAAATCTGCTTGGACTCCAGCGGCGACTTCAGCTTTGACTTCAGGTACGAGTGTAGCTTTGAGTTGCGGTACCAAACCAGCTTGGACTTGGGCTAGGATTGACTCCCTCATTTCCTCCGCCTCCCGCTGCTTCCTCTCATTACGCGCATTTTTATCGGCCGCAGACGACAAGCCATAGTGACCATGCTTGTAGCCTGTACCGGCGCCAGCCACACGGCCTCTATGCGGCCTTCTCGTCGGTGAATGCTCATTAACGATGTTTAGCGCCCGTACGAGAGGCTTGTCCCAGGCTACCCTGCCCGTCGACGCCTGGGACGAGGAGCCTTCGTCACCTTGGGAGGCTTGAGAAAGTCTTTGTCTTTCTTCTTCCTGCGGAAGAAACGCGAACCATTTAGAAATGTTGCTACTATTATATGAACGATACTTGATCTAATAAAACCGGTAAATTGCTTACCAGTTTTTTCTCCAACGCCAGGACCTTCCGGTCGTTCGTGAACCAAATTATGTCGGTTACGACCTTCGGGTCCGTGACAAGTTCCCCGGTTAGTTTCTTCTTATGGTACCGGGACCTGATGAATCTTCTTTCAAGCGGGTCCTTGTACTTGAGCCAGGGGTTCTCAATGCCGGCATTTACATACGCCTCGTCCTCCTTCGCCCAATAGGGCTCCTTTCCCTCGTACCCACGGCTCCCAAGGTTGTGGTTGCCGATGTTAAGCTCCCGCATTTCCTTCCCCCACAACTTGCGATTCTTGGTTGCTTGTAGCTCTTCATTGGCCACAAAAGCATCAAAGTCCGCCCGGGTGACATGCGGAAAGGCGGAGTGGACCTCTTCGAAACCTTTGCCCTCAGCAATCAGCCTCCGCACCATGTACTTATAGCTGCCGAGGTGTTTGGTGAACTTCAGGAGGGCTTGTGAGTTCACAATGTTGTTGGTTTGATGACCGGAGGCGTAGTCGCCTAGGAACTTGTATCGTGCGTGCAACCTCGCAATGAGCTGGGCTCGCAAAGGCGCTTTGCTCTCAGCTCGGAGGTCCGTCTCGTTGAGATTGACGACCTCTCGGAGGATACATGCCGCTTGGTTGCCGTACCCCTTGGCAACATCCTTAGGCAACACCGGCAAACCACCGGCGGGGTCCACCTCCGTGATCGTGTCTCCGCCGGTGCCGACCGTGTTTTGGCGCCTTGCCTTCCGCGGCCTCTTGGCTCCACTTGTCCCGGTGCCACTACTCCCGGCGGCGGCGCTAGGATCGTCGCCGCTTGTCTCGCCGCCACCCCCGGCGGCGCCGGTTGCCTCATCGCCGCTAGGCTCGTAGGTACTACCCCCGGCGGCGGCGCTTGCCTCGTTGCCGCTCGGCTCGTCGGCACTACCCCCAGCCGGCATCCTCCATCTCATGGTCCTCGTCGCCGCCAACACCGGCGGCCTCGGCATCCTCCTCCGTCCTAAAGAAGTGCCTATTGTAGTGCTCCTCTAACTCTTCTTGAGACGACATGGTGGCTTGCACTAATAGAAGATGAAAAAGAGTTAGAATTCACGGAAAAATTCGGCATGACCTTTGCTAAAAATTGGTCATGCCGAGTGCTAGAATTGCCGAACGGAAATGAATCGACATTCCGGCACTCAATAGCAACTCAATCCCTGTAACAGAAATGCAAACATATATATAACAACTTCATTTTCACCGGAGCTCAACCATCACCATAATCAGCATGTTCATTTAGCTCAACCATCACCATAACCATAACCATAACAGCAATATGCACAGCAGCAGCATGCATAGCATCAGCATTTAAATACCACCAGTAGCATTTCCACTATAATAAAAAAACCCCAATTCATTTCCAGAGAAGCATGTACATCAAGTAAATGGGTCATCAATTTATCACAGCAAGAAAAATATGTGTGGATGAATAAAATCATCCAAACAGGGGCACCACAATCATATACCCCCAACAGAGAAACCAAATACATTATATATACATAAGCTTCAGGGAATTACTTGGGGTCCAGAAAAATTGAAACCTACTGCTAGAATTTGAAACCAATTTTTAGCATTCAAAAATTCAAACCAGAGAACCCTATTTCCAATTTGAACCCTATTTCTTGCAATGTTAACCAAAGGTAACCAAGCAGAAATCCAAGGGATCATATTGACTTGCACTAGTAAAATTAACTAAACAAAATCAATTTTGAGCCAAACCTCTATTTCATTTTCTTTTTTTGGCAGTAGGTAATGATGCATGAGCATTTTGAACCAAATTAATTAACAACCAGTGAGCATGCATGAGCATTTTGAACTAAACAATTGAACCAAGTGAGCTACTGCCAACTAGAGAACCATCATAAAGTAGCATAAAGTAGCATAAAGTACCAAAATGCTAGCATTTTTAAACCAGAGAACACCAGTCAAGATGCTAGCATTTTCTGGGCATTTTATAAATGGTTTGGTGAGCTAAACCTGCTGCTTCTTTACCTAGCAAACCAGAGAATGCATTTAATCAAGAACTAACATACTCGCTAGCATTCATTTTCCTTTTTCAAACCAGAGAACAAATTAACCTATGAATTTCATTCATATTATTAGCATGAGCATGCAACACCATTTAGCAAAAGCATGAGCATTTTATTTTCATTTAACCATTTAGCAAAACCAACATATATAAAGTTCATTTTCAACTTGATTGCAAAGTAGCATAAGCATGAGCATTTTATTTTCATTTAACCATTTAGCAAAACCATTTTCATTTTCATTTTCATTTTCATTTAATGAAGAACTAACATACCTGCAACTAAAATCATTTTCTTGTTTGAACCAATCCTTTTTTGCTACTGCTAGCAATTAACCTCCTATGAACATAAAGAACCAAAACCAGAGAACAATACTCGCTAGCTTTTCAAACCAATTTTAGCATTCAAACTTCCTTTTTGGGCAATTTTGTTGGACATCAAATTTTAGCTTTTCAAACCAATTTTAGCATTCAAATTTAACCAGGGTATTAAACACGAATTAAATGAACCAGGGTATGAGACGAGGAAGAACCCTAACCGGCTTGGGTCACCGGAGATGAGGAAGAACAGAGAGGGAAGGGGAGGGAAGGGGAGAGGGAAGGGGAGCGGGAAGCTCACCAATGGCGCGCGGCTCCTTCTTTTCCAACGGCGGCGCCGACGTCCCTCGCGCGCGGCACCTCCTTCTCCAATGGCGCGCGGCACCTCCTTCTCCACGGGTCTTCCGCGGCGGCGTACGTGGCAGGTGGTGGGGGATGGTCGAGGGGATGGTGGAGGGCGGTGGCGGGGCGCGAACGGCGGCGCTCGAGAGGGGGACTTGAGGTGGCGACGCAACGGCGGCGCTCGACGGTGGGGTTGGAGATGTGGCCGTGCGGGGAGAAGGAAGAAGGGGAAAAAAGGTTAAGTCCTAATTACAGCTGATCCAGGGTTATTGCCGGCGCACCACATACCTGGTTCGCCGGGGACAAGTATACCCCCGGCGAATTAATAAGCCTGGTGCGCCGGCAATAACCCCGGATCAGTCAGTAGTATTTTTCTTATCTTTTCAAGATAATAATGAAGCAATATGCATGAGTTATGTAAAAACATGAAGATATATATATGAGTTATATATACATACACAAAATATTGACCAACACAATATTAATTAGTCATACATAAAATATTGGCCATGACCATATGAGTAGTTATGAATTACACAAAATATGAGTTATAGATTGCAAATAAATTTTTACATCATTGATTGAGAAGAGTGTTTCGCTTTCTTCTTGCTTTTCTTGCTCGTCGTTGAATAATTTAGCCCCGTGTCGTGACTTCTTCTTTTGAAGGGTCGACTCGACCTCGGTAGCGTGGTCCTGCTTCTTCTTGTGGTGTATGTTGTGTCTTCGTCCTCGGATTCTTCCATCATTGGGTCTCCGACTTGTCCTTCGAAGTCTTCCTCGTTGGCGACTCCATCCATTCCGACGATGGTCCTCTTGCCTCTCCTCACGATAACACGGCTAGGCCTGGATGGGTCGGTTATGAAGAAGCATTGGTGCACGTGTTCTGCCAGCACCCATGGCTCATTCTCGCGCGGTGGCGTTCGTGGACTTTGATTTGTTGGCTTCGGGTAGAAACATGGTGGTGAAATACCGGTCTTCTTTTCTGACGCTCTTAGCCCATCTGATACGGAACATCGGCACTTTCTCCCCAGCGTAGCTAAGCTCCCAGATTTCCTCGATTCTTCCGTAGTATCTAGTCTTTACGTCACCCGCCCAGGAATCCATCGTTACCCCTGAGTTCTGGTAAACACTGTTCTTGTCTTTTTCTTCCGTGTAGAATGTGTACCCGTTGATATCGTACGCTTGGTAAGTCATGATGTTGGGCGCGGGGCCATGTGACAAGGCCAATACTAGTTTATCCTTGTCAGAATCCATTGGTGGGGGATTAGCATCAATGTGGTCTTTGAACCAGCGCGCAAAAGAGGAGTTGTGCTCTCGTATATTTCTCGCTTCCGTCATCATCGGCTTGCCACTGTTCTCTATCATGGTTTTGTGCTCTTTCAACCAAGGATCGATCAAGTCAATGTGTTGTAGCGCTACTAAGTTGGCCCTGTCAAAGTCGGAACTCCGACCAGACATGTGCACGTGCGGTTCCTTCCTTCCATTTTTGTGGCCTACTCCCTCGAACCTACGGAGGTACTTGTTTTGAGGCAAACCAACAGGGTCCTCGATGTCTAGATAATTCGTGCAGAAAGAGATGCACTCTTCGGTGAGCCAGCCTCGTACGATGCTTCCATCCGGATGTGACCTCGTTACGAACGTATCCTTTAATGACCCCATTCATTCTTTCAAACGGCATCATGTTGTGTAAGAATGCCGGCCCTAGACTGACGATATCATCCATTATATGGACCAACAGATGGACCATCACGTCAAAGAATGCAGGCGGGAAGTACATCTCCATCTCACATAGGATCACCACGATCTCTTCCTGGAGCCTTGCGAGTTTCTTCACGCTTATCGACTTCCGAGTTATGACGTCGAAGAAGTTACGGAGCCCGATCAGCGTTGCACGGACATGGTCATCCATTATACCTCGGATTGCAACCGGAAGAATCTGCGTCATCATCACGTGACGAGTCATGAGACTTCATGCCGCTGAAGTTTCGTTTCTTGGGGTCCATGTATCTGCTTATTACCCCGGAGTAACCGAAGGGCACTCGACTCCTACAAGGCAATTGAAAAATTGATCGACCTCGGCCGGACTAAAAGTGAAGCAGGAGGGGGACAGTAATAGTCCGGCTGCTTAATCCTTTTGCGCTTCGACCGCCGTCCGCCTCCTCCTCCGACTGTCCCTCTTGGGCCGGCGGGATCCGAAGCTCTTCCCTGATGCCCAAAACTTTCAGGTCATGTCTTGCTTTCGGCCCATCTTTGGTCCGGTCCGGCATGTTGAGAAGAGTGCCAAGCAAGCTCTCGCACACGTTCTTTGTAATATGCATGACATCAAGGCAGTGAGGTGTATCGAGAATTTTCCAGTACGGCAAGTCCCAAAACACGGACCTCCTTTTCCATACACCAATGAGCGGCGTCGTTTCCTTTTTCTTCTTCTTCTCTCCAGGCTTTTGACGAATCTTTCCCGGCGCAGGGCACTCCTTCCAACCTTTCCGTAATGTATCGATCTCTTCGCCGCTCTTCTTACGTGGAGGTCCTCGGGGTTCATTTGTACCATCGAACGGATCTCCACGCTTTCTCCACGGGTCGGTTTCTGTAGCCACCTTCGATGCCCCATGTAAACTGTTTTCGAAGAGCCATCCTTACCAAGCTGCAAAAACATCGTCTCTTCCATGCACCTGACACATGCCTTGTGTCCATGGCACACCTGGCACGAAATGTAACCGTATCCTAGGTAGTCCTGCACCGTCGTGATCAACGCGGCTCTCAAAGGGAAATATTCTTCCGCGACGGCGTCCCATGTATCTACCCCTTCCTCCGCCCACAACGTTTCAAGCTCCTCCTTTAATAGTTCGAGATACATGTTGATATCGTTTCCTGGCTGTGTCGGCCCTTGAATTAGCATACTCATCCGTATGTACTTCCTCTTCATGCACAGCCAGGGCGGGAGGTTGTAGATCCATACAAACACGGGCCATGTGCTATGTGTGCTGCTCGGTTTCCGAACGGATTGAATCCGTCCGTGCTCGCACCCAACCCGATGTTTCGGGATCTGCCCCAAAACTTCCGAATTCATTGTCTAATGCTTTCCACCGGCTTGCATCCGAAGGGTGCGTCGAGCACTGGGTGCTCAATCCGCTCTTTATCATTCAACACCGCCTCCTTTCTTTCTGCGTGCCGGCGCATGAGCTTTGCTTCCTTGCGGTCCGCGTAGAACCGTTGAAGCCGGGGGCGAGCGGGAAGTACCACACAACTTTCCGAGGAGCTTTCTTCTTCCCTTTCTTGTACCGTTCAGCTTCACACACGGGACATTTGGTCTTGTCCATGTGCTCCTTGCGATACATGATACGGTCGTTGATGCGGGCGTGATACTTTTCGTGGGGTAAGTCGAGAGGGCACGTGATTCTCTTGGCCTCGGCTAGACTACCAGGACACGTGTTCCCGGCGGGAAGGAGATCTTTCACGTATTCCAGGATGTCGTCGACGCTTGTGTCCGTCCATCCGTGTTTCGCCTTCATCTGCAGCACATCGAGAGCTACTCTCAAGCGAGACTCCCCAACCCGCGACCCGAGTCGTACAACGGAGTATTCGAGTCTATCTCGAGTTGCTCAAGCTTTGATTTCCGCTTGGCGCCTTTCGTCTTTTCGAGAAGCAGATCTTGAAGATGAGGGTCCCGCACGATCGAAGCTAGCGGCACCTCTTCGTCGTCGTCAAGGTTATTGTCGTCGTCAAGGTTATTGTCGTCGTCAAGGTTATCGTCATGTGCGACAAACTCTTCATCGTCATCCGTATCATGATGCCCTCCTTCTTGCCGGCCATTTTTACCAACTGCCGCCGTCGCCCCATTGACCTCCGCGCCATCATCACTCATCCATTGAGTGTGTCCATGCATGAAACCATTAGTGAGCAGGTGCCCCCGCAACTTGCTCGAATACGGGTCAAACCATTTCCCTCGTTTGCATCTCCGGCACGGACACAATACCTCCGTGCGGTTATTTTCATACATGTCGATGATCGCGTGTTTCGGATATCTCATCACGATGCTTTCACTCATCTCGATAACCATTATCGCTCGCATGGTAAGATTACATAATTCATTAGAACCATGCATCCGTCGGTAGTTTTCACGGAAAATTTCGGCATGACCTTCCTACACGGTAGGACATAGGAGCGCCGTAAATGTGCCGAAACGGAAACTTGAAGAATCAACATTTCGGCGCAACGTTGGCAACTCATTTTCAACGCCAACACACACACAAGCACAAGCACAACATATATATATGCCACACACGAGAGCTTTTCTTCAAATGTCCAACATACATCGATTTCATTCCTTAATTTGTTCATTAATCACCTATTTGTTTGATATATTCGTCGATAAGATCGAGACGACGCGCCGCGACAATGGCGTATGGAAGCCGACTTTCTAGATCTAGATCTAGATTGAGCGGTCAATGCGGGATAGTAGATCTAGATCTACATAGGGGGATGTGGGAGATGCATGTAGGAAGGGAAGATTTGCTCAAAAATTTTGATTTTGTTTGGTCAAATTGGTGAAATTGGGGATAGAAATGGGCAAAAATGAGCTGGGTTGGGAGAAGGCTCGGGTTTGTGTGGAGAAGTGGAGTGTAGTGAGTGTGTGAGTGAGTGGGCTGGTTGGTGGCTGAAATAACTGCCGGGTTATTGCCGGCGCACCTGGACCATGGTGCGCCGGCAACATATACCCCTTTCGGCTATATCACAACCGGGCCGGGCCCAAGAATCATTGCCGGCGCACCGGCCCAGGGGTGCGCCGGCAATAGCAAATTTTCCACCGGCGCACCACTCGGGCCGGTGCGCCGGCAATGATTCTTGGGCCTGGCCCGAATCGGCCGGGGCCATGCCGAGAAATAGCGCCGGCGAGCCTTTCCCCGAGGTGCGCCGGCGGTACCCTTCATCGCCGGCGCGGCTGAAATGTGGTGCGCCGGCAATGATTTCCACCGGCGCATGCACAAGGTGGTGCGCCGGCACCACTTGCCTCCACCTATAGGCTTTTCCCTAGTAGTGGTTGTGGGGTTTAAAAGGAATTCACTTCTTTGTATTTTATATGTAAATGATAGTTTCCATAGGGTCCTTGAGAAATAAATTCATCTCATTGAAATCTTCTTAAGATTTAATTTCTCAAACAATCATGTATGAACTCATATTGACCTAAGTCAAATGTTCATCATCATCATTTGTGAAAAATTATTTAAATGAGGTAACTCACCTCATACCATTTTAATAACACTACACATGATTTAAATCTCAAGTAATTCATATAAGAGAGTTTGGACCAGAGGTACCAACATCCCATGAATGCATGTGAGACAAGTTTAAATGAAGTATAAGACTTCACACAATTTACTTTAATAGTTTTGGACAATATCAACTAGTTAAACTAGTCAAATTATCCATTCATTTAGCTATGGCATGATCATGCAAGGTGACCACACCATTTTATTGCATAAACAATTAGTGTAAGTCAAATGTGAGCTATTAGAGTTGGAATTAACTTAACAACTATTTTGGTTGATTTTTAGGAATTATTTGAATAGGGAAAAGTCCCTGTCTTGTCATTTTTATCATAATTATTCTACAAAGAATTTGACCAAGAGTCCAGTGGCATGTTGTAGCTAATTTCAGTGGCTTTCCAACAATATCAAATTCACTAAATTTGGTTTAGCCAATTTGAAATGGTTGAATTTCAAAGTTTGGGCAGTATTGAAATTCATTTGAAATAAATAAACCTAGTTTGAATTAAAAAAGGGCCGGCAGGGAAAGCTACTGGGCCAAATCGTTTGAACAGGCCCAAGGCCAGCCCAGCCACGGTCCAGTGCCGCGCGGGCTGCCTGACAGGGTGGGGTCCGCCTGTCAGCCTCCTTTAAAACCCGAAACGGTATGGGGCGACGTGGAGCGTAGGATTAGAGGGTAGATCGACGGCTCAGAGCCATCGTCTTCTCCGGCGAGAGAGGGTTACGGGCACGGCGGCGCTAGGGGGTCAGCGGGCTAACCAGGGCTCCCGCGGTGGCTGGCAGTGTGCTCGGGGTAGATGTGGACGACGGCGGTTCTCCTGGCACCGGCGGCAACTCCTGGATCGGCTTCAATCGGCGGCGAGCTTCCGCGGCGTCCGTCGGCAGTGGTGTAGCAATTGAGCGGCGGTGGTGGCTAATCGAGGCGGTGGAGTGGCTCGGGTGGTCGAGTGAGAAGAGGGAAGGTGATGGTGTGCTCGGATCAACGAGAAGGGGTCTCCTTTTATAGGCGAGGGAGGGTGCTGCGGGGCAGAGACGAAGTCGACAGGCGCGCGGTGTCTCCGGCGGCTGGTCGAGCTAGGCGAGGGCGTGGTGGTGTTCCTGGCGTCACGGTGGTCCTCTGGATGGCGACAGGTAGGGTAGGGGGCGGCTGGTTTGGTCGCCTCGCTTCCGCGTCTGTCGCGCCCGCGGCGGAGCAGGGTTGGCTTCTCCGGCGACGGCGGGTGGGGGTCGTGGTCGAGGGCGTGTCCAACGGCGTCGCGGTGTCGCGGTGAGGCTCAAGGTGTTCGCAGGGGGTCCAGGGGCTGCGTGTACTGGCGGGGTGGCGCGTGGCCAGTGCGCGTCCATGGCGCGCATGGTCGCGACGCGAGCGGCATACTGGCGGTTTTGGGCGCGCGTCCTCCGGTGAGCTACGGCGTCTACCTCGACAATGGCCGGTGCTAGGCGACGTAGAGGAGCGAGGTGGCGTGATATGGCAGGGTGGGCGAGGGCGAGAGAAGCAAGGAGAGGAGAGGGAGCTCGACGAGCTCGGCATGTGGCCGGCATGGCCATGCCATGCTTGCTATGCCTCTCCTCCTAGGGTTTTCAGGTTAGTGTTGGTGAGAGGGGGAACCAGGGGACCAAATGGGGTAGGTTAGGGTAGGTTTGTTTGAGTAGATCACTATTTGCTATAGTGTGTAAATAGTGTTCAATTTTGGAATTCACAAAATTGTCCAAATTTGAAATAATTCAAATGGTGAAAGTTTTTGAAATGTGAGTGTGGAGATAAGTTGTAAATGACCAGAGGTGAATTGAGGTGGTGGTGGAAAAATTAGAATTCAAAAATTGGCCAAAATGGCTAAGTGGAGATTGTTGCACTTGTTAAAAAGTTAAGACTTTGGATGAGCATAGCTATTGATCAAGGATGAATTTGGCAGGGTGATCTTCATCAAAGTTGTTCACCTTGATGTTGACTTTGAAATGGTGCAAGGAGTTAGCAAGAATTGGTTTGGGAAAATTGAATTGCAGGGGCTCAAAGTAGTGATCAGACTAAATTTGGCAGATTTGGCCATTATCTCATGTGAGTGGGAATTGTGTTTGAAATTCATTTGAATTGTGAACCTTTGATTCCAAAAGTTGTAATAAGTGTTTAAAGAAATTATTCAACTAATGGGGAAGACCAAATAGGTCTAGGGTCAAAGTTTATAAAAATGGCATAAGCCTTATGTGAGGGTTTTGTGACTTTCTAATTTTTATTTATTTTATTTTTCTTTGCTTCACTTTGACAAGGGTGAGGTTTATTTGGTGCTAGATTGAGTTGGATGAAAGGTTCAAACCATTTTGAGGCAATAGAAGTGGCTAGGTCAGGATTGGATAATTTGGCTAAGTGCCACATATGCCTCTATGCATATGTTGGATTTTCTTTTGTTTCTTACTTGAAAAGGGTTGGTAAGTGCTTTGTTAAGTGTGTGGAGGTATTTCAATTCATCTATTCAAAGTAGACAAAGCAAAGCTCATCATTTCTAAACAGTAGCCATAGGCTTGCCTATGCCTTTTTCTTAAATAAGATCTTTTCTTTTTATTTTATTTTTCAAAGATTGATGACAAGAGGGATGAGGTTTAGGGTTTAGTAAGTTTTGCAATGGTTCACCACCATTTATCAAAGTAAGAAAGGTAAAGTTTAAAATTTTACTCATTAGGGCCACATGCCCACATATGTCTTTTTCTTCTATTTTGGGTTTCTCAAAATAGATCCAAAAGATTTTGAGAAGGTTAGGGTTTAGGGTTTTTCTTATTTGATTTCTTTCTCCTCTATTTTATTGGGTTTGTGATCTTCACTTGATCACTTTAAAGTTTTTAGGGTTTATCACATAAGCATACTACACTCATCATGGCAAAAACACAAGTAAAAGGTATGAGCACTAAACCTAGCACTCTATGTAAGAAAAGTTTTTGTTGGTTCACATTTTTGGAAAAAGGAAATTCATTTTCTCTTTGTTTTGAAATTTGGGGTGTTACAAACCCTTCCCTTAAACAAATCTCGTCCCGAGATTTTAAGAAAAGTTAGGTTCCTAAGAGAGATTGGGTGATATGATTTAACAGGAAGACATACTTGGCATAGCCTGAGGTGCTTCTTGGGCTTCAGTGGCAGTCATGTGGTAGTAGCGGCCGTTGTTGTTCTGGTTCTTTCTTGCGGCAAAGCGGCGTTGGTTCTGAGCAGGTGCAGCGGTGTTGCCGGCAATCTTGGCGAGTCTCTTGGGGCACTCATTGGAGTAATGCCCAACCACTCCACACTCATAACAAGTGATGGTTGACTTGTCCTTGGGGTTGAGGGGCACAGTGTTGCTTCCAGTCTTTGGGCCAGTGTTGTTGTTATTGTTGTTGTTGTTCCCGTTGGTGTGGTTGCTGTTGGGGTTGATGGTGTTGTGGTGATTGTTGTTGTTGTTGTTTCCGGGCTTCGGGGGTCCTCCTTGGTTGTTGGTGTAGTTTGGGCGGTAATTCTGGGCAGGGGGCTTGCTGTATTTTGGAGTATATCCTCCAGATGAGTTGTTGCGGTACTTCTGGGTATTGCTGGACCCATGCTGGTTCATCATCCGGCGTTTGCGGTTCTCGTTGGCTTGGTGAAGCTTCCCTTCCATCTGAATGGCGGAGTCCACCAGGGATTCTAAGTCAGCAAAGGGAATGTTGACCAGTACGATCCGCATCTCGTCGTGGAGTCCGTTCAGAAATCTTTCCTTCCTCTTCTCATTGGTGTCGGTTTCGTCCAGGGCGTACCTTGACAGAGTAAGGAATCTGTCGCGGTATTCCACCACAGACATTCTGCCTTGCTTGAGTTCGCGGAACTCGTCTCTCATCATCTTGATCAGTCCTTGGGGCACATGGTACTTGCTAAACTTCAGCTTGAAGTCTTCCCAGGTCATCATCTGTCCAAGCATTCATTGCGCGGACGCCGGTCCACCAGTGCTCGTGCGAGTCCCGACAGATAGTGGGTGGCGAACAGTACTTTCTCGTGGCTTCAACTTGCGCAACTTCGAGGTTGTTCTCCATTGTCCGGAGCCGGTCATCGGCATCGAGGGCTCTTCGGTTTTGCTGAAAATAGGTGGGTTGGTGTTTTGAAAGTTCTTCAGTTTTGACCCAGGGTGGTCGTGGTTTCCATGGCCATTGTTGTTCTGAGCAATCAGCTGCAGTGCAGCAATGTTGGCCTGGCGTTCAGCTCTCTCGGCTTCTCGGTCGGCCATCATCATCTCTAGCATCTGCAGCATGGCGTCTTGGGTGGCGTTGCGGGTTGGTGGGGCCATCTGAGTATCGGAGGTAGATGATAAGGTAAGAGGGAAATTTCTATGGTTTGTTTGAGTTAAAGTTCAAGAAGTTTCAAAAGTTTAAAACTTGAAAATTTGAGTAGTGTTGAAGGGGTAAAACCAACAACACTTTTTCATTCATACCAAACATCACACATTACAAAGCTAACACACCGTTGGTTTTAAGAACCATTCATCGCTCTATGATACAAGGGGATCTTGATACAAACTCACACCTACACATGTGCTCAAGTGAAACTACTGCTCACTATCCACCTCTATCGGGGTGTGGTTATCTTCCCCGGCTTCCGTAAACTCGTAGTCTTCCAGATCCGTGTCCTCAAAGTCCTCGCCATCACTCATGAAGGCTTCTTCTCCCCGAGGGTCTTCATCTTCCTCTTCCATCTCATTCAGCTGATCCTTTTGGGCCCTGACAGTGGCCTCCAAGGAGACTATCTTTGTGCGGAGGTGCGCAATGATAGCGTCCTTTTTGACACGCTGCTGGCGAAGTATCTTGCGCTCATAGGCAAGGGTCCTGACGGTATCAGTCTTCCGCGCTAGGTGGGCGCGAATCTGATTGGCGTAGACGCGATAGTTGTCCAGCTCCTTCGGGTGTCGTGTAGCATAGTATCCAGGTGCTCCACGTGATATTTCAGCTCCGGGTGGGGTGACAGGTGCCCCGGGTCCTCCAATGGAGTCATGCCTTGCAAAATGAGCAAAGCGAGTCCCATAAAGCGCAGTCACATGCTGCCCACACAGACGGGCAAGTGCTTCCTGCATGGCTCTAGCTAGTCCATCTAGCCAGTTGCTTTCCATGACAGAGAAATGGATCCTCATAGAAATAGGAGACTCCTTCTTGCCTCTGAGATCCGCAGTGATAACCCACTGCAGCTTCCCTTCCGGGCTGGTGGTCCATTTGAGTTCCAAGGAACTCCGGGTGCGGGCGTCCGAGATACTCAGACAAAGCGTCTAAGTCCTGCTCGAAGCGCATGTTGCCACCATTCCCCAACCGGTAAAACTTGGTGTTGTGGGGCAACGCCATCCGAAAGAGAATTGGATGAGTAAGTTAGAGAGTGCAAAGTGTGGCAAAATTTTAAGTTGATTCAAATAAGATAGAACATGATTCATCACATTTTGGCAAAGTCTTAAGACAAGAGTATAGTAAGTTTTCACAAATATTTCCTTTCATTTGATTTCAAAGTTAAGTTTTTCAGAACGCCCATTCTAACTAAGGTCTTCTAAGGTCAAACAATGGCTCTGATACCAACTTGTCAACACCCGGATTTTTAAGTCCGGATGCCTATTATGTCATACATCGCAATCCCAGGAATATTGTTGTTGCGAGGCATAATAGTTAAGTATCACAGTCATCATTCATTACATACCATAAGTCTTACAAACTTGGAATCACATGATCCATATTACACGAATAGTTGATCTATCGATCAACAAACAAACACAAGTTCATAGTTCAACATAGCGGAAGCGTAAGATATAAGGACTCTCTAGTCCACGAGGCCAACGCTTGACGTCGGAAGGCGCTTAGTTGTCGTAGGCGTCCCTGCTGGTGATCTCCTTGTTCCTCTTCATACTCGGCCATTTGAATAGCCGGGGACAAAGCCGTGAGTACTTTAAGTACTCGCAAACTAATACTAAAGTAAGTGCTAGACATTCTAGTATGGTTTGCTAAGCTCTAGTTTATTTGCGTAAAGCTAGTTTTAGTTCACAAAGTTTGAGAAAAAGCTTATTCAAGTGCTAACTAACTCAAGTGGGAACATTAGTGTCATTCCCACCATTCATGTGGTGATGTCAATTCAATTCACCACAAGTCATTTCACCATCACCTTTCAACATCATTTTCAAAAATATGACATCGGAAACCGTATGGCCTTTCCAACCGTCCGTAACCGTGGACGCGGCTATTCGAATAGGTTTACACTCTGCAGAGGTTGCACACTTGTGCCACAACATTTGATTTCATCCGTCGGGATTTCCCCGAATCATCGTAACACAGATACGCGGATCATCAACCATAACCTTTCACTTACGAATCCTAGTATGAGCACCTCTCCCCATGAGCTTGGCCTCCCAAAGTGAAGACAGCACGATCAGCTCAGGAACTGCACAGGGCTTGGGCCGGACATTCACCTCATTTCGCATCATCTCATATCATTTCTTTTGTGGTAGAGGCAGCTTTCGGCATAACCCCGATGACGCTTGTTTAGAGGGAACCCATACTAAGACACATAAACTTCCAGTTAAGCCCTACCCATAATCAGGTATTGTGGGGGTACTTAATAATTGGAAAGGTATCGCATTCAAACCAACATCATTGTTTTATCAAAAATCACCATCTTCTCTTGTTCATATTCTCCTTCAAAAATCATCCAATTGAATGCATCATCATTCCAAGGTTTCAAATTCGTTTCAAATTCACATTGTTCTCATCTAGAGTAGTCAAGTTTTTAATTCATTAGCACTAGCTCTAATCCATGAGGGGTGCTATCTTGCTTTGCTTGGAAGAGACTAACTCACTACTCTAGTAACCAACTTGTACTTTGACCAAAGTTAACTATAAAAGGAACTCATTTAGAAATCAAGTAAAAACTTGTAAAGTAAAAACTTGGGATGGGTTCATGTAAGAAAAGATAAGAAACATGGTGCCTTGCCCCAAGGGGCTTTGCACTTTGCAAGAATATTAGCTTGCCTTGATAGTTCTCAAACCTGTTCCTCCTCCTCCTCTTGGTAGTATCCTTCTTCTTCGGCGTACTCTCCGGTGCTACCGTCTAAATTTGAATACGAGTATAATTACTCACTAATTCAATGGCTATTCCATACATCACATATAATCACACAAACTACTCTAGGCACACAAATAAATTAACTAGAGTGCATGGGTTGTGGGGTTTAAAAGGAATTCACTTCTTTGTATTTTATATGTAAATGATAGTTTCCATAGGGTCCTTGAGAAATAAATTCCTCTCATTGAAATCTTCTTAAGATTTAATTTCTCAAACAATCATGTATGAACTCATATTGACCTAAGTCAAATGTTCATCATCATCATTTGTGAAAAAATATTTAAATGAGGTAACTCACCTCATACCATTTTAATAACACTACACATGATTTAAATCTCAAGTAATTCATATAAGAGAGTTTGGACCAGAGGTACCAACATCCCATGAATGCATGTGAGACAAGTTTAAATGAAGTATAAGACTTCACACAATTTACTTTAATAGTTTTGGACAATATCAACTAGTTAAACTAGTCAAATTATCCATTCATTTAGCTATGGCATGATCATGCAAGGTGACCACACCATTTTATTGCATAAACAATTAGTGTAAGTCAAATGTGAGCTATTAGAGTTGGAATTAACTTAACAACTATTTTGGTTGATTTTTAGGAATTATTTGAATAGGGAAAAGTCCCTGTCTTGTCATTTTTATCATAATTATTCTACAAAGAATTTGACCAAGAGTCCAGTGGCATGTTGTAGATAATTTCAGTGGCTTTCCAACAATATCAAATTCACTAAATTTGGTTTAGCCAATTTGAAATGGTTGAATTTCAAAGTTTGGGCAGTATTGAAATTCATTTGAAATAAATAAACCTAGTTTGAATCAAAAAAGGGCCGGCGGGGAAAGCTACTGGGCCAAATCTTTTGAACAGGCCCAAGGCCAGCCCAGCCACGGTCCAGTGCCGCGCGGGCTGCCTGACAGGGTGGGGTCCGCCTGTCAGCCTCCTTTAAAACCCGAAACGGTATGGGGCGACGTGGAGCGTAGGATTAGAGGGTAGATCGACGGCTCAGAGCCATCGTCTTCTCCGGCGAGAGAGGGTTACGGGCACGGCGGCGCTAGGGGGTCAGCGGGCTAACGAGGGCTCCCGCGGTGGCTGGAAGTGTGCTCGGGGTAGATGTGGACGACGGCGGTTCTCCTGGCACCGGCGGCAACTCCTGGATCGGCTTCAATCGGCGGCGAGCTTCCGCGGCGTCCGTCGGCAGTGGTGTAGCAATTGAGCGGCGGTGGTGGCTAATCGAGGCAGTGGAGTGGCTCAGGTGGTCGAGTGAGAATAGGGGAAGGTGATGGTGTGCTCAGATCAACGAGAAGGGGTCTCCTTTTATAGGCGAGGGAGGGTGCTGCGGGGCAGAGACGAAGTCGACAGGCGCGCGGCGTCTCCGGCGGCTGGTCGAGCTAGGCGAGGGCGTGGTGGTGTTCCTGGCGTCACGGTGGTCCTCTGGATGGCGACAGGTAGGGTAGGGGGCGGCTGGTTTGGTCGCCTCGCTTCCGCGTCTGTCGCGCCCGCGACGGAGCAGGGTTGGCTTCTCCGGCGACGGCGGGTGCGGGTCGTGGTCGAGGGCGTGTCCAACGGCGTCGCGGTGTCGCGGTGAGGCTCAAGGTGTTCGCAGGGGGTCCAGGGGCTGCGTGTACTGGCGGGGTGGCGCGTGGCCAGTGCGCGTCCATGGCGCGCATGGTCGCGACGCGAGCGGCATACTGGCGGTTTTGGGCGCGCGTCCTCCGGTGAGCTACGCCGTCTACCTCGACAATGGCCGGTGCTAGGCGACGTAGAGGAGCGAGGTGGCGTGATATGGCAGGGTGGGCAGGGCAGAGAAGCAAGGAGAGGAGAGGGAGCTCGACGAGCTCGGCATGTGGCCGGCATGGCCATGCCATGCTTGCTATGCCTCTCCTCCTAGGGTTTTTAGGTTAGTGTTGGTGAGAGGGGGAACCGGGGGACCAAATGGGGTAGGTTAGGGTAGGTTTGTTTGAGTAGATCACTATTTGCTATAGTGTGTAAATAGTGTTCAATTTTGGAATTCACAAAATTGTCCAAATTTGAAATAATTCAAATGGTGAAAGTTTTTGAAATGTGAGTGTGGAGATAAGTTGTAAATGACCAGAGGTGAATTGAGGTGGTGGTGGAAAAATTAGAATTCAAAAATTGGCCAAAATGGCTAAGTGGAGATTGTTGCACTTGTTAAAAAGTTAAGACTTTGGATGAGCATAGCTATTGATCAAGGATGAATTTGGCAGGGTGATCTTCATCAAAGTTGTTTACCTTGATGTTGACTTTGAAATGGTGCAAGGAGTTAGCAAGAATTGGTTTGGGAAAATTGAATTGCAGGGGCTCAAAGTAGTGATCAGACTAAATTTGGCAGATTTGGCCATTATCTCATGTGAGTGGGAATTGTGTTTGAAATTCATTTGAATTGTGAACCTTTGATTCCAAAAGTTGTAATAAGTGTTTAAAGACATTATTCAACTAATGGGGAAGACCAAATAGGTCTAGGGTCAAAGTTTATAAAAATGGCATAAGCCTTATGTGAGGGTTTTGTGACTTTCTAATTTTTATTTATTTTATTTTTCTTTGCTTCACTTTGACAAGGGTGAGGTTTATTTGGTGCTAGATTGAGTTGGATGAAAGGTTCAAACCATTTTGAGGCAATAGAAGTGGCTAGGTCAGGATTGGATAATTTGGCTAAGTGCCACATATGCCTCTATGCATATGTTGGATTTTCTTTTGTTTCTTACTTGAAAAGGGTTGGTAAGTGCTTTGTTAAGTGTGTGGAGGTATTTCAATTCATCTATTCAAAGTAGACAAAGCAAAGCTCATCATTTCTAAACAGTAGCCATAGGCTTGCCTATGCCTTTTTCTTAAATAAGATCTTTTCTTTTTATTTTATTTTTCAAAGATTGATGACAAGAGGGATGAGGTTTAGGGTTTAGTAAGTTTTGCAATGGTTCACCACCATTTATCAAAGTAAGAAAGGTAAAGTTTAAAATTTTACTCATTAGGGCCACATGCCCACATATGTCTTTTTCTTCTATTTTGGGTTTCTCATGATAGATCCAAAAGATTTTGAGAAGGTTAGGGTTTAGGGTTTTTCTTATTTGATTTCTTTCTCCTCTATTTTATTGGGTTTGTGATCTTCACTTGATCACTTTAAAGTTTTTAGGGTTTATCACATAAGCATACTACACTCATCATGGCAAAAACACAAGTAAAAGGTATGAGCACTAAACCTAGCACTCTATGTAAGAAAAGTTTTTGTTGGTTCACATTTTTGGAAAAAGGAAATTCATTTTCTCTTTGTTTTGAAATTTGGGGTGTTACATATATAACCGGCCCCAGTCGGGTGCCTCAAAGGGTCTTTCCGCCCGATGCGGCTCAATATGGTGTTCGGCTCCCCGAGGCCGTCCCCGCTCCACAGGGGGCGTTGCGGGCGTGCCAGACAGAGCGCGGAAACGAGCCGCGAGTGGTGGGCCCGACGCTTCATTGACACATGAAGGAAGAGCTGCAGCTTTGACTTAATGGCAACAGAAGGGCAGGTGAGACGTCCTGTCGGCGCTACGCCTCCCCGATGCGTCGTTGCGTCTCCTCCACATGTCACCGTCGTTCGCACGTCACCGTTAGTTCCCGCGCTTTCTTCCCGCGAGTTCTCACCTCTTCCTGCGCTTTCTTCCCGCCTCTCCTCAATGGATGTCACCACAACCGCCGACATCCCTTTCTCCACCGCAAAACATGCATCATCGCATGCATACCACCTACGCAATGATGAGCCGCACCGGCGGAGGCCAGTTGCATCCACCACCGTCTCCACCTCCACTTACATCTCCACCCCTAGCACTAGTCGAGTTTGATGTTGACCCAGAGCTGGCGGACAATGAGTAGTGGGAGGCGACGACACAAGCAGCCGCCATAGAGGCGTTTGTCGCCGATGAGTTTGGCGAGCTCGAGCGGAAAACGCGAGAGGCAAACATTGTCGCGGCGGAAGAGTCCCTCCAGGCGCAGAGTGGAGGAGCTGGGAGAGCTGCGGCGTTGCGGAGGAGCTAGAACAGTGGTGGCATTGCGATGAGCTGCACGAGCATCGGCTTGTGGAGGAGCTGCCGTAGCGGATTCGGAGGCGGGAGCTCTAGCATCGCCAGCGGAGGGAGGAGCTGGAGCAGCAACTACGGGAGAAGGCGGCGGCCACAGTATTGGTGGCCTGGGAGGCGGAAGCGGCGACGGCGGTGGAAGCGGAGGACAAGGTCAAGGACAACGAGGACGACAACGACATCGACTGACCCGACGACGGTCTAGACCCGGAGGAGAAGGCGGCGCAACAGCGGGTGATCGTCGAGTCCTTCGAGTCGCAGAAGAAGCTGCAGGACGACGCCTGTGCCCGCGAGGAGGACAACGATGCGCGGTGGCGCCGCACCGTCGACCTCTCCCTCCAGCAGGCACCAGAGTAGCGGTGGAGGGCAGGCGACGACGCGGCGGAATGGAGTGTTCTCGTCACGTTCTAGAGGGAGAGGTGGCGCACGGTGAACGAGCAGCGGTGGAGGGGAGGCGACGACGGGGCAACACCGTCGGCCGCACCGCCAAGCGGCCAATAGGCTACGGTTTAGATGATCCTAGCCGTTTTCATTTAAACTTGTAAAATATAATCAAATTTGAATGAAACTTTTATGTTTGTGCATCTTTATTATTTTGGGGCCTCTAAATAGAGGGTTCCATTGGGGAGAGACGCGCCCCAAGCGCGGCACCACGCTAACGCGTCCCCCAAACGTTCAATCCAGCGTCGTTTGGGGGCCGTTTTAAAGGACGTGACTCAAGATGCTCTAAGCATCGGAGAAAAGTGGGACAACTAAGCATGATACTTGCAGGGTGTGTTGGATATGCAATAAATTTTCTTGAAAACCAGCGGCTCGCAGATTTTTCCATAAATCCGGTGTCCTCATGTTAATCTCTAGAACAAAAACCAGGGTCATTGCATAATTTTTCCTAATTCAAGGAACCTCTCGGCAACTCCTTCGAATGAAACAAGGGGTTTTAGAGCATCTCCAGCCGCGTCCCCCAAAACGTCCCCAAAGCAATTTGGGGCGCGCCGGACAAAAAAACGTTCCAGCCGCGTCCTCCAAACCGAATTTTGTCCGGCGCACCCCGATACGGTGTCTGGCGCCCCGAGCCCGTCCCCGTCCCACAGGGGACGCTCCGGGGACGCCGGACACACCGAAAAGCGAGGCGGGGAGTGGCGGCGCTGACCCGTCAGCGGCACAATAAATTCTAACCTAACCGTCGCCTACCTCGCGACGGAAGTTATTGGCTTTGCAGCGACGGTGCAGTTCCCGCAGAGGCGCAGCGACGCGTCCCGTCGCGCCTAGCTCTGCGTGCCTGCGTTAATGAGCGCCACCGCTCCTCCGCCTCCCTCCGGCCTATAAAAGAGCCGCCTCTCATCGTCCCTCTCACACACAAACCCTAGCGCCTCTCTCCCAAACCCTAGCCACCACCATCTCAACAAGACTCGATGCTATGTTTGGTAGAGGCGGAGGCCGACCTCGCGGCCGTGGTCATGGTCGTGGCCGCGGCAGAGCTGAACGCTCGCCGTCGCCTCCTGCGCCGTCGTCTTCATCGTCGGAGATGGACGTGGAGCCGGACGTGCTGTTCGAGTTCGTCCTCGTCCACAAGGGCGACCCGCGCGGCATCCAGAGGCTGCCGGACTCCTTCGCCGACTACGTTGCCGGCGACGACCGCCCGCGCACGATGCATCTGCGGGAGGCTGCGTGCGGCTACTACCGGTGGATCGTCGACGTGATCTACGACGCGCGTTGCAAGATGTACCTCAACATCGGCTGGGAGAAGTTCGCGCGCCACCACAGCCTCGAAGCCGGCTTCATCCTCCTGTTCTCCTACTTCGGCGACAGGGACATGAGCGTCAAGGTCTTCGACGAGACGCGCTGCCGCCAGGACTACCACGGCGATAGCACCGACGAGGAGGACGACTGATGATGAAGAGTGTTGTTTCTTCGCAGATAATACGTGCACGGAAGTTTCTGGATGTTCGCCTCATCGGTAGAACCAACAAGGGCACCATCCTCCCGCTGGATTTTCCAGTTTAGGTGACTGGGTATGCCCTCGAGTGTTCTTTCTTAGCAGCGAAAACAGGAAACCTTCGATGCACGGCCTAGTTAGGTTAAGTTTTTTTGCGAAATTTTATATTTGTGTCCACCATGGTTCAAATTATGTATTAGTTTGTGGAAAACCATGTTCCAAACTGTGTCCTCGTGTAAACCACGTCCCAATTATGCATTAGTTTGTGGAAATTGAAATAAAAATACCAAAAAAAAGTATTTTAAATGTTTGGGGGAGGCGTTTGGGGAACGCGGTTGGGGAGCGACGTCCCCCAAACGCGACACGAACAAAACACGTCCCCCAAACGCTCAATCCGGCGCGGTTTGGGGGACGCTTTGGGGGACGCGGCTGGAGATGCTCTTATATCGTTTTTTGAAATCTAGTACGTGCCCTCCTAGTTATTTTCCTGAGAAATCTACAAAGGTAAAAAAAAGGAAAGAGGTTGAAGGGGAAGGCCAATGGGCCGTTTTTTAGCCCACTCACTCGGGTAAGAGGCGGCACAGAATTGAAGGCCCTAAAGCCTTCTACTTCGTTTGTACATGAACCCTAGGGCCAACATTGTATCTTTCCTATTACCGATTTTCATAGGACGTGAATACACGGCTTGTGACTATACAATGGCATAAGGCCATTCATCCTCCTCGCTTCGATATATAGGGTTCGGTTGCGGATCGTATAGAGGTGCCCCAACCCCGCTATCTAGGAGACATAGCAATACCGGTTGGGGCCATGGTGTGATGCATTAGAAGTTGGGAGAGGCTTTGACGAAACCATCCCTTCCATGTGAAATGATCATCGAAGACTGCAATGCGAGCGCATGACCAGTTGAGGAGGAGAAGACAACCATAAAGGCCAGCCGCAACAGGCTGAAGACCTAGTAAGGCTATGTTTCATACATCTTCCGCGCCTCTCGAAAGCACTCGAAGGCTCTGGGGCTACTGAAGGAACTTTATCTTACCATGTAATCAGAGGAAAGAGAAGTCACGGCATGAGGCCAAGACTTGGTGATGTCGCTCAAACCGACATCCGACAGAAGTTGGCCCATGAAGAAATCATTGTTGCCCACCTTTCGTGGCCTAGGAGTAGGTCGCAAGGGGGAATGGTCTGACAAAACGGCTTGATAATATCATCACATCGTCGCGCAGGAGGTGAGAGATGAGAAATTCACTAACCTCATCTTTCACGTCCCGGGCAATCAGGTACAGGGAAGCGTACCCATGGACTAGGACGTCATCATCACATCCGCATCGGAACGCTGCTTTGCATGTTGTACGACCATGCTATTAGTCATGGGTAGTGGTCTCCATAGAGAGATACATGGCCTCAATATTTCCATGAGCGAGGCCACTGATCCTTAGTATAAATAGGCCTCCCTACCCATAGGAGAGAGGACCAACAAAGAGACCGACCGACTTCACACTTAAGATTTCATACACCATATACACTTGCTTGCTCTCTGTCTAAAATTAAAGGAGAGACAAGCTCCATCCGCCTTGCCACGGGAAGCCAACACCCCCTGAAAAACACTCGTGCACCTCACACCCCAACCAATATAAACCAAAAGGAAGTACATATGTTATCGGTGATCTATTTGCAGGGTTAGAACATGTATAACTTTGTGCATGCCCTCAGCCCATCGGATCATGGTCACAAGACCACCACCTCCTTACAAATATATGATCGGGATTTGAAACCCTGACACGCACCTTCGATGCCTGCTCCCCCCCCCCCCTCCCGCACACAGTACAAAACTTTTCTCCAATGCTCCCTTTCCTTCTCAAGTTCTCGCTGAGCAACTTTATCAATTGTTTGATTATTGTGGAACCTCATCCGCAAGCCATACCATGTGCTCATATTTGTGACATGTTCTCTACTAGTTTCATGTTGTTGAAGTCTACTGCTAAGATGTATCTAGTCACTGAAACCTTCATTTGCCAACAATCCTCTCACAAGCCCCTTTCTCAATAACTTGTAGCGAATACAAAATATTTTGTCAAGCTCTTTACTATATACAAGCCATTCTCTGTCACATGTTTATCCATTTGGAAGAACTCTACTGTATGCCGATCCAGAAAACCTTCTAGATATTTTTTCTCTAGGATCATGCTTAATAGACAAGTCTCTTTTAGGACCCTTTTGCAGCAAAATGTCAATCAATTTAGGATCAAGGCCATCCCAATATCTTGCATCAAATATATCAGGATGAGAAGAGGTATTGGTTTCATCATGAACAATAGCATCATTACCTTCCACACCAGTATTAGCATCATTACCTTCATCATCGGCATTAACATCATCAACATTAGCATCATCACCTTCATCATCAGTGCTATCATCGGCTCGTTCATCGCCACAATTACCATCATCATTTTCATCAAATTCTGCAGTATGAACCTCAACTTCTGCTGCATTGTCATCATAACCATCATCAACATTAGCAACCAGACTTCGATTTTCAGAATTTGTTTGAGACTTTTTCAAGACAAATTTGTCTAGAGAGCGCCCTTTTGAGACTGAATTACTGCATCTAATCTCCGCTTTTTCTTCTTCTTTTCTGCACCGGATAGATAATTTGTTCTTCTCATTATTTCTCCTGTTTAACAAAATAACAAAATAAGGCATCAAGTACATGACTAATTGTTGACTACAGACTACTATGATGTGTGGCAGCTCTACTAATCAGAGGTTTCTCAGCTGAAACAACAGCGAGGTTCAGGCCATGGCTCCATGCTACTATGCTAGATCGGTATTTGGTACTTGGTAGGTAATGTACCTGATCATGATCGACTGATGATGCTGGGTCGCCCACCAGGAGAAAGAATTGGATCAGCCGATCATGATTCAGGAGGGGGCATGCACGTGGCCACGCGCACGCTGACACAATGCGTAATAGCCGAACAGAACTCCAGTCAAAACATCGTGGAAAACGCTCTCGGGAACGCGAACTGAGCGATCACGACTAGATTTTTGGGGAAAAGTATCAACCTCTCCTTTCCGGGCCTAGGCTGGCGAAAATATGTAGTAGTGGGCTGCAAAAAGTCAGGGGCCTGGGATTTGGGGGTCGTTCGAGCGAGCTATCGCTGCCACCCGTGTGTGGCGCTCACGATAGTAGATACCAAGAGCATCTTCAATGTGTCCCCCAAATAGCGTCCGATAAACACGTTCGATGGGTTGAACGGTGGGGTGGTAGAACATGTCGCTGCTTTTGGGGGGGCGCTTCTACCCAGCCGTGTACCAATATAATTTTTTTAAAATCATTCAAATCACATTATGTATTACAAAGTTGGTTTTTTGACTAAAACTAAAATAAATTGAACTAATTGTAGTCGGTTGGGGCGTGAGATTCATTCTACGCCTTCATGCCCTGCCCGCGCGCCTAACTCTTGGCTTTGTATGCAGTCGCATTCAACCTCCTCTCCGTCTGTATCTGGCTGGCATGGCTTTGCCTTACCCTTGACCATCCGTCGGTGCAACATCACCTCCAGTGTCGGCGGTGCTTGCTTGAGCCGTTGAGCTTTCAGTGCAGCATGCGCCCGGTGGCCTTAGCGACCATGATCCCCCTACCACTCAGGCTCCATGAGGAGAACCAACCTCCTCTGTTGATGCCCTCTCCATGATACGCGCCATGAAGGCCGTATTGGTCTCCTCGAGAGAGAGAGAGAGAGCGGCATTCCTCTTCTGGTGTGCCATCTCGAAGGAGGTGAGGAGTACCTCCTCCTCTACATCCGCCAGCTTTGGCATAGCTCCCATTGCATCTCCTCCTCTACCCAATGTTCAAGAAATCGTGAATCTCTAACTTATCGGTCAGCCTCAAAATGGATATTAATTTCTTATCGGACGATTAATCGATTTTATCGGTCGACCATTTATTGGCTTAATTTTTTTGTAAATTCTTATTTTCGGCACTAAAGTTTCTATAATATGCTATGTATCGATAGTATTGAAGCATTGAATAGAAGTATTACCTTGATTCCTTGCATTTGAATCAATAAAAATGGAAATTTTGAGCTAATGCATAGTTCTACAAGACTATAGAACAAAAATATCGACTGCTAGACCGAATTTCAGCAAAATTTCACTGAAAATTGGCCAAAATATCGGTCATCTAACTGAAAATTGGCCGAAATATTGGTGCGGCGATAAATTAGCCGAGATGCCGAAATCTTATCGGTTACCTCCCGATTCACGAATAAAAATGGGCGATAAATCGGTATCTCGGCAGATTATTTGAACAGTGCCTCTACCTCCTCATGTAGAACCTCCGCCTCCTCCTCATCGCCAAACTCTCCATAGTCATATGAGTGAATTAGGTAGCAATAATGGTGGTGGTAGGTGGCTGGTTGGGCCATTGGGGTAAGTAAATATCCTAGGCTACCCCTGGCATACCACCTTTTTGGTATGCCAGCGGTACAACCTTACCCCTAGCGTACCAAATTAGTGTGCGCCAGCGGTACTTACACATGGAAACTTAGGTGGAAAGGCACTCGTACAACCCCTACCGCTGCCTACCACTATTCTGGTATGCCACCGGTACCTATCTACCGCTGACGTGTAACTATTAGGTGGTACACCAGGAGTATGTGGTGTCACCACCTATAACCAGGCTGACCCTTACCCGTGGGGGTACCCGACAACTGGTACATCGGCGGTATGCCAGTGGTAAATAGCATTGGTGTACCACTATTTTGGTGCACCATATATACCCGTGCCGCTATAGGTCTTTTCCTACTAGTGCCAGAGCCTCGTGGATATCTTCAAACACGACTTAACCACCATGAAAATCACTGCGACAAATTGCTAAACTTCGCAGTGATTTCCCAACGTACCCAAAGAAGCCGATCAAGGCATCGTTCACGGTCTCATGGGCCTTTCCTAGGTCGGTAGCCCTCGGCGAGGGCCTGAAGCAGCCAAGGATCCAAGATCCACATGTGATGGAGCCACAATTCAGATGGCAGCTCCCCCAACCTCGGGGCCACTTTATAGGACTTGGCATTTTTTGCCACAAAGATTGCGAAAATTAAGAGGGTTGGGCCAACTTGGTCTTAGAAAAAATTGAGAGGGTAGCTCTCTAGTACTCAACACCTCTCCCTACATGGGATGGCTACCCTTTCCATGGCGCTACTCTACATCCCCGTCGATGGGCGTGTTCGAGCAGCTCGACCAAACATGGCCCCCAAATCCGTGGGGCCCCCAAATACTTGTTACGTTGGTTACTTGGTTTAATCAGCTTGTGTGGCCCAGGCCCAGCACATCGTTTCGCTGGTTTTGATGACGATCAGGATTCAGGAGACGCAGAGACGCGGATCGAAGGAGGTTCACGACTTCACGTTTCTTCGTTTCCGCTTTGGCAGTTTCCGCGCAGGACGCTCGCCGTCGCGTGTCGCGCCGTATCGTCCGCCGTGCGCCCGGCCCGGCAGTGCCTAGTGATTCCTTTTCCCGTGATCATGTCCTTGATTGCTAGCCGGCAGATTGATTGACGATTACAAGCAGGGAGCAGCTGCAGCCTTCAGCAGATCAAGGCCCCGTTTTGCCGATTGCTGCCCAGTCGCGAGTTTCATCCATCAAGTTAAAATAAAAACTGCTGCGTTGATCTAGACATCTTAGTGAATTATTTTGTTAAACTATTAGCTTGTGGCACAGGAGGAATCATCAATCATGAGAAGGACGAAGTGTCCATCGGGCGCTGAAAAGAAGAAGAAAAGAAAGAGATTAGATGCAGTAATTCAGTCTCAAAAGGGTGCTTCAGATAGATTTGTGGTGAAAGAGCCTCAAATAAATTCTGGAAATCAAACTGGTGATGCTAGTATGGGTGATGAATTTGATGATGCTAATACTGGTGATGAACAAGATGATGCTAATAATGGCGATGAGCACGATGATGCTAATATCGGCGATGAAGTTAATGATGCTTTTATAGGTGTTGAAGGTAATGATGCTACTCTTCATGAGGACACCTATAGCTCTTTTCATCATGATATATTTGATCCAAGATATTGGAATGGTCTTGATGCTAAAACAATAGATATTTTGGTGCAAAAGGGTCCTAAAAGAGACTTATCTATTGAGCATGGTCCTAGAGATAAATTATCTAGAATGTTTTCTGCATCTGCATATAGTAGAGTTCTTTCAGATGGAGAAACATGTGACCGAGAATGGCTTGTATACAGCAAAGAGCTTAATATAATTTTTTGTTTCTGCTGCAAATTATTGAGAAAAGGGTTTGCTAGAGGATCGTTAGCAAATGAGGGTTTCAATGACTGGATACATCTTAGCATTAAACTTCAACAACATGAAACTAGCAGAGAACATGTCACAAATATGAGTACATGGTATGACTTGCGTATGAGGTTACAGAATAATCAAACAATTGATAAGTTGCTCAACGAGAACTTGAAAAGGAAAGGGAGCATTGGAGAAAAGCTTTATACAGGATTCTCTTGATTGTACAATTTCTTGGAGAACATAACATCGCATTGCGTGGCAGTAATAGCAAGTTATACCAAGATAGCAATGGCGATTTCTTGGGACTGGTTCAAATGTTGGCTAAATTTGACCCGGTTATGAAAGAGCATGTTGGCCGAATTACCAATGATAGAACTCGTGATCATTATCTTGGTCCTTCCATCCAGAATGAGTTGATAACTTTGTTAGCTACTGCAATCAGATCTGAAATCATTGGAAAGGTAAAAAAGGCGAAGTACTTCTCAGTTATTCTTGATTGTACTCCTGATGTAAGCCACCAAGAGCAGATGTCTTTGATAATAAGGTATGTTGATGAATCTTCTAGTTCAGTTTGCATTGAGGAATCTTTCTTAGGTTTTTTAGATGTCTATGATACCACTGGGCAAGGACTGTTTGATGTCTTACAAGATGAACTTAAGAAGCTTAAACTTGATATAAACAATGTGAGAGGACAAAGATATGAAAATGGATCGAATATGAAAGGAAAACATCAAGGGGTACAAAATAAACTCTTGAATATAAATCCCAGAGCTTTTTCTTCAGCTTGTGGTTGTCATAGCTAGTCTGAATTTGACACTATACGATATGGCAAATTCTTGTCGTAATGCAACAGATTTTTTTGGAATTATCCAGCGCATCTATACGACATTTGCTAATTCTACCAAGAGGTAGCAAATTCTTAAGTACAATATAACATGATTGACTCTCAAGTCATTGTCAACTACTCGTTGGGGCAGTCGTGTTGAAAGTGTTAAGGCTATAAGGTTCCAAATGTCAGATATAAGGGAGACTTTGCTACAAGTGGCTGAAAGTGATAAGGATCCCTTGATAAGTAGTGTAGCTAAATCATTGGCAGAGAATGAACTTGGTGACTTTGAGTTTATATTATCTATAGTCATCTGGTATCAAATATTATCATATATTAATATGGTAAGCAAGCAACTACAATCAAAGGATATGCTTATTGATATTGCAATTGAGTCTATACATGGGCTGATGTCCTTCTTCAGTACGTACAGAGAAACTGGCTTTTCAAAGGCAGTGAAAGATGCTAAAGAAATTGCAATGGAGGGCGTCCCAGTTTTCCCGGGAGACGCAAGGACACGTCTCGTCGTGCATGGCCGCGTGGCCGTCCGCGCCGACGTTATTGCGTGCAACCACCCGCTGTCGCCGATGTAAATTAAGAGGCCTTGCGGTTCATCCCAATCTCTTGCCGCTCCCAAATCTTCTCCTCGCCGCCCCCAGATCTTCTCCTCGCCATTCCAAGCAATGTCGTTGTCCTCCCGCAAGATCATCGCGGCGAACGGTTTTGGCCGCGGCAGCCTCACCGTGAAGGAGGCGTGGGCGCTGTACCACGTGGGATATCCCGTCCCGCCGGACATGCGCCTGCCAAGCAGCGGCGGCTGGAAGATGACCATGAACGGCATAGGCGTCCCGCCGCCGCCGCCGCCGGGCACGGAGCGCTGGAAGGACGCCATCAGGGCCTGGCGGGCTGAACTCGACGCCGAGGACCGGGCCGATCCGACCTGGGTGGCCAAAAACAACGGCGCCTGGTGGGGCACCTACTTCCAAGCGAAGTACAACATGGAGATGCGCAGCACCACCGGTCTCGTCGGCGGGCCGAACAGCTGGAACAGGGAAGGGCGCACCCTGTTCTGGGCGTTCCGGGGCGCACCCTGCAGAACGTCATCCACGGCATCCACAACGGCACTCCGAGGTTGGAGGCGCCGTCCTCACCACCACCGTCTCCCGCAGCGCAATGGCAGCCGAGGAGGACGTACTCGTCCTCCTCCAACTCTTCTTCCTCAGGACCGGCCCGATCGACGCCGTCCTCGTCGTACCGCTCCGCGTCCTACACCGTCCGCAATCGCGTGGTGAAGGAGCAGCCGGCGATGCCCGTCAATCCTAGGCGCGGCGGCAGCGGCAGCCGCGTCAGCAAGAGAGGCGCAGCGGCGCCCTCCTCATCCCGAAGCCGGAGGTGAAGGAAGAGACGAACGACGAGGAAGCGTCGAAGGCGGCTCTGCTGGCGGAGTACGAGTGGCAGCAGCGGCTCATCGCCAGCAGCAACGACCCCGAGAACTTCCCAGGGCTGCGAGCGGCGTACTTGGCATCGCTGAACGACAAGGACACCTGGAGGGGCGAACTCGACACGACGATCGCCATGTCCATCCGCGACACCGGCAAGCCGCTTGTGGACCTCACGGACGACGGCGAGGCAGGACCAAGCGGCCTGGTGAAGGACGAGCCCGTTGACGAGCCCGACGAGCGCGTCAAGCAGGAGGTCATCACCGACGACATGTACAACTTCCACCAGTACTACGACGCCTCCGGCCGCCGCAAGTACTTCTAAATTAGGTTTAGTTTAAATTTAGTCGAATCTCGTTCGAATCTATGTAATATATGCCAAGTTTGGATGAATTTAATCGAATCTCGCTCAAGTTTAAAATTTCTGAAATTTTGTTTGGGGGACGCGACTGGGAAGCGACGTCCCCCAAACGCGGCACGAACAAAACACGTCCCCCAAACGCTCAATCTGGCGCCGTTTGGGGATGGTTTGGGGGACATGACGAGATGCTCTTAGGAGCTCTGTCGGATACACCGCACAACGTTGCCACGTATGGGAGAGGGAGGCACCAAAAGTAAAATGATTGCGTCACGCTAAGGCTACTTATAGTGGGGAGTAATATGAGGTGGTGTCATGCATACGTTACTAGTCCATGTTACTACCTTCATAGTGAAAAGTAACATAGACGTGATATCATGCAAAATCTTATTTATTTGTAGACTCATTTTATTTTGAGGTGTGTGATGTTATGGTACTCCCTCCATACCGATTTGTTGGCTTATTATGTTGGGCGCTGTGATCAAGAAGCTAACTGATTGTAAGAATTGAGTAACTTCTGAAAGGTTACGCTACGTCTAGGCTATGGCTGGGTGACGCCGAGGCGATTTCCGCCGCCAGCCTACCATGGACGGGAGCGCTCCGGATTTGGGAGACCATCGCGTCTACGAGGGATTTGGAGAGTCCAGGGCAAGCAATACTGCGCAAGGCGGCGGTCCCAGCCATGGTGCTCACGGTTTTGAGTCAGATCGGATCCGGGACGGGGCAGATATAAAACCCCATCGTGGATTACAGGTCTCACATCTAATCCAGGTTTTCGACAATCAATCGACGATCTACGATCCAGGCGCCCGTCTATATTGCGTTCCGGTGAAAGATATGGCATCGGCCGGCGGTAGGGGTGATCAAGGGGGAACCGCTGAGGATCCTGCCCACCCGAAGCTGTCGATCGAAGCCAGGTCTGTCCACATGGAGAGGCGTCTGGTGATTAGAGAGGCTGCTGATGATCTGGGAAGCAATTGGGACGGAGAGGCTGTAGGAGGGAAGAACGATGGGCCTGAAGCAAGAACATCTGGCATGAAGGGTTTGGGAGATGAGTTCTGTATGGAAGAGGAGGAAGAGGAAGAAGGGCCACCGGCAAACCCCACAAGCTGGCGCATGGTGGCGCGCTACTACTTGATGACACACAAGTATAGGGGATCGCAACAGTCTTCGAGGGAAGTAAAACCCAATTTATTGATTCGACACAAGGGGAGCCAAAGAATATTTGTAAGCCTTAACAGCGGAGTTGTCAATTCAGCTGCACCTGGAAACAGACTTGCTCGCAAGAGTTTATCAGTAGTAACAGTTTTATAGCAGTAGCAGTAGCGAAATATCAGCAGCAGTGTAACAAAGACAACAGTAGTGATTATAGTAAACAGCAGGATTAAAATACTATAGGCACAGGGATGGATGAACGGGAGTTGCATGAATGAGAGAAACTCATGTAACAATCAAGGTAGGGCATTTGCAGATAGTAATAAAACGGTATCCAAGTACTAATCAATCAATAGGCATGTGTTCCATATTTAGTCGTACGTGCTCGCAATGAGAAACTTGCACAACATCTTTTGTCCTACCAGCCGGTGGCAGCCGGGCCTCTAGGGAATCTACTGGAAATTAAGGCACTCCTTTTAATAGAGCACCGGAGCAAAGCATTAACACTCCGTGAACACATGTGGTCCTCATATCACCGCCTTCCCCTCCAGTTGTTCCAATTTCTGTCACTTTGGGGCCTCGGGTTCCGGACAGCAATATGTGTATACAACTTGCAGGTAAGATCATAAAACAATGCATATCATCATGAAACAATAACTTGTTCAGATCTGAGATCATGGCACTCGGGCCCTAGTGACAAGCATTAAGCATAACAAGTTGCAACAATATCATAAAAGTAACAATTACGGATACTAGGCACTATGCCCTAACAATCTTATGCTATTACATGACCAATCTCATCCAATCCCTACCATCCCCTTCAGCCTACAGCGGGGGAATTACTCACACATGGATGGGGAAACATGGCTGGTCGATGGAGAGGCGTCGATGGTGATGATGGCGATGATCTCCTCCAATTCCCCGTCCCGGCGGAGTGCCAGAACGGAGTTTCTGGTCCCGAGACGGAGTTTCGCGATGGCGGCGGTGTTCTGGATGTCTTCTGGCGATTTCGTCTGACCCCCGTGCGTTTTTAGGTCGAAGACGTTAAGTAGTCCAGAGGGGGGCACCTGGGGCTGCCCGAGGCGCCGCCACCACAGGCCGGCGCGGCCTAGGGGCTGCCGCGCCGCCCGGTGGGGTGGCTGCCTCGTGGCCCCCTCCTCCTCGGTCTTCGGCTCCGTTATTCTTCCGTGAAAATAGGCCCATTGGAATTAATCCCGGGGATTTTCCTGAAAGTTGAGTTTACGCACAAAAACGAGACACCAGGGCAATTCTGCTCGAAAACAACGTTAGTCCGTGTTAGTTATATCCAAAATACACAAATTAGAGGCAAAACAATAGCAAAAGTGTTCGGGAAAGTAGATACGTTTTGGACGTATCAACTCCCCCAAGCTTAGCTTATTGCTTGTCCTCAAGCAATTCAGTTAACAACTGAGTGCGATAAAAGAACTTTCACGAACACATTTGTTCATATGATGTAAATATTCTCATGATATGGGTGATACGTCTCCGACGTATCGATAATTTCTTATGTTCCATGCCACATTATTGATGTTATCTACATGTTTTATGCACACTTTATGTCATATTCGTGCATTTTCTGGAACTAACCTATTAACAAGATGCCGAAGTGCCGCTTGTCGTTTTCTCGCTGTTTTTGGTTTCGAAATCCTAGTAAGGAAATATTCTCGGAATTGGACGAAATCAAATCCCGGGGCCTATTTTTCCACGAAGCTTCCGGAAGTCCGAAGACGAGACGAAGAGGGGCCACGGGGTGGCCAAACCCTAGGGCGGCGCGGCCCCACCCCGGCCGCGCCGGCCTATGGTGTGGGCCCCCGTGCCGCCTCTTGACTTGCCCTTCCGCCTACTTAAAGCCTCCGTGACGAAACCCCCGGCACCGAGAGCCACGATACGGAAAACCTTCCGGAGACGCCGTCGCCGCCGATCCCATCTCGGGGGATCCAGGAGATCGCCTCCGGCACCCTGCCGGAGAGGGGAATCATCCCCGGAGGACTCTACGCCGCCATGGTCGCCTCCGGTGTGATGTGTGAGTAGTCTACCCCTGGACTATGGGTCCATAGCAGTAGCTAGATGGTTGTCTTCTCCCCATTGTGCTATCATTGTCGGATCTTGTGAGCTGCCTAACATGATCAAGATCATCTATCTGTAATTCTATATGTTGCGTTTGTTGAGATCCGATGAATAGAGAATACTTGTTATGTTGATTATCAAAGTTATTCTTATGTGTTGTTTATGATCTTGCATGCTCTCCGTTACTAGTAGATGCTCTGGCCAAGTAGATGCTTGTAACTCCAAGAGGGAGTACTTATGCTCAATAGTGGGTTCATGCCTCGCATTGACACCGGGACGAGTGACGTGAAAGTTCTAAGGTTGTGTTGTGCTTGTTGCCACTAGGGATAAAACATTGATGCTATGTCTAAGGATGTAGTTGTTGATTACATTACGCACCATACTTAATGCAATTGTCTCGTTGCTTGCAACTTAATACCTGGAGGGGGTTCGGATGATAACCTCGAAGGTGGACTTTTTAGGCATAGATGCAGCTTGGATGGCGGTCTATGTACTTTGTCGTAATGCCCAATTAAATCTCACTGTACTCATCATGATATGTATGTGCATTGTCATGCTCTCTTTATTTGTCAATTGCCCAACTGTAATTTGTTCACCCAACATGCTGTTCGTCTTATGGGAGAGACACCTCTAGTGAACTGTGGACCCCGGTCCAATTCTCTTTACTCGAAATACAAATCTACCGCAATACTTGTTTTACTCGTTTTCTCTGCAAACAATCATCTTCCACACAATACGGTTAATCCTTTGTTACAGCAAGCCGGTGAGATTGACAACCTCACCGTTTCGTTGGGGCAAAGTACTTTGGTTGTGTTGTGCAGGTTCCACGTTGGCGCCGGAATCCCTGGTGTTGCGCCGCACTACATCTCGCCGCCATCAACCTTCAACGTGCTTCTTGACTCCTACTCGGTCCGATTAAACCTTGGTTTCTTACTGAGGGAAACTTGCCGCTGTGCGCATCACACCTTCCTCTTGGGGTTCCCAACGGACGCGTGTCGAACGAAAAGACAATACGTCAACCACGCGCATCAAGCAAATTTCTGGCGCCGTTGCCGGGGAGATCAAGACACGCTGCAAGGGGAGTCTCCACTTCTCAATCTCTTTACTTTGTTTTTGTCTTGCTTAGTTTTATTTACTACTTTGTTTGCTGCACTAAATAAAAATACAAAAAAATTAGTTGCTAGTTTTACTTTATTTGCTATCTTGTTTGCTATATCGAAAACACAAAAAAAATTAGTTTACTTGCATTTACTTTATCTAGTTTGCTTTATTTACTGTTGCTAAAATGGCCAACGCTGAAAATACTAAGTTGTGTGACTTCACAACCACAAATAATAATGATTTCTTATGCACACCTATTGCTCCACCTGCTACTACAGCAGAATTCTTTGAAATTAAACCTGCTTTACTAAATCTTGTTATGCGAGAGCAATTTTCTGGTGTTAGTTCTGATGATGCTGCTGCCCATCTCAATAATTTTGTTGAACTATGTGAAATGCAAAAATATAAAGATGTAGATGGTGATATTATTAAACTAAAATTGTTCCCTTTCTCATTAAGAGGAAGAGCTAAAGATTGGTTGCTATCTCTGCCTAAGAATAGTATTGATTCATGGACTAAATGCAAGGATGTTTTTATTGGTAGATATTATCCCCCTGCTAAAATTATATCTTTGAGGAGTAGCATAATGAATTTCAAACAATTAGATACTGAACATGTTGCTCAAGCTTGGGAAAGAATGAAATCTCTGGTTAAAAATTGCCCAACCCATGGACTGACTACTTGGATGATCATCCAAACCTTCTATGCAGGACTAAATTTTTCTTCACGGAATTTATTGGATTCAGCTGCTGGAGGTACCTTTATGTCCATCACTCTTGGTGAAGCAACAAGGCTTCTTGATAATATGATGATCAACTACTCCGAATGGCACACGGAAAGAGCTCCACAAGGTAAGAAGGTAAATTCTGTTGAAGAATCCTCTTCCTTGAATGATAAGGTTGATGCTATTATGTCTATGCTTGTGAATGATAGGACTAATATTAATCCTAATAATGTTCCGTTAGCTTCATTGGTTGCACAAGAAGAACATGTTGATGTAAACTTCATTAAAAATAATAATTTCAACAACAATGCTTACCGGAACAATTCTAGTAACAACTATAGGCCATATCCTTATAATAATGGCAACGGCTATGGTAATTCTTATGGAAATTCTTACAACAATAATAGGAATTCACCCCCTGGACTTGAAGCCATGCTTAAAGAATTTATTAGTACACAAACTGCTTTTAACAAATCATGTTGAAGAAAAGCTTGGTAAAATTGATATACTTGCTTCTAAAGTCGATAGTCTTGTCTGCGATGTTGATCTTTTGAAATCAAAAGTTTTGCCTAATGAGAATTATCATAATAAAATTGTTACTACAGCAAATGCCATTCAAGTTAGAATTAATGAGAATATAAGATTAATGGCTGAACTCGCGTGCTAGGTGGGATAGAGAAGAAAATGAAAAACTAGCTAAAGAGAAGAATATAGCTAAAGTTTGGACTATTACCACCACTAGTAATGCTAATTCTACACATGTTGCTGCACCTCCTACTCATACTAATAAAAGAATTGGTGTTAGCAATGTTTCCACTTCTAATGCAAAGCGCGAAAACCGCTCTGAAACTCGCTAAAACTGCTGAAACTGCCTCGTGATAAAGCTGCTGAAATTTTTTCCAACATTGGGGATGATGATCCCATTGCTTTAGATTATAATGGTTTGAATTTTGATGATTGCCACATCTCTGAAGTTATAAAGTTCTTGCAAAAACTTGCTAAAAGTCCTAATGCTAGTGCTATAAATTTGGCTTTCACGCATCATATTACAAATGCTCTCATAAAAGCTAGAGAAGAGAAACTAGAGCGCGAAGCCTCTATTCCTAAAAAGCTAGAGGATGGTTGGGAGCCCATCATTAAGATGAAGGTTAAAGATTTTGATTGTAATGCTTTATATGATCTTGGTGCAAGTATTTCTGTTATGCCTAAGAAAATTTATAATATGCTTGACTTGCCACCGCTGAAAAATTGTTATTTGGATGTTAATCTTGCTGATCATTCTACAAAGAAACCTTTGGGTAAAGTTGATAATGTTCGCATTACCGTTAACAATAATCTTGTTCCCGTTGATTTTGTTGTCTTGGATATTGAATGCAATGCATCTTGTCCCATTATATTGGGAAGACCTTTTCTTCGAACCGTTGGTGCTATTATTGATATGAGGGAAGGTAATATAAAATATCAATTTCCTCTCAAGAAAGGTATGGAACACTTCCCTAGAAAGAGAATAAAGGTACCTTATGATTCTATTATTAGAACAAATTATGATGTTGATGCTTCATCTCTCGATGTTACTTGATACACACTTTCGCGCCTAGCCGAAAGGCGTTAAAGAAAAGCGCTTATGGGAGACAACCCATGTTTTTACCTACAGTACTTTGTTTTTATTTTGTGTCTTGGAAGTTGTTTACTACTGTAGCAACCTCTCCTTATCTTAGTTTTGTGTTTTGTTGTGCCAAGTTAAGCCGTTGATAGAAAAGTAAGTACTAGATTTGGATTACTGCGCAGTTCCAGATTTCTTTGCTGTCACGAATCTGGGTCTATCTCCCTGTAGGTAGCTCAGAAAATTATGCCAATTTACGAGCATGATCCTCAGATATGTACGCAACTTTCATTCAATTTGAGCATTTTCATTTGAGCAAGTCTGGTGCCATTTTAAAATTCGTCAATACGAACTGTTCTATTTTGACAGATTCTGCCTTTTATTTCGCATTGCCTCTTTCGCTATGTTGGATGAATTTCTTTGATCCACTAATGTCCAGTAGCATTATGCAATGTCCAGAAGTGTTAAGAATGATTGTGTCACCTCTGAATATGTCAATTTATATTGTGCACTAACCCTCTAATGAGTTGTTTCGAGTTTGGTGTGGAGGAAGTTTTCAAGGATCAAGAGAGGAGTATGATGCAACATGATTAAGGAGAGTGAAAGCTCTAAGCTTGGGGATGCACCCGGTGGTTCACCTCTGCATATATCAAGAAGACTCAAGCGTCTAAGCTTGGGGATGCCCAAGGCATCCCCTTCTTCATCGACAACATTATCAGGTTCCTCCCTGAAACTATATTTTTATTCCATCACATCTTATGTGCTTTTTCTTGGAGCGTCGGTTTGTTTTTGTTTTTTGTTTTGTTTGAATAAAATGGATCCTAGCATTCACTTTATGGGAGAGATACACGCTCCTCTGTAGCATATGGACAAGTATGTCCTTGGTTTCTACTCATAGTATTCATGGCGAAGTTTCTCCTTCGTTAAATTGTTATATGGTTGGAATTGGAAAATGATACATGTAGTAATTGCTATAAATGTCTTGGGTAATGTGATACTTGGCAATTGTTGTGCTCATGTTTAAGCTCTTGCATCATATGCTTTGCACCCATTAATGAAGAAATACATAGAGCATGCTAAAATTTGGTTTGCATATTTGGTTTCTCTAAGGTCTAGATAATTTCTAGTATTGAGTTTGAACAACAAGGAAGACAGTGTAGAGTCTTATAATGTTTTCAATATGTCTTTTATGTGAGTTTTGCTGCACCGGTTCATCCTTGTGTTTGTTTCAAATAAGCCTTGCTAGCCTAAACCTTGTATCGAGAGGGAATACTTCTCATGCATCCAAAATACTTGAGCCAACCACTATGCCATTTGTGTCCACCATACCTACCTATACTACATGGTATTTTCCCGCCATTCCAAAGTAAATTGCTTGAGTGCTACCTTTAAAATTCCATCATTCACCTTTGCAATATATAGCTCATGGGACAAATAGCTTAAAAACTATTGTGGTATTGAATATGTAATTATGCACTTTATCTCTTATTAAGTTGCTTGTTGTGCGATAACCATGTTCACTGGGGAACGCCATCAACTCATTGTTGAATTTCATGTGAGTTGCTATGCATGTTCGTCTTGTCCGAAGTAAGGGCGATCTACACCGAGTTGAATGGTTTGAGCATGCATATTGTGAGAGAAGAACATTGGGCCGCTAACTAAAGCCATGATTCATGGTGGAAGTTTCAGTTTTGGACAAACATCCTCAAATCTCTAATGAGAAAAGAATTAATTGTTGTCAAATGCTTAAAGCATTAAAAGAGGAGTCCATTATCTCGTTGTCTATGTTGTCCCGGTATGGATGTCTAAGTTGAGAATAATCAAAAGCGAGAAATCCAAATGCGAGCTTTCTCCTTAGACCTTTGTACGAGCGGCATAGAGGTACCCCTTTGTGAAACTTGGTTAAAGCATATGTATTGCGGTGATAATCCGGTAGTCCAAGCTAATTAGGACAAGGTGCGGGCACTATTGGTACACTATGCATGAGGCTTGCAACTTATAAGATATAATTTACATGATGCATATGCTTTATTACTACCGTTGACAAAATTGTTTCATGTTTTCAAAATCAAAGCTCTAGCACAAATATAGCAATCGATGCTTTTCCTCCATGAGGACCATTCTTTTACTTTCAATGTTGAGTCAGTTCACCTATTTCTATCCACCTCAAGAAGCAAACACTTGTGTGAACTGTGCATTGATTCCTACATACTTGCTTATTGCACTTATTATATTACTCTATGTTGACAATATCCATGAGATATACATGTTACAAGTTGAAAGCAACCGCTGAAACTTAATCTTCTTTGTGTTGCTTCAATACCTTTACTTTGAATTATTGCTTTATGAGTTAACTCTTATGCAAGACTTATTGATGCTTGTCTTGAAGTGCTATTCATGAAAAGTCTTTGCTTTATGATTCACTTGTTTACTCATGTCATACATATTGTTTTGATCGCTGCATTCACTACATATGCTTTACAAATAGTATGATCAAGATTATGATGGCATGTCACTCCGTAAATTATCTCGTGTTATCGCTTTACCTGCTCGGGACGAGCGTAACTAAGCTTGGGGATGCTGATACGTCTCCGACGTATCGATAATTTCTTATGTTCCATGCCACATTATTGATGTTATCTACATGTTTTATGCACACTTTATGTCATATTCGTGCATTTTCTCGGAACTAACCTATTAACAAGATGCCGAAGTGCCGCTTGTTGTTTTCTCGCTGTTTTTGGTTTCAGTAAATCCTAGTAAGGAAATGTTCTCGGAATTGGACGAAATCAAAGCCCGTGGGCCTATTTTTCCACGAAGCTTCCGAAGTCCGAAGACGAGACGAAGAGGGGCCACGGGGTGGCCAAACCCTAGGGCGGCGCGGCCCCACCCCTGGCCGCGCCGGCCTATGGTGTGGGCCCCCGTGCCGCCTCTTGACTTGCCCTTCCGCCTACTTAAAGCCTCCGTGACGAAACCCCCAGCACCGAGAGCCACGATACGGAAAACCTTCCGAGACGCCGTCGCCGCCGATCCCATCTCGGGGGATCCAGAGATCGCCTCCGGCACCCCGCCGGAGAGGGGAATCATCCCCCGGAGGACTCTACGCCGCCATGGTCGCCTCCGGTGTGATGTGTGAGTAGTCTACCCCTGGACTATGGGTCCATAGCAAGTAGCTAGATGGTTGTCTTCTCCCCATTGTGCTATCATTGTCGGATCTTGTGAGCTGCCTAACATGATCAAGATCATCTATCTGTAATTCTATATGTTGCGTTTGTTGGGATCCGATGAATAGAGAATACTTGTTATGTTGATTATCAAAGTTATGCTTATGTGTTGTTTATGATCTTGCATGCTCTCCGTTACTAGTAGATGCTCTGGCCAAGTAGATGCTTGTAACTCCAAGAGGGAGTACTTATGCTCGATAGTGGGTTCATGCCCGCATTGACACCTGGGACAAAGTGATGCAAAGTTCTAAGGTTGTGTTGTGTTGTTGCCACTAGGGATAAAACATTGATGCTATGTCTAAGGATGTAGTTGTTGATTACATTACGCACCATACTTAATGCAATTGTCTCGTTGCTTGCAACTTAATACCGGAGGGGTTCGGATGATAACCCGAAGGTGGACTTTTTAGGCATAGATGCAGTTGGATGGCGGTCTATGTACTTTGTCGTAATGCCCAATTAAATCTCACTATACTCATCATGATATGTATGTGCATTGTCATGCTCTCTTTATTTGTCAATTGCCCAACCTGTAATTTGTTCACCCAACATGCTGTTCGTCTTATGGGAGAGACACCTCTAGTGAACTGTGGACCCCGGTCCAATTCTCTTTACTCGAAATACAAATCTACTGCAATACTTGTTTTACTCGTTTTCTCTGCAAACAATCATCTTCCACACAATACGGTTAATCCTTTGTTACAGCAAGCCGGTGAGATTGACAACCTCACCTGTTTCGTTGGGGCAAAGTACTTTGGTTGTGTTGTGCAGGTTCCACGTTGGCGCCGGAATCCCTGGTGTTGCGCCGCACTACATCTCGCCGCCATCAACCTTCAACGTGCTTCTTGACTCCTACTGGTCCGATTAAACCTTGGTTTCTTACTGAGAGAAACTTGCCGCTGTGCGCATCACACCTTCCTCTTGGGGTTCCCAACGGACGCGTGTCGAACGAAAAGACAATACGTCAACCACGCGCATCAATGGGCAAGTACTTAAGCAACTCATAATAAGATAC
>NC_061512.1:99094949-99146659 GCF_022539505.1 Lolium rigidum | reverse complement strand
GTTTTACCTCGCCGGACGAGCGTAACTAAAGCTAGATGCCGATACGTCTAACGTATCGATAATTTCTTGTGTTCCATGCCACATTATTGATGTTATCTACATGTTTTATGCACACTTTATATCATATTCGTGCATTTTCCTGGAACTAACCTATTAACAAGATGCCGAAGTGCCGCTGTCGTTTCTGCTGTTTTTGGTTTCGTAAATCCTAGTAAAGAAATATTCTCGGAATTGGACGAAATAAAAGCCCGGAGGCCTATTTTCTCACGAAGCTTCCTAAGACCGAAGACGAGACGAAGAGGGGCCACGGGGTGGCCAAACCCTAGGCGGCGCGGCCTCCCCTGGCCGCGCGGCCCGTGGTGTGGGCCCCCGTGCCGCCTCTTGACTTGCCCTTCCGCCTACAAATAGCCTCCGTGACGAAACCCCCAGCACCGAGAGCCACGATACGGAAAACATCATCGAGACGCCGTCGCCGCCGATCCCATCTCGGGGATCCTCGGAGACGCTCTCCGCACCCCGCCGGAGAGGGGATTCATCTCCCCGAGGACTCTACGCCGCCATGGTCGCCTCCGTGTGATGTGTGAGTAGTCTACCCCCGGACTATGGGTCCATAGCAGTAGCTAGATGGTTGTCTTCTCCCATTGTGCTATCATTGTCGGATCTTGTGAGCTGCCTATCATGATCAAGATCATCTATATGTAATTCTATATGTTGCGTTTGTTGGGATCCGATGAATAGAGAATACTTGTTATGTTGATTATCAAAGTTATACATGTGTTGTTTATGATCTTGCATGCTCTCCGTTATTAGTAGATGCTCTGGCCAAGTAGATGCTTTTAACTCCAAGAGGGAGTACTTATGCTCGATAGTGGGTTCATGCCTCGCATTGACACCGGGACAAGCTGACGTAAAGTTCTAAGGTTGTGTTGTGCTGTTGCCACTAGGGATAAAACATTGATGCTATGTCTAAGGATGTAGTTGTTGATTACATTACGCACCATACTTAATGCAATTGTCTCGTTGTTTGCAACTTAATACCGGAGGGGGTTCGGATGATAACCCGAAGGTGGACTTTTAGGCATAGATGCAGCTGGATGGCGGTCTATGTACTTTGTCGTAATGCCCAATTAAATCTCACTATACTCATCATGATATGTATGTGCATTGTCATGCTCTCTTTATTTGTCAATTGCCCAACTCGTAATTTGTTCACCCAACATGCTGTTCGTCTTATGGGAGAGACACCTCTAGTGAACCGTGGACCCCGGTCCAATTCTCTTTACCGAAATACAACCCATCGCAATACTTGTTTCTACTCGTTTTCTCTCGCAAACAATCATCTTCCACACAATACGGTTAATCCTTTGTTACAAGCAAGCCGGTGAGATTGACAACCTCACCGTTTCGTTGGGGCAAAGTACTTTGGTTGTGTTGTGCAGTGTTCCACGTTGGCGCCGGAATCTCCGGTGTTGCGCCGCACTACATCCCGCCGCCATCAACCTTCAACGTGCTTCTTGGCTCCTCCCGGTTCGATAAACCTTGGTTTCTTTCTCGAGGGAAAACTTGCTGCCGTGCTCATCATACCTTCCTCTTGGGGTTGCCCAACGAACGTGTGAAATACACGCCATCAAGCATATTTTCTCGGGGCGCCGTTGCCGGGGAACTGAAGAAAAGCCAAGCACATAGGGATCTCTAACCCACTCCGCCGGAGTTCTCCACCACCACCGACACCACGCCGTCGTGCCTGTCGGATTCAAGAGGAGCTACTACTTCCGCTGCCCGCCGGAACGGGAGGTGGACGTCGTCTTCATCAACAACCGAACGTGTGACCGAGTACGGAGGTGCTGCCCGTTCGTGGCGCCGGAACCGATCGTGATCAAGATCTTCTACGCGCTTTTGCAAGCGGCAAGTGAACGTCTACCGCAGCAACAAGAGCCTCATCTTGTAGGCTTTGGAATCTCTTCAAGGGTGAGACTCGATATCCCCTCGTTGCTACCGTCTTCTAGATTGCATCTTGGCTTGGATTGCGTGTTCGCGGTAGGAAATTTTTTGTTTTCTATGCAACGTTATCCTACAACTTTTATACATGTGGATCATGATAAGAATGTTTTATGTGATAGCTATATTGTTGAGTTTATTCATGATACTACTGAAAGTTATTATGAGAGAGGGAAACATGGTTGTATGCATCTTAATAATATTAAGTTTCCCCTCTTTATGTTGAGAATCTTGAAGTTGCGCTTGTGTTGCCTTCCTATGCTTATTGCATTATGCTTACATGACTTGTTTATTTACAAGATTCCTTTTCATAGGAAGTGGGTTAGATTTAAAAGTGTTTCTTATTTGCTTTTGATGCTCTCTTTTGCTTCAACTCTTATTACTTGCGAGAGCATCATTAAAATTACTGAGCCCATCTTAATGGCTATAAAGAAAGCACTTCTTGGGAGATAACCCATGTTTTTATTTTGCTACTGTTTTGTTGTGTCTTGGAAGTTGTTACTACTGTAGCAACCTCTCCTTATCATGTTTATTTCGTTTTTGTGCCAAGTAAAGTCTTTGATAGAAGGTTGATACTAGATTTGGATTTCTGCGCGAAACAGATTTTTAGTCTAGTCACGAATTTGAGTTGATCTCTCTGTAGGAGAATCTAAAAAATCTGCAAAAATTTATGAGTAATCCTCAGATATGTACGCAACTTTCATTCAATTTGCGCTTCTTCACCTGAGCATGTTAAGTGCCTCGAAAAAATTCCTCTTTACGGACTGTTCTGTTTTGACAGATTCTGCCTCTTATTTCACATTGCCTCCTTTAGTGTGTTTGAGTGGATTTCTTTGCTCCATTAAATTTCAGTAGCTTTAAGTAATGTCCAGAAGTGTTGGGAATGATTGTGTCCTCTCTGAACATGTGAATTTTTGATTATGCACTAACCCTCTAGTGAGATTGTTTTGAGTTTGGTGTGAAGGAAGTTTTCAAGGATCAAGAGAGGAGGATGATATGATATGATCAAGAAGAGTGAAAAGTCTAAGCTTGGAGATGCCCCCGTGGTTCATCCCTGCATATTTCAAGAAGACTCAAGCATCTAAGCTTGGGGATGCCTCAACAACTTATCAGGTCACCTCTAGTGAAACTATATTTTTATTCCGTCACATCTTATGTGCTTTACTTGGAGCGTCTGTGTGTTTTTATTTTTGTTTGTGTTTGAATAAAATCGGATCCTAGCATTCCTTGTGTGGGAGAGAGACACGCTCCGCTTTTTCATATGAACACTGGTGTTCTTCGTTTTACTTTTAATGTTCATGGCAAAAGTTGAAAGCTGCTGCACTTATTGCTATTTGGTTGGAAACAAAAAATGCTTCATGTGGTAATTGGTATATTGTCTTGAATAATTTGATGCTTGGCAATTGTTTTGAGCTCTCAAAGTAGATCATGTTTAAGCTCTTGCATCATGTAGTTTAAACCTATTAGTGGAGAACTACCGTAGAGCTTGTTGAAATTTGGTTTGCATGATTGGTCTCTCTAAAGTCTAGATATTTTCTCGGTAAAAGTGTTTGAGCAACAAGGAAGACAGTGTAGAGTCTTATAATGCTTGCAATATGTTCTTATGTAAGTTTTGTCTGTACCGGTTCATACTTGTGTTTGCTTCAAACAACCTTGCTAGCCAAAGCCTTGTACTGAGAGGGAATGCTTCTCGTGCATCCAAAACCTTGAGTCAAAACCTATGCCATTTGTGTCCACCATAACTACCTACTATGTGGTATTTTTATGCCATTCCAAAGTAAATTGCTTGCGTGCTACCTTTAATTTTTTTTTCATTCCTTGTCTTTGCAATACATAGCTCATGGGAAAGTAGCCTAAAAAACTATTGTAGTAAAGAATATGTCGCTTATGTATCTTAGTTCTTATAAGTTGCTTGTTGAGCGGTAACCATGTTATCTGGGGACGCCATCAACTCGTTACACCTTTGTTGAATATCATGTGAGTTGCTATGCATGTTCGTCTTGTCTGAAGTAAGGGAGATTTGACATGAGTTAAATGGTTTGAGTATGCATATAGTTAGAGAAGAACATTGGGCCGCCAACCAAAGCCATGTATCATGGTGGAAGTTTCAGCTTGGACATTAATCCTCAAATCTCTTATGAGAATATTATCTGTTATTGAATGCTTAAAGCATTAAAGAGGAGTCCATTATCTGTTTTCTATGTTGTCCCGGCATAGATGTTCTCAAGTTGAGATCTATCAAAATCGAGAAATCAAATGCGATTTATCTCCTTGGACCTTTGTACAGGTGGCATAGAGGTACCCCTTTGTGACACTTGGTTGAAACATATGTAATGCAATGATAATCCATGGAAATCCGAGCTAATTAGGACAAGGAGCGGGCACTATTAGTATTCGATGCATGAGGCTTGCAACTTATAGGAAGTTTTATACATATGAATTATTACTACCGTTGACACAATTGTTTCCATGTTTTCAAAATAAAAAGCTCTAGCACATGAGTAATCCTTGCTTTCCTCTGCGAAGGGTCTTTCTTTTACTTTATGTTGAGTCAGTTTACCTACTTCTTTCTATCTTAGAAGCAAACACTTGTATCAACTGTGTGCATTGATTCTTACATGCTTGCTTATTGCACTCATCATATTACTTTGTGTTGACAATTATCCATGAGATATACATGTTGAAAGTTGAAAGCAAGCTGCTGAAACTTAAATCTTCCTTTGTGTTGCTTCAAAACCTTCTATTAAGAATCTATTGCTTTATGAGTTAACTCTTATGCAAGACTTTTGGATGCTTGTCTTGAAAGTACTATTCATGAAAAGTCTTTGCTATATGATTCAGTTGTTTAGTCATTATCTATTTGTTAACAAACTATAGACCATTGCTTTGAATCACTTCATTCATCTCATATGCTTTACAATAGTATTGATCAAGATTATGTTGGTAGCATGTCACTTCAGAATTTTTTTTTATCGTTTACCTACTCGAGGGCGAGTAGGAACTAAGCTTGTGGATGCTTGATACGTCTCCAACGTATCTATAATTTCTTATGTTCCATGCTAGTTTTATGACAATACCTACATATTTTATTCATACTTTATATCATTTTTATGCATTTTCCAGAACTAACCTATTAACAAGATGCCGAAGCGCCAGTTCCTGTTTTCTGCTGTTTTTGGTTTCAGAAACTCTACACAGGAAATATTCTCGGAATTGGACGAAACAAAAGCCAAACCTCCTACTTTTCCGAGGGACACACGGAGCCGGAAGGACAAGCCAGGGGGAGGCCCAGGGCCTCCACACCATAGGCTGGCGCGGCCAAGAGGGGGGGCGCGCCGCCCTATGGGGTGGGCCCCTCGGGCACCCCCTCGCGCCGCCCCATGTTGAAGTTGAAAGCAACTGCTGAAACTTATATCTTCCTTTGTGTTGCTTCAAAACTTTCTACTAAGAATTTATTGCTTTATGAGTTAACTCCTATGCAAGACTTATTGATGCTTGTCTTGAAAGTACTATTCATGAAAAGTCTTTGCTATATGATCAGTTGTTTAGTCATTATATTTACCATTGCTTTGAATCACTTCATTCATCTCATATGCTTTACAATAGTATTGATCAAGATTATGATAGCAGACATGTCACTTCGGAAATTATCCTTGTTATCGTTTACCTACTCGAGGGGAGTAGGAACTAAGCTTGGGGATGCTTGATACGTCTCAAACGTATCTATAATTTCTTATGTTCCATGCTAGTTTTATGACAATACTCACATGTTTTATATACACTTTACATCATTTTGATGCATTTTCCGGCACTAACCTATTAACAAGATGCCGAAGCGCCGGTTCTCGTTTTCTGCTGTTTTTGGTTTCGAAATCTTACACAGGAAATATTCTCGGAATTGGACGAAACAAAAGCCCACTGTCTTATTTTCCACGGAGCTTTCCAGAACACCGAAGGAGAGACGGAGAGGGGCCAAGGCGGCCCCACACCCTAGGGCGGCGCGGCCTAGAAGGGGGGCGCGCCGGCCTATGGGGTGGGCCCCTCGGCCGCCTCCCGACTCTGCCCCTTCGCCTATTTATTCTCTCCGTCGTGAAAACCCTAGTACCGAGAGCCACGATACGAGAAAAGTTCCAGAGACACCGTCGCCGCCAATCCCATCTCAGGGGATTAAGGAGATCACCTCCGGCACCCTGCCGGACATGAGAATCATCACCGGAGGACTCTACATCATCATGCCCGCCTCCGGATTGATGCGTGAGTAGTTCATCCTTGGACTATGGGTCCATAGCAGTAGCTAGATGGTTGTCTTCTCCTCTTGTGCTATCATGTTTAGATCTTGTGAGCTGCCTAACATGATAAAGATCGTCTATTTGTAATGCTACATGTTGTGTTTGTTGTCCGATGAATATGGAATACTATGTCAAGTTGATTATTGATCTATCATATATGTGTTGTTTATGATCTTGCATGCTCTCCGTTGCTAGTAGAGGCTCTGGCCAAGTTGATACTTGTGACTCCAAGAGGGAGTATTTATGCTCGATAGTAGGTTCATGCCTCCATTGAATCTGGGACAGTGACAGAAAGTTCTAACGTTATGGATGTGTTTTTGCCACTAGGGATAAAACATCAATGCTTTGTCTAAGGATATTTGTGTTGATTACATTACGCACCATACTTAATGCAATTGTCTGTTGTTTGCAACTTAATACTGGAAGGGGTGCGGATGCTAACCCGAAGGTGGACTTTTTAGGCATAGATGCATGCTCGGATAGCGGTCTATGTTCTTTGTCGTAATGCCCTAAGTAAATCTCATATTAGTCATCATGATATGTATGTGCATTGTTATGCCCTCTCTATTTGTCAATTGCCCAACTGTAATTTGTTCACCCAACATGCTACTTATCTTATTGGAGAGACACCACTAGTGAACTGTGGACCCCGGTCCATTCTTTTACATCTGAAATACAATCTACTGCAAACTCCGTTCTCTGCTGTTCTTTGCAAACAAACATCATTCTCCACACCATACGTTTAATCCTTTGTTTACAGCAAGCCGGTGAGATTGACAACCTCACTGTTAAGTTGGGGCAAAGTATTTTGATTGTGTTGTGCAGGTTCCACGTTGGCGCCGGAATCTCCGGTGTTGCGCCGCACTACACTCTTTCACCAACAACCTTCACGTGGCCTTCATCTCCCTACTGGTTCGATAACCTTGGTTTCTTACTGAGGGAAAACTTGCTGTTGTACGCATCACACCTTCCTCTTGGGGTTCCCAACGGACGTGTGCTTCACGCGGTATCAACGAGTCATCATCATCATCATCATCATCATCATCATCATTATCATTGAAACGCCACCAACAACCGTCCTTGGTAGCATGACCCTCTTTGCTGAAAATTTGGCATGCCACGTCGACCCATGGTATGGTGCAACGAGGACCACATCCATGACCTCCTCCAGGATTTGGAGAGCGGCCACCTCCACATCCTTGGCGAGGATGGTAATCATGATGGTCATCGCAGTGGCTATTGTGCCGTTCATCGCGTCGGTCATCACAGTGCTCGTCGCGCCTGTCATCGCGATGTCCACCTCGCCAGCCTCCATAGTTGCAGGGGCGGTATTGATGTGAGGCCGGATTAGAAGAAGTCTCAAACGTATCGCTGGGATGATTGTCAAGTATTACATGTGTTCATCATATGCCTGCAGATGAGAGTAGATCTCGCAGAGCGTCATCTTGCTGCAGATCACGCCAATCACTGCCACCAGGGAGTTTTAACCAGCACCAAGGCTGGCCAAGATGTAGGAGATCATCTCATCATCAGGGATATGACGACCGGTAGCAGCAAGATCGTCGACAATGCTTCCCATCTTAGGGAGAAAATCTGGGGTAGTCAGGTTGAGCTTCTTTGTGTTTGACAGGGTAATCCGAAGATTCATAATCTTGGACTGGTGTTGAGCAGGGAACATCTCTCCCACCGCACTCTAGATGCCGGTAGAGTGCTCGACCGATGAATATGGGTGAGAACTTCGCGGGACAACGATTAGTAGGTAGCTGAGCAAGATCTTGCCCAGCGCAAGACATAACCCGTTGGGAATGACCTTTGATTCCTTTTCCTTGTCCCTCGCGGAGATGGTGAGTGTTTTGGGTGGAGCAAAATCGATTCCTTCCAGTAGATAGACAAGCCAAGCTCCCCTGGTGGCAGGGAGGGTAAGTTTTTCCGACGGCGGCTTGCCGAGATGAATCCCAGGGGCGCATATCGAGGAGGAAGCCATGGCGGCAGCGATGGGTAGGCGGCCGGTGATTGTGACAACAACAAGGGATGGTTTTACTTTTTTTTTGCGATCAGGTAGAAGTACCGGAAGTCTAGGCTTCTGATACCATGTCAATTGACTTGGGTCTACTCGGATAACCTTAGAGTCCCTTCTCTTCCATTTATATTGCCACCATGCTGTGTACAACTCGTTACATAGTACAATATATATATATGTATTTTTGATAAAGCTATATCTAATCAATTATTTCGTGCGGGGTAGAAATGCGATGCCACTAATACGGGCAATACTATTTGCACGGGTCTCAGGTGGAACGCCACGAGAAACTAACAGTCCACTAGTACTGGCAATACTAGTGGCATGTCCAAACTGGCACACAACTATTAATTTACGTCCGATCAGCCCAGTGGGTCCTAGCAGCGGGTGGTTTACCATAACAGTGAAACACCACTAGTAAGGTACTATTGGTGGAGTGGTGAAACTTGGGCGTGCCACAAGTTGCTAGAATCATTTGGCATGTTTATCATATGACTTCTGCTTTCATTCCTCCAAGGAACATGACGAGTTTGTCGGAAATTGGTTGTTTTGTGTTAACAAGAAAGATAAAGCATAATTTTTTGTCAGAGCTTGGGCTTTACTTTAGGCCATCTGAAATACATTCAATGATATTATCTATAACAAGTAGAGACAACCTTCCTCTTTTCATGTTATCCCATTGGATCAGTACATTGTCATGTCTCCGGCCCAGGGATCTGCATCAGGACCTAGTTTCAGGTTGCATCCGTTTGAAAGTGGTAGCATGAGATTTGTACAACATGTGCGGTTTGCGGCAAGTTTATAGAAGCACGGTTGTTTGACTTGTATTTCGCCGTTTTCTGTTGTTATTTTCAAGTGGTTCATACAAGCCAGCGTGATCCATGAGATGTAAACTTTGATCCTATCAATTATGCAATAAAAGGCCGTATACATCATTAGATGCGAAGACCGGGGATGATCTCATCTAAAAAACTCCATAAATATCAATATATCTTTTACCCTCATGTGGTAGCCCGAGAACAACCCAACCAGCTAGGTGGCTAGCCTGGTTGTTTGGTTAGGCTTGCTTTGGACTTTAGATTTTTTTTATAATATTTACCTCATAAGAGGAAGCTTAAAAGATATAGGTAAATCTAACCAAACAGTCTTGCGCGCAACCAACCCCGTAGAATGAAAATAAATTATTATCTGTTACGAGGATGCGTCGAGATTTGAGAATGAAAACTCTTTTGATTCATATGATAAGAAAAGTGTAGGAACATGGAACATATAATTGAGATGACATGGCGTACATGAACATAAAACATATATGGTTCAGGTATTAGGTATTCTCTTTAGTTATTATAACGGATTCTTTGTTGAGGTAAGGGGATGTAAATCAGTCGGATCGCATCAGATATTTCTATTTTTATATGTTCTATCATATTAGACCGGAGCAGATAATGGTAGCGGAGCTACGCGTTGATCAGGTGGTCAATTGACATCGTACAAGTTTAGTAAGTACCTTAGATAGTACTAGCTAATGGCGTCACTAGTCACATATGTCTTTGATTTTGGGTTTTTGACATCTCTGGATGGTAATCCTAGCTCTGGCACTAGCGAATATGAACTGGATTTGGAATGGACTTAGATTGGAAGCGGATAAAAATTACACACACATAAAAATAGAATTTTGTTCTTTTATGTAAAATATGTGACCCTCTTGTTCGTACAACAGAAGAGGTAGGCTGCTAACAAAACATCATTATCATCCAAAGGAAGCCCAACAGATTAATAACGAGCAATAATAATAGTGAAAATGTGCAATATATATAATTGCATAACATAGAGCGGAGGTAGCATGCATAGTTTGGACTCACTAAAACCATTTGTAAATTCATGCTTTTATAAATGAAAATGATGCAGAGGACTTCTCTACTGTATTTATCTAAACAAAACTAGGCTGTTTGGGTATTTGGGGTTGAGATAATATTATCTGATAATTCTCTTTGAGAACCTTGGATAATCCAAAATAATATGTACATACTCCATACTGTCTGATATTATATTGATATCATATCCCCTATTGTATCCGCCGAATATCCATTGGACCAATATCCACATCCACATGCCACCTCCATATCCGGAAAATTTCTAAAAGTACATACGATATGACGCAGATGCATATTTGGAGCGGAAATTGTCCGTACCATTCACATCTCCAATGGATATTATGTAATGCCTTTTTTCTTGACGCTACAAAATTCCTATGAAGTAAGTTCCTATGTGACAGTAGATCCATGAATAAAACATGGTTTGTTTTATAAATCAAATGAGCCCTGACTATCTTATACGAAGCTCTTGATCACATATAGACTTGCCGGCTGCGAGGCCCGAAACCCTACCTCCTCTCCCCCCCCTCTCGGGCGGCGGCGGAGGATCTCCCCCTCTCCCGGGCGGCGGCAGAGGATCTCCCCCCTCCCGCACAGGCGCCCCTCAGACCGCCAGCCCACAAGCCACCGCTGCTGTCGGCCCCGACGGCGGTGGCGGCGCCCCATCCATCGAAGATGAAGGGGAGGAGGGGGTTTACGCGGCGGCGCTCCATGGGAGGTGATGTGGCGCCGGTGGAGGAAGCCGGGCGGCACGGCTGCTTGGCCGGGGCCTGATGCCCTTCACCGGTATTCATGGTGGAGTGGGTGGAGCGGTGGCGGCCTCCGCCCCCGGTGACAGTTCGGCGGTGGTACGCATGATCCGCGCCGCCGTCTTCTTCCCTGGTGATCCGGCAGGAGGGACTGGCGGCGTGGGGGCTGGTGGTTTTGCTTTGTTTTGGTGGCGGTCCTCGGGTTTCTTGCAAGCGAAGATGAAGATCCATCGGAGATTAGTTTGCCTTGATCTGGCTGGAGAGATGAGTTCCGGAAAGCTCCGCCGGCGAATGGAACAGTGCATCTTTTGCCTGGAGTTTACTGGATCGGGTGGTATTCGGTCGCACGCACTCATGTTTTTATTTCGACTGTTTGGTTCCGGAGGCAGCGGCACGAAGCTCTATTATGTGTTGACATCAGGTGACTTTTTGGTCCATGGTGAAGTCAGAAGAAGGAATATCATGAAGGCCAGATTGGTGGACTGGCTAAAGGAGGTTCGACTCTCCGTGATGCTGAGGAACTTGCTTGGCGTTCCGGGCTTCGCAGCAGTGGTATGCAAGTGGGGGCATCAGCACTGGTGAAGTTCAGAGTCTTACCTTTCAGGATGAAAACCCAAGGTCTGGCCTTAACTGGTTGTGTCTGGCAATGACCTTGTTGGAGGCATTGTTTTGAGAGTGGGGACTATCTTGAAGGTGAAAACCTAAGACCTTTGGTCGGACGATGACGGCGTTGGTGCACTGTTCCCTTCTTGGAGGCGTCACTTTTGGAGAGTCTGTATTTCAGGTGTTGTCACGGTGGTGGCTGTATTGCTGTTGCTAAGTCTGGAATGCTGTAGCGAGACTTTTATTTTTTAGTTTTCTTTACTCTTTTTTGGCTGCGTGCATCCGTACTGCCACCAGGGTAGGGTATTGTTGCAGAGGGTGGGTGTAGTTAGTATGTTTTGATATTAATATATTCCCTTTATCAAAAAAAACTTGTCGGCTGCTAATTATTTACAACACAATGGATCCAGAAAGTAGATTGAGCGACAATCTGAACTTATTATTTGAATCAATGATAAAGGGAGAATGTCTCTTGGTTTGTTTTTCTATTTTGAACGGAAACATAATGATTCTAGACATTTAAAAACAGCAAGAATGGTTCTATATATTTTGATTGTGCATGATTGTAATGTCAACGAAGCCCATGGTCGCATGCCCTGCTGTACAAGTGGCCGGCTGCTAGTGAAAACGGAAAGGGTGGAGGTCCGATGCGGCGATGCATCCCTATGCACACTAATTGTCAGTTCGATACCATCCATGCATGCTTGATACTAGTAGTAAATGATAACATGGAGTTTGAAAGTAACATGGAGAATTATTGTTCGCCTCTTCTTCAGTGATTTAGGACAGCAGGAGGTCAACCAAGCAACATGGAGAATTATTGTTCGCCTCTTCTACGAGATCCATTAAAGTCTCATACCGTAAAGTGTTCTGCAGTACACCGCAAAACATATTTATGGTATATTGTGTTTCCATGGTATGCTGGAAATTTGGTACTGCAAAATATTTGCACTATGTAGGATGCGCAAAATATTGGTACTGTAATAAATTTTCCGTTGGCAGTTGGGAGTAAAAAATCTCTCCCAGCAACAAAATCTTTGTTTACGCTATACGGCAAAAACCCACTCGGTAGCAAGTGTTCAGTATGAGAGCCAGTTTTTTTTGTAAAAAAAAAATGCTAGGCCGGCAGGGAAGGAGAGAAGGGGAGGGGGGGCTTAGTCACCCCCAGGTTTTGGATTTTATGAAGAGCACCACTACTAGAGCTCTAATTTCTTGGTGATTTAGGTAACTCTGCCCCCTCATAAACTTTACAACACCAATTTGCCCTCCTCATGGTGGGAAGCTGGCTCCGTCCCTGTAGGCCGGCCTAGTTTGCGGCTTTGGAACAGATATTTTTTCCGCCAAAAACCACAAAATGGTGATTGCAGTTTTTGATTGTTTTGTGGATCTGCTAGAGACGTCTTACCGACAAGCTCGTGACAATTCACAAGGAGTGATGAACAAAATCCTGGCGCCTTATTTTAGTAATTCGCTAGTGTATACTCGTTTATTTTTGTTTCTTAAAAAGACTTTATTTCATTTGCATTTACCATGGCGACCTCTCATAGATATCTATATTTTTCACCTCTGTTGGCTTGTACTGCACGACAAAAGAATGCATGGGGCATTTAGAATTGAGATCAACACTACTCGAAAGTTTTTTTTTAACACAAGGCCTCTGGGCCCAACTTTACATATAAAGCCTCACATGGCAGCAAGGGTTTCGAGTACAACAACCAACACCCACCTCAACACATAGTTCCGCACATGAACATAAAACACGCGACACATATAGAGCGGGCCAGACTCACACACATGTCACTCTAGCTAGATAGATAGAAATATAGATGTCGAAGCTCTGTCGTCATGTGTGCTCAGACGCCCATGACATAGCGTCCCCGTCCAACTCCATGGGGGAGGGCCTGAACCTCCCAGCAGAGATTATCCCACTCCACCGCTTCCGGCAAGCCAAACTGGCGACGAAACCAAAGGCGCCACTCCCCGGGCTCACCTTCCAGCACCCTCGCCCCAAAGACCGTTATGAATGGTGTTTCGCAACAACTAAACAGTCTGGAGAATATGGTACGAAGGGGTCCTGTTCCCGACCACCAATCCAACCAGGAGTAGGTTCGCCTCCCACTGCGAACTTTATGTTTGGCCCCAAGCTTCAAATGCCATTTCACCTTTTGTATAGATTCCAAAACTGGGAGCCATGGGCAGGGACCTCCCCCGTATAGAGATCCCTACCCCGAAGATTAGTCCTGATGAGGTCTGCCCATAGACCCTCCGCACCTTGGTGGAGTTTCCAAATCCATTTCACCATTAAAGCAATGTTCATGAATTTGGTGTTGAGGACCCCGGCCCAAGCCCCCCAACTCCTTAGGTTTACACAACGTGGCCCAATCCACTACTCAAAAGTTAACATCGGGGTTTATTAGAGGTTGGACCTGCTGGTAGAATCAGTTGCACATGCTCTATATATCTCGACGGTTCATTTCTAGCCGCTGGGAAAAAATTTAGGAGAGTTTTTAATACTAGATTAATGGAGCAGTGGCTCCAAATAGAGCAGATCATTAGAGTAATCCTTTTTTGGACTCGGAAGATGCCTTAGTATGGGATTTGCACCTCAAATCACTGTATACAGTGATTTTTTCGATATGGGAGCAGAGCTCCAGCCTCTGCATCAATAGATGCACACATCCATGTCCTAAGAAGATGTCCAATCATACGGTATCTAAGATATAAATTTTCGGCGGATTGCCCAAGTTTTCATTTCCTCTGTCTGGAACTTGAACATTCCTCCAAGAGTTCATGTTTTCATGTGGTTAGTTTCACATATCAAGATGCTCACTAGAGATAATTTGTGTAACCGACAAGAAATTAGTGACAAAACTTGTCTGCTTTGTTGTGTGCATCATTTGTTCTTTTCCTATGATATAATTAAATTGTTATGGTCTGATCTTGTTGAAATCGTGAACAACGTAACAGTGGTAGATTTTAAAAGTTTAGCGAGACTGCGGATCAGCAATAAGAAAAATGTTGTTATTAATATGGTGAATTCCGCTCTTATGTGCACGTTGTGGAAGCATAAAAACGATGTATCCTTTGGTCGATGTTCTTGGTCTGGTCTGCAGGTTATGTGGCTTCGGCTGGCGAAAATCCAGAAGAGATGGAGTCCTCTGTGCCCCACAAGACATACAGAAACCTTGAATCAATGTATCCAGCAGCACCTGGAGCAGAAGATACTAAAAGCCCCAACGCTGCGAAACTGAAGGAGAGGAGAACGGTGCATGGGCCGTGCACACCGGAGGTTATGTGGCATCGTCTGATGATCGGCGACTAGAAGATGGTGTCCTGGAAACCTGATGAAATGAAACAGAGTTTATATAATCTTGAATTTGTAATGTCATTTCCTGAAAGAGGGACACACAAAACTACATTTTGTTTTCTTTGGAAATGGAATGGGGCAAGATCCTGCAGTTCTAAAAAAAATCTTACACTCTGTCAGCGGCAACAAAATTTCAGTCTCCGGATGGGGAATTATATTTCCGTTATATTTCCTCTTCAGTTCTCACTCTTGTAGACCGTAGCCATAATCCTACTGCTACATGCAGAGGCAGCAAACAAGTGATGATAGAATAGAGACCAGTTCTTTCCACCTTGACCAGATCGACCAATGTCTATTGCAAAATCATTTTTTTCTTCGATAATGGACGTTTTATTACTCAAATAATATTACACCCGGCCTCTGCATAACAAGGATGCACACAGCCGTAAAGATCCAAAACAGAAAATAGTGCATGCCAGCGAAATCAGGACATCAAATTACATTAGAGGATGCACCTTCGAGCTAAAACTAGAGCCTCTGAATTTTATCAGATAATGTAAAATCATATTTGTATCGACTGAAACGTAGGATGTCAATCAGATTTCCCAAACATTTCATGCCAGTAAGTGAGCCATGCTATCCAGCCGGCTGTGATTTTCAGATAGAGGACACAATTAAGACAGTTAAAATATGTAAGGTAGATACGTCTTTTGATTTTCCTTGGAAAAACTAGTATAGCTAAAAATGTTAATTATATGAACAGAAGTATTGTGATAAATTGGTATCCGTTTTCTTACATATTTGTTCTCTGAAAAGTTTTACAAGGAAGCTCTAACTTTCAGACTCGGGTATATATATAGTACTCTATGGATGTTAACGATACATTAGCAATTGCATTTGGCACTCTACTCACATTATATGACACACATATGAATTTACATATGGAAAAGGATTTATTCTCGGAAACTTTTATAGGCAAACTTAACTCACAGACTCGGAGATGGTACTCCATGCATGTTAACGATACATTAACAATTGCATCTGAGTCCAGTGCACATGCATTAAGACACCTAGAAATTTATATGTGGAAAAGAACCAATTCAGGGTGAACTCCTTTGGGGATGCTGAGAGTCTGCTGATTGACATCGGGCAAGGAAAGTGCAATTTTATTTGCACTTTCCAGGTAGCTCTGAAACTTGTGATTACCGGCCTGAGGCTTCTCAAGTTTATCTACAACATGAGGATTTGTCTTGTGATTCGGGCGCTTCAATGGCTCTGCGCCAAGGGATAGCTCCTCCCTCATGATGTGGTACTTGATTGCCTGCTTGCGGAAGGTCCAGTTGCCGGTGATCCAGTCGAACTTGTACAACGGGAGGAAGCGGTGGCCGTATGCCGCTATGAACTCAACGGCGGAGAGGATGAACTTGAACTCCTCCTTGGATAGGTAGTAAGAGAAGCTCAGCCTTGTCCATCCTGGCTTCAGTCCACTGTAACCCTGAAAATTAATTTCGTGGATGCGAAGCCTGAGATTAGTACTGCCTCTACGCAACTTAAAGCTTAGCATACAAATGAAATGAACAACTTTGACAAACAGATGGTATACAGCTCTGTCATAAAATACCTCAAGGATAGCAGACCGGAGGCTAAGAGAGAGCTCCTTGTCGACGTCGAGCAAGAGGTGACCATAGGGGCCTGCACAGGCACAACCACCCCTAGCTTGGATGCCGAAAAGATCGTTCAGAAGCCTAGTGACAAAACGGCCATGAAGGGGAAGTTGCTTGGATGATCTCATATTCTCCGTGACTATTTCGTCAGAACCAGCCTCATCAAACCCGTTAAACAGTGATTGTTTCACTACCGCAGGGTAGACGAGGAACGAGAAGATTGGTAGGCGGTCCACCCTTGTGTTGCCTAGCACCCTGACATTTGGATTCTTTGCAAGCCTGTTCATGGCCATCTCTGAGTACACTCGCTCGCGGAGGCCCATCGTGTCATAGCCAACATGTTCCTTCACCCAAAAGGCGAGTGATACACGGATCTTTTGGACGATTGGCGGCGTGCCCGCGTCCTCCCTCTCCTCAATGTCGTCGTAGTACAACGTATCCTGCACATGTGACAAGCAATAGTTTGATTAGATCCCTTTAAGAGTATAGACATGAACTATACTACTGCTATAGCACATATATCTGCTTCGGCGGTGGAGGTTCTTACATCCTCGTTGAAACCGTTGACATATGCTACGGTGCCTCCGCCGCACGTGGACGGCGGCTGAGAGGTGAGTTTGTACAGTGATTTGTTCATCAGAAGGATGCCCGGCGTGCCCGGGCCACCAACAAATTTGTGCGGGCTCAGGAAAACAGCGTCGTATCCGTCTATTTCACCAGATTTCATGTCAATCTTCACATAGGGCCCACTGTAAAAAAACATAATTAGAGCACCCAATGTGAGGGTGAAAAATTCTGACCATGCATGTTGAAAAATGAGCTGTGTTGGGTGTCTATAGAAAATTTAAAATTTTGAAATTGTCTGCGTTACGGAAAGCATGTTATTGCTCTGCCACAGATTCATATTTCCCTAGTCACGCAGTCCACTAATTCACTATATTATCTTTGGTTGTCAATTTCCTCCCCTCGTGCAATTGGGGTCAATATGTTCAGCATACTTCAACACGGGGAGTGGGTGGAGTACGTCCACCTGAAGTCAATCAGGACCTCCAAACAGCCCCAAAAAATACTCCTTAGACTCTATATTCATTCAGAAATCATGATGTTATTCTAAACAGACCCAGCTAAACGTTGTTGGTTAGGTTAGTCAGATGCGAGAAGGACCGTTATCATTAAGAAAAACATGGGAATTCAGAGTGTCAACGAATGCATGTCACGATTAGACTCTGGCCGGCCAGCCGGTCTCAGTCACGTACTCTCTCTGTTCCGATTTAATTGTCTTCATTCTAAACCATTGTCTGTTCATTTTTCTTGTCTCCCTCGCGTTTATTAATGGTAAAACCGAACGGAGAGATACCTGGCAGCGAAGTCGAAGCAGGCGAAGGCGCCGCGCTGGTGGAGGACGCGGGCGATCTCCCTCGTGTCCGTCATGATGCCGGTCACGTTGCTGCACGCCGAGAAGGAGCCCAGCATCGGCCGGTCGGCGTACTCCGGCGACCCGAGCGCGCGGCGGAGCGCGGCGACGTCGACCAACCCGTCCGCGTCGAGGCCGATCTCCACCACCTCCGCCAGGCTACGCCGCCAGGATAGCAGGTTGGAGTGGTGCTCGTAGGGCCCCACGAAGACCACCCACCGCTCCTCGTTGCGCAGCTGCGCCGAGAGCCGGTCGCGCATCTCTACGGACGGCAGCGCGACGCCGATGACCTCTTGCAGGCGCTTGATCGCGGCCGTGGTGCCGGCGCCGCAGAAGAGCAGCGCGTCGCCGGCGCCGGCGCCCATGCAGCGCTTGATGTAGCGCGCGGCCTTGTGCACCAGGCGCGTCGTCTTGCTCCCGACGTGGCTATCCTCGGTATGCGTGTTGCCATAGAAGGGCAGGACCTCCTTCACGAGGTAGTCCTCGATGTAGCGCAGGCTCCGGCCGGACGCCGTTTGGTCGGCGTACGTAAGGGCGCGCCGTCCGAACGGCGTGTCGAACTCCACGTCCTTGCCGATCAGCTGCGACCGGAGCCACTCCAGCTTGTCGTCCGCGGCCGCCGCGCCCTTCTCCGACGTCGTCATTCCGAGAAGGCTCAGCAGGGTGGCGCTCATGGCGCCCTGCTTGCCGCCGGCCTCCATGGTCGCATGCTCCATGGCCGCGGCAGCTTCTTGCAGCGATGGCATTGTCTTCTATACTTTAGTTAGCTTCCAAAACTGGCAACAATGGCTATGAACGAAATCCACTATGAACTGGTTGCCAATGACATGCAAAATGGGTTTGTGTGTGTTTGCTTGATGGGTATATGCTCCCAGGGCACACGTATATATAGCCGGCCGGTTTCTGAGGGTCCAGGGCACATGAGTTTAAAACGGAATGTGACATGAAGTTTCATGTGGAGTATATTCCATAATTTAAAGCGTTCCTGGTCAATGCTACGGATGCATGTTGTGAGAAAATTATCAGTGTTATAATGGCACGTAGTACTAGCGGAGCTACGGAGTATATCTAGCTTGCTAGAAATTCTACAGTTCATTGCATTCAGAAAATGGAGAAAATCCCTTGCCGACAACCCTAAGCTGCCATGCACGAGATAAATGATTTAGTATGTGTTAATTATCAGATACTGCCGTGAAGGCCTCTCCCTTTTTTAATTTTTTGCTGTGACATCAAGTCCATTTTACTTCTCGATCTACTCTCCCTTTTTTTATTGAATGGTACTCTCCCTTTTTTACAGCAAAAAATAAAAAAAGGGAGAGGCCTTAAGGAATAGTCTGGTATCACTTACACAAGGAGATTGGAACATACATATAGAGCACCATTTTCTAAAAAAGATACAAATATTTTTGTTTCGTATAGAGAGTATATATGCAACTTATATGACATAAAGCTTACGTCGTTATTCGTATACACAAATACTCGATTCGTTGGGTATCACGTAAACTACAAATTAGCGGAGCAATAGTTGGTCAAAAATCCATCTTAGCCCATCAAAATACGTCGTATATTTCCAACCAAAGTATTTATTACACAGATTATGTGCTTTTGTGAAAAAAGAAGCGAAGGTGACAGAAAAATTTAGTACAGAATGGAGTCAAACACATAACCAGATGTATACTGAAGTGAGAAGATCTGATAGACTAAAAGAATAAAAAAAATGCAAAACATGACTTTATTGATGTTATTAAAGCATTAGAGAAATCCAGAGATGAGATATATGAGTAAAGTAAAACAGCCAAAAATATGCTTGAACCAACTAAAGTTGATGATTAAGTTGATTTCTGAAAAGAGAGGAGGTTTATTGCCTGATCGTGAATAAGAAGAGGAAGATTGTGATCTGGCTAATTGCTAGTTAAAGTTCAACAAAGCTAAGCAAGCCAGCGAAAAAAATCTTCAAGGTGTGATCCTCTGTGTTAAGGGTTGAGCCAATAAGAAAGTATCTATGACTTTCTAACCTTCAAATTGGTGAATGATACGTCTAAAACATATATACGACTTCTGAAGCTCACGATGCTAATACCTCACATATTTTCAACATATTAGAAAGATCACCATTACTTCTAAGATTTACAAGGTTTCTCAGGAAATCCCATTATGTTGTTGCCTAACTCTAGAAAACATGAAATCCTAATTGTTTGTTATTTGGACTTCGAGTAATTTTCTGGACGTCAACAAAATGGAAAACAAAGGCCATGAGACGTAACCGGAGGGCAAAATCCTGATAGACCCCATGGCATGGCCCGTGGGGCGAAGCAGTGCCATGGAGGACTTCTCTTCAACACAGTTTTTCTACAATGGAGCGGGTGTCCCCGGCTTATCTAACGACTACCATTGCACTAAGATTTGTGCCATGTCATTTTGCACTTTCAACATGTACATTGTACATCTTCACGCTACTATAGGAACGAATGTGGACATGTACATCTTATCTCCCCCTTATCCTCTACTGCGCCAGCATCTCGTCCTCTGCATGTCTTCCTCGAACAGATTTGTGCCAATTTTTCTTGCATATTTTTCTTCCGAGTAACTAAAATCATCCGAAATTTCTGTAGTACAAGCGAAATGAGGGGTATGTTACATAAAGGAGAGGGGCTCGCTGAAACTGAACATAAATTGCTCAGGGTCTTTTATGCAATGTGCAAAAAGATGTTGCACGAATCTCAGAGCAGAATGGTCATCCGGGATAAGCCTGTGACGCCCACCTATATGTAGAGTATGATTTCTCGGCTTCTCCCCACTTAGTGTCCACGTCTCTGTCTCGTCCTAAAATCGGCTATATAAGTCCTTTTTTTGAGATTTTTTTAAGGGAGCCGACAGTACGAAACACACAAGAAAACATAGGTCATGCAATCCGCAGCCAGATGAGATTAGAGGGGTAACACTGCCGGAATCACATGTAGTTCTCCTCTCCTCCACTGCCATTTCTATGCTCAGCATCTCCTCATTGTGAAGTCTTGGCAAACATGATGTGTGGTACAATATATTATATTCGGATGATGTATTGTCTCTATACCTAATTTTGTGTAGTGGCTTGTTCATAGCGATGGTGAACATAATTCGTTATTTCAGTTGCATACATGTACGTTATCTTCGGTGATGTTCTTATGAGTTGATATATGATAGCAAACATAGGTTAGGGTACCACATAAGGGTATAACTATTATATGTGACTTGGGGACGGTGTGGAGGAGGGACGGAATCAAGGGCCTAATCTATAGCTTGCAGGTTGTACGAATGTCAAATACGGAGACCATGAAATTTAAGGCGGTGGTTGAACATTATTTCTTAATAACTCTTTTTGCTCATGCCTAGTGCAACTATATTCTCGCTTGGAGGTAAAGGTTCAGTTACGTCCTTGAACCCATCAATATTCAGTTTGAGAGTGCATTTGTTTAGCTCTAGCATCTTGGCACATTTGTTTGGCTTACACATCATTTCATGTCTTCTTTTTGTTTATTGTAAAGGAAATGGTTCCACATTTTTTGGTCTTTTGTTTGTCTTGGTTGGTGTGCTTTCTATGGAGGATACTATGTTTGCTTGCTCAAGAAGCTGATCAAAGTGCTCCCATTTTCCTTAGGTAAATGTAGATGCTAAGCATATATTTTTATAATTTGTAGTACAATGCCACAATGGAGAAGCAAATTACTAACTAAATCTTCTACTTTGCTAGACTTAAGAAAGGTTTTAATACAATCTTAATGAAGTTCTATTCTCCCTTCACATTCCTCATCTAAAGCACATGTTTTCACGTTGGGGCAGGGATTTTATCATGTAATCCCCACCATTGAGTAATAGTATACTCCATAAAGGCTCCTCCAGATGCGATATCTATCTCGTCCTTGTTTTCCTTGATAAATTATATAAAAAATATGCAAAAATAACCAAGGTGGTAACTATTCATGATGAGGATAATGATCAAGTAACCCATAAAACTTTACGCCGCCCTTTACTAGGCTTTCACCTAGCATGTTCTTGAAGTTTAAATCATGTGTTTTGTTCCATATGACTTATTTTCTGGATAAAATAAAAGTAAAAGAATACGGACATATAATTTTTCCTAGGTGTTAGTCATACCCGCGGGATAAGCTTTATACCAAGTGAATTATTTATTAAAAATAATTTGACCAAATAATTTATGTTTTATTTCATTATCAGCAAAATTTTAATCTAAAGGTCCCACATATATATTTAAGGAAGTCAACATGTGCATATGGATCTTTTGTATCATCTCCTGCAAAGTTCTTAGTGTGCAATATATCAAGCAATATAGGATTAACTTCACATCTTTCAACATTTACCCTTCGGCTCACTGGCATAAATGAAATAAGCGGTGGTGCTCCGAAGTACTTCAGAGTGGTTAGCTTGTACTTGTGTGCAAACGTAGCCATGATGTTTGCCTAGAACCCGCAAACACTTCGATCAATGATATAATAACCAAAAACTTAATACAAACATCAAAAAATGCTTAGCTCCCTCACAACAGAGATGGAAAATAGATTGATGTCCCGCAAGAGCTCGGGGTTGTAGTATCTGTTTTCCAATAAGAGTATTGTGGTGACCCCGGAGGTCGGGGCTAGACAAACCTAGATTCACGTCTGGCATAATCCTAACCTAGATCTCTAGGGCCTACAGGGTAAGAATCGGTAACACAATAGTGCCTCTACGACTGATAGCAAATATATTACAACTCTTAACAGAATTAAGATCCAAATATATTACACGCTGAGGTCACTGACCACAATACAACAAGCAACGGAAAGCAAATTATGTTATTCTAAATAACAAGACTGCAAAGGGCCTAAGAGGCCATACCATAAGGCGACGTCCCAGCTCATAAGTCTCGGGTTGTCGCCTGGGAACTCCAAACTACTCGTCAATGTCAATGTAGAAACCACCATCTGTTGGAGGGACTTCTTCTGAAACAAAGTATGCAAACCTGAGTACAGGGACTCGGCAAGAATTAATACAACCTGTTAGCAAAGCGGGTATGCGAGGCTTTATGTGAATCTTATTTTACGTAAAACCAGTTTTCCTTTGTAAACAAGAGGGAGCAGAAACTCGTCTATTCAGATCATTTTCAAAAGAGATAATAACTATAGCTCTATATCATCATGTTGAATCCACTGAATCTTCATCGTCAACTGAACCTATCAACTAGAATCACCCCCTCGATACCCTGAGAAGGGATCCTTATTCACACTCTTGACTTCAAGTTTTACGTTTATGTTCAAGTTATCTATGATCACAGAATCCATCACTAAATCATCCATAACCATGGACACGACTTTTCGAAAAGATTTAACCCTGCAGGGGTGTACAACTTTACCCACACGCGCCAACCGACACTTAATGCCACTAGGTTAACACACTTCCTTATTTTGCCGGTAGAGGGTGGTTGACCAAAACCTTTCCCTTGCTTCGCCTAATCCATGAGTCAACCTAACTGGGAACTCCGTCATTGTAGATAGCCATTCTCCGAGGCGGTCCTGGTTATTGTGTGCAGGGGATCCAGTTCAATGCCTCCAGCTACCTTCACCCCGGCCACGCCCTGTATGATGCACCTTGGAAAACCTTTTCCACCTTATTTCCATGCATATGCAAAATGGAACTCGCAAACTAAGTGCCTCATGGGTAAGCTAGGAAATTACAGGCCAAGGGGTTCCCATGGGCCCCGTGTGGTTGTACGCTCAGTCTTCGTTCCGAAGGCAAGAACTCAGGTCCTAGTATTGGAGAGAATGAGTAAAATCACCACATCCCCATGTGGCGGCCCATCCAAGCCTTTAAACATGTTTATTATCTTCACTGATCATACCACGTCACCCTGTCATACTAGGTTCATCCGTCGATCTGATTCATCAACCGGATGGATCAGACTTCATCAGCTAAGCATGGCTAAGCATATCATATACGGTTCTAGCGATGCGTACAAGTTCAAACCTAGTTTTGCTGGGAGCGATGGATCAAGAACTTTAGGCTACAAAAATAGAATATGCACACATAGGATAACTATAATTTCCGATAAAGCATATTTGAAACGTATGCAATATGTAGGAACCAGAAGTAAAAGCATTTCGAAACCATATATGAACCAGGTTAGGGCTGATCTTCTGTGGCGTTGATCTCAGGCTGGCGTTCGGTCCCTATCACGAAGAATCAAATTGCGGAAAGGAAGAACACAATCAAGATATGGCATAATGAAATGTGCATACAATATGATGGCATGTCATATTAAAGGGGTTGTAACAACCCTAAGTGCAACGACTGAATTAAAGGGAATCGGCATCGAAACCAACATACGAGAGGGGTCGATTGGGGTTCCATTAGGGTTCAAGCATGTATGAAACATGGATAAACAGGTGGGAGTTGTTTTTCTGAACATTTTGATATATTATTTGCATTTTTTGATTTAAAATGAATTAGTTACGGATTTTCAAAGTTTATTCATTTTAAATCATTTCTGCAATTTCCATAAATTAATAAAAGTCTGACAAAAAAGGGCCCACCTATCATAATTTTAATCATTTAAGAAATATTTAGGAAATTATTAAATATCTGACATGGGGTCCCACCTGTCATATTAATTTTAATATCAGAAATGAAATACAAAAAATAGAAAAACATTAATGGCGTCATACTGACGTCAACACGGTCATGAGCTCTCAGGTGGAGCACGGATTCGGTGATTCTGAGTGCGGGTGCGCGCGTGAGCTGCGCGGCGATGCGCTGGGCCATTTGGTGGGGGCGCCGCCACCGGATGCTAGCCGGTGGCGAGCTGCTGCAGCGGCCAGGGAAGGTGCTTGTGGCGAGAGAGCTGCAGAGGGCGAGGGAGAGAGCGGAGGGCACCACGAGGAAGAGGGGCTCACCCTCGGAGCGTTGGTGAGGGCAGCGCTGCCGGAGGGGGCTTGTCCGCGAAGAATTTGGCGGTGGCGGGCGTCAGCATGGAGGGTTAGGGTTAGGGTTTGCGCGTGTAGGAGAGCGCGGGAGAGAGGGAAAGGGGGGTCTAGGGTTCTTGGCGGCGGGGGGGGGGGGGGGCTATATGTAGCCGCTGGAGATCGGTGATACGTCTCCGACGTATCGATAATTTCTTATGTTCTATGCCATATTATTGATGATACCTACATGTTTTATGCACACTTTATGTCATATTCGTGCATTTTCCGGAACTAACCTATTAACAAGATGCCGAAGTGCCGGTTCTCGTTTTCTGCTGTTTTTGGTTTCAGAAATCCTAGTAACGAAATATTCTCGGAATTGGACGAAACGAAGACCCAGGGGCCTATTTTTCCACGGAGCTTCCAGAAGACCGGAGAACATTCGAAGTGGGGCCACGAGGTGGCGACACCACGTGGCGGCGCGGCCCGGGGGGGCCCGCGCCGCCCTATGGTGTGGCCCCCTCGTCTGGCCCCCGACTCGCCCTTCCGCCTACTTAAAGCCTCCGTCGCGAAACCCCGATGCGAAAAACCACGATACGGAAAACCTCACCGAGACGCCGCCGCCGCCGATCCCATCTCGGGGGATCCCCGGAGATCTCCTCCGGCACCCCGCCGGAGAGGGGATTCATCTCCCGGAGGACTCTACACCGCCATGGTCGCCTCCGGAGTGATGAGTGAGTAGTTCACCCCTGGACTATGGGTCCATAGCAGTAGCTAGATGGTTGTCTTCTCCTCATTGTGCTTCATTGTTGGATCTTGTGAGCTACCTAACATGATCAAGATCATCTATCCGTAATTCTATATGTTGTGTTTGTCGGGATCCGATGGATAGAGAATACCATGTCATGTTAATTATCAAGTTATTACATATGTGTTGTTTATGATCTTGCATGCTCTCCGTTACTAGTAGAGGCTCTGGCCAAGTTTTTACTTTTAACTCCAAGAGGGAGTATTTATGCTCGATAGTGGGTTCATGCCCGCATTGACACCGGGACGATGATGTAGAAAGTTCTAAGGTTGTGTTGTGCTCGTTGCCACTAGGGATAAAACATTGGCGCTATGTCCGAGGATGTAGTTGTTGATTACATTACGCACCATACTTAATGCAATTGTCCGTTGTTTAGCAACTTAATACCGGAGGGGGTTCGGACGATAACCTGAAGGTGGACTTTTAGGCATAGATGCGATTGGATGGCGGTCTATGTACTTTGTCGTAATGTCCAATTAAATCTCACTATACTTATCATGTCATGTATGTGCATTGTTATGCCCTCTCTATTTGTCAATTGCCCGACCGTAATTTGTTCACCCAACATGCTTTTATCTTATGGGAGAGACACCTCTAGTGAACTCGTGGACCCCGGTCCATTCTTTTAATACCGAAATACAAATCTGCTGCAATACTTGTTTTACTATTTTCTCTGCAAACAATCATCTTCCACACAATACGGTTAATCCTTTGTTACAGCAAGCCGGTGAGATTGACAACCTCACTGTTTCGTTGGGGCAAAGTACTTTGGTTGTGTTGTGCAGGTTCCACGTTGGCGCCGGAATCTCTAGTGTTGCGCCGCACTACGTCCCGCCGCCATCAACCTTCAACGTGCTTCTTGACTCCTACTGGTTCGATTAAACCTTGGTTTCTTACTGAGGGAAACTTGCCGCTGTGCGCATCACACCTTCCTCTTGGGGTTCCCAACGGACGTGTCAACTACACGCATCAAGCAAATTTTTGGCGCCGTTGCCGGGGAGATCAAGACACGCTGCAAGGGGAGTCTCCACTTCTCAATCTCTTTACTTTGTTTTTGTCTTGCTTTATTTTATTTACTACTTTGTTTGCTGCACTTATATCAAAACACAAAAAAATTAGTTGCTAGTTTTACTTTATTTATTGTCTTGTTTGCTATATCAAAAACACAAAAAAATTAGTTACTTGCATTTACTTTATCTAGTTTGCTTTATTTACTATTGCTAAAATGGCCAACCCTGAAAATACTAAGTTGTGTGACTTCACTAGCACAAATAATAATGATTTCCTATGCACACCTATTGCTCCACCTGCTACTACAGCAGAATTCTTTGAAATTAAACCTCGCTTTACTTAATCTTGTCATGAGAGAGCAATTTTCTCGGTGTTAGTTCCGATGATGCTGCTGCCCATCTCAATAATTTTGTTGAACTATGTGAAATGCAAAAATATAAAGATGTAGATGGTGACATTATAAAATTAAAATTGTTCCCTTTCTCATTAAGAGGAAGAGCTAAAGACTGGTTGCTATCTCTGCCTAAGAATAGTATTGATTCCTGGACTAAATGCAAGGATGCTTTTATTGGTAGATATTACCCCCCTGCTAAAATTATATCTTTGAGGAGTAGCATAATGAATTTTAAACAATTGGATAATGAACATGTTGCTCAAGCTTGGGAAAGAATGAAATCTCTGGTTAAAAATTGCCCAACCCATGGATCGACTACTTGGATGATCATCCAAACCTTCTATGCAGGACTAAATTTTTCTTCGCGGAATTTATTGGATTCAGCTGCTGGAGGTACCTTTATGTACATCACTCTTGGTGAAGCAACAAAGCTCCTTGATAATATGATGGTTAATTACTCTAAATGGCACACGGAAAGAGCTCCACAAGGTAAGAAGGTAAATTCTGTTGGAGAATCCTCTTCCTTGAATGATAAGGTTGATGCTATTATGTCTATGCTTGCGAATGATAGGACTAATGTTGATCCTAATAATGTTCCATTAGCTTCATTGGTTGCCCAAGAAGAACATGTTGATGTAAACTTCATTAAAAATAATAATTTCAACAACAATGCTTATCGGAACAATTCTAGTAATAAATATAGGCCATATCCTTATAATAATGGTAATGGTTATGCTAATTCTTATGGGAATTCTTACAACAATAATAGGAATACACCCCCTTGACTTGAAGCTATGCTTAAAGAATTTATTAGTACACAAACTGCCTTTAACAAATCTGTTGAGGAAAAGCTCAATAAAATTGATATTCTTGTTTCTAGAGTTGATAGTCTTGCCTCCGATGTTGATCTTTTGAAATCGAAAGTTATGCCTAATAGGGATATTGAAAATAAAATTGTTACTACAGCAAATTCCATCCAAGTTAGAATTAATGAGAATATAAGATTAATGGCTGAATCGCGTGCTAGGTGGGATAGAGAAGAAAATGAAAAACTAGCTAAAGAGGAAAATGTAGCTAAAGTTTGGACTATTACCACCACTAGCAATGCTAAAGATTCATATGTTGCTGCACCTCCTACTATCAATGGTAAAATAATTGGTGTTGGCAATGCTTCTACTCCTAGTGCAAAGCGCGCAAAATTACCCGAAACCGCTAAAACTGTCTGAAACTGCTTGTGATAAAACTGCTGAAATTTTTTCCAACCTTGGGGATGATAATCCCATTGCTTTAGATTGTAATGATTTAGATTTTGATGATTGCCACATCTATGAAGTTATAAAGTTCTTGCAAAAACTTGCTAAAAGTCCCAATGCTAGCGCTATAAACTTGGCTTTCACAAAACATATTACAAATGCTCTCATAAAAGCTAGAGAAGAGAAACTAAAACTTGAAACTTCTATTCCTAGAAAGTTAGAGGATGGTTGGGAGCCCATCATTAAAATGAGGATCAAAGATTTTGATTGTAATGCTTTATGTGATCTTGGTGCAAGTATTTCTGCTATGCCTAAAAAAGTCTATGATATGCTTGACTTGCCACCATTGAAAAATTGTTATCTGGATGTTAACCTCGCTGATAATGCTAAAAAGAAACCTTTGGGGAGAGTTGACGATGTTCATATTATGGTTAACAATAACCTTGTCCCCGTTGATTTTGTTGTCTTGGATATTGAATGCAATGCATCTTGCCCCATTATATTGGGAAGACCTTTTCTTCGAACCGTGGTGCCACTATTGATATGAAGGAAGGTAATATTAAATATCAATTTCCTCTCAAGAAAGGTATGGAACACTTCCCTAGAAAGAGAATGAAGGTACCTTATGATTCTATTATTAGAACAAATTATGATGTTGATGCTTCATCTCTCGATGTTACTTGATATACACTTTCTGCGCCTAGCTGAAAGGCGTTAAAGAAAAGCGCTTATGGGAGACAACCCATGTTTTTACTCCAGTATTTTTGTTTTATATTTGTGTCTTGGAAGTTTTTTACTACTGTATCAACCTCTCCTTATCTTAGTTTTATGTTTTGTTGTGCCAAGTAAAGTCTTTGATAGAAAAGTAAGTACTAGATTTGGATTACTGCGCAGTTCCAGCATTTCTTTGTCTGTCACGAATCTGGGTCTATCTCCCTGTAGGTAGCTCAGAAAACTAAGCCAATTTACGAGCATGATCCTCAGATATGTACGCAACTTTCATTCAATTTGAGCATTTTCGTTTGAGCAAGTCTGGTGGCCTAATAAAATCCATCTTTACGGACTGTTCTCTTTTGACAGATTCTGTCTTTTATTTCGCATTGCCTCTTTTGCTATGTTGGATGAATTCCTTTGATCCATTAATGTCCAGTAGCTTTATGAAATGTCCAGAAGTGTTAAGAATGATTGTGTCACCTCTGAACATGTGAATTTTTATTATGCACTAACCCTCTAATGAGTTGTTTCGAGTTTGGTGTGGAGGAAGTTTTCAAGGATCAAGAGAGGAGTATGATGCAATATGATCAAGGAGAGTGAAAGCTTCTAAGCTTGGGGATGCCCCGGTGGTTCACCCCTGCATATTATAAGAAGACTCAAGCGTCTAAGCTTGGGGATGCCCAAGGCATCCCCTTCTTCATCGACAACATTATCAGGTTCCTCCCCCGAAACTATATTTTTATTCCGTCACATCTTATGCACTTTGCTTGGAGCGTCTCGTTTGTTTTTGTTTTTTGTTTTGTTTGAATAAAATGGATCCTAGCATTCACTTTATGGGAGAGAGACACGCTCCGCTGTAGCATATGGACAAATATGTCCTTAGGCTCTACTCATAGTATTCATGGCGAAGTTTCATCTTCGTTAAATTGTTATATGGTTGGAATTGGAAAATGATACATGTAGTAACTCTAAAATGTCTTGGATAATTTGATACTTGGCAACTGTTGTGCTCATGTTTAAGCTCTTGCATCATATACTCTCCACCCATTAATGAAGAAATACTTAGAGCTTGCTAATTTGGTTTGCATATTTGGTTTCTCTAGAGTCTAGATAATATCTAGTATTGAGTTTTGAACAACAAGGAAGACGGTATGGAGTCTTATAATGTTTACCATATGTATTTTATGTGAGTTTTGCTGTACCGTTCATCCTTGTGTTTGTTTCAAATAACCTTGCTAGCCTAAGCCTTGTATCGAGAGGGAATACTTCTCATGCATCCAAAATACTTGAGCCAACCACTATGCCATTTGTGTCCACCATACCTACCTACTACATGGTATTTATCCGCCATTCCAAAGTAAATTGCTTGAGTGCTACCTTTAAAATTCCATCATTCACCTTTGCAATATATAGCTCATGGGACAAATAGCTTAAAAACTATTGTAGTATTGAATATGTACTTATGCACTTTATCTCTTATTAAGTTGCTTGTTGTGCGATAACCATGTTTCGGGGACGCCATCAACTATTCTTTGTTGGATATCATGTGAGTTGCTATGCATGTCCGTCTTGTCCGAAGCAAGAGAGATCTACCACCTTCATGGTTGGAGCATGCATATTGTTAGAGAAGAACATTGGGCCGCTAACTAAAGCCATGATTCATGGTGGAAGTTTCAGTTTGGACATATATCCTCAATCTCATATGAGAATAATAATTGTTGTCCCGGTATGGATGTCTAAGTTGAGAATAATCAAAAGCGAGAAATCCAAAATGCGAGCTTTCTCCTTAGACCTTTGTACAGGCGGCATGGAGGTACCCCATTATGACACTTGGTCAAAACATGTGCATTGCAAAGATCCGGTAGTCCAAGTTAATTAGGACAAGGTGCGGGCACTATTAGTACACTATGCATGAGACTTGCAACTTGTAAGATATAATGTACATAACTCATATGCTTTATTACTACCGTTGACAAAATTGTTTCATGTTTTCAAAATAAAATCTCTAGCACAAATATAGCAATCGATGCTTTCCTCTTTGAAGGACCATTCTCTTTACTTTTATGTTGAGTCAGCTCACCTATCTCTCTCCACCTCAAGAAGCAAACACTTGTGTGAACTGTGCATTGATTCCCACATACTTGCATATTGTACTTGTTATATTACTCTATGTTGACAATTATCCATGAGATATACATGTTACAAGTTGAAAGCAACCGCTGAAACTTAATCTTCCTTTGTGTTGCTTCAATACCTTTACTTTGATTTATTGCTTTATGAGTTAACTCTTATGCAAGACTTATTAATACTTGTCTTGAAGTACTATTCATGAAAAGTCTTTGCTTTATGATTCACTTGTTTACTCATGTCATTACCATTGTTTTGATCGCTGCATCCACTACATATGTTTACAAATAGTATGATCAAGGTTATGATGGCATATCACTTCAGAAATTATCTTTGTTATCGTTTTACCTCGCTCGGGACGAGCGTAACTAAGCTTGGGGATGCTGATACGTCTCCGACGTATCGATAATTTCTTATGTTCTATGCCATATTATTGATGATACCTACATGTTTTATGCACACTTTATGTCATATTCGTGCATTTTCTCGGAACTAACCTATTAACAAGATGCCGAAGTGCCGCTCTCGTTTTCTGCCGTTTTTGGTTTCGTAAATCCTAGTAACGAAATATTCTCGGAATTGGACGAAACGAAGACCCAGGGGCCTATTTTTCCACGGAGCTTCCGAAGACCGGAGAACATTCGAAGTGGGGCCACGAGGTGGCGACACCACGTGGCGGCGCGGCCCGTGGGGGCCCGCGCCACCCTATGGTGTGGCCCCCTGTCCGGCCCCCGACTCGCCCTTCCGCCTACTTAAAGCCTCCGTCGCGAAACCCCGATGCGAAAAACCACGATACGGAAAACCCTACCGAGACGCCGCCGCCGCCGATCCCATCTCGGGGATCCTCGGAGATCTCCTCCGCACCCCGCCGGAGAGGGGATTCATCTCCCGGAGGACTCTACACCGCCATGGTCGCCTCCGGAGTGATGAGTGAGTAGTTCACCCCTGGACTATGGGTCCATAGCAGTAGCTAGATGGTTGTCTTCTCCTCATTGTGCTTCATTGTTGGATCTTGTGAGCTGCCTAACATGATCAAGATCATCTATCTCGTAATTCTATATGTTGTGTTTGTCGGGATCCGATGGATAGAGAATACCATGTCATGTTAATTATCAAGTTATTACATATGTGTTGTTTATGATCTTGCATGCTCTCCGTTACTAGTAGAGGCTCGGCCAAGTTTTTACTTTTAACTCCAAGAGGGAGTATTTATGCTCGATAGTGGGTTCATGCCCGCATTGACACCGGGACAAGTGATGTAAAGTTCTAAGGTTGTGTTGTGCCGTTGCCACTAGGGATAAAACATTGGCGCTATGTCCGAGGATGTAGTTGTTGATTACATTACGCACCATACTTAATGCAATTGTCTCGTTGTTTAGCAACTTAATACCGGAGGGGGTTCGGACGATAACCTCGAAGGTGGACTTTTAGGCATAGATGCGCTTGGATGGCGGTCTATGTACTTTGTCGTAATGCCCAATTAAATCTCACTATACTTATCATGTCATGTATGTGCATTGTTATGCCCTCTCTATTTGTCAATTGCCCGACCGTAATTTGTTCACCCAACATGCTTTTATCTTATGGGAGAGACACCTCTAGTGAACCGTGGACCCCGGTCCATTCTTTTAATACTCGAAACACAAATCTCGTCGCAATACTTGTTTTACTATTTTCTCTCGCAAACAATCATCTTCCACACAATACGGTTAATCCTTTGTTACAAGCAAGCTCGGTGAGATTGACAACCTCACCGTTTCGTTGGGGCAAAGTACTTTGGTTGTGTTGTGCAGAGTTCCACGTTGGCGCCTGCATCTCCGGTGTTGCGCCGCACTACGTCCCGCCGCCATCAACCTTCAACGTGCTTCTTGACTCCTACTGGTTCGATTAAACCTTGGTTTCTAACTGAGGGAAACTTGCCGCTGTGCGCATCACACCTTCCTCTTGGGGTTCCCAACGGACGTGTCAACTACACGCATCAATCGGCTGCGTCGATCCTGGCCGCCGGTGCCATCGGTTGGCCGCGGTGCTGCCAGCGACCTGCTTGGAGGCGCGGGGAAGAAAGGGATTTTTTCAAAACCCCCCGGAAAAATTGCTAGGCTGTGTTGGGTTAGCCGGGCTGAGCTGAGCTTCTGCAAGGGAAGAGAGAGGGATGGGTTGAGCCTAGGGCCGAGAGAGAAGGGTTTCTCTTTTTTCTTTTCCTTGATTTTTATTTCCTTATTTCAAAATCCACATTCAAATATTTTTGAATATTGTTGGAAAACTCAAACTTTTCAGAGATTTGCAAAACCCACATGGTCTTCATGAAAAACAACAAAACCATGTTGCCTAAATTGAAAATCTTGAGAGATTTTTAAGGCAATTAAAATAGAGAAGAATTTGCATAATTAGGGTTTGACACAAACTTTGCTCAAATTTAAACTAAATGCATGAAATGAAATGCACATGATCACACATTTATTTATTAAACAAAGTTGGGCTGTTACAAGTATCGAATCACATACAGCTATGAAGATGGTCTTTTTCTTTGCATTGTGAATTTTGTATGTTGTATGTGAAATATATTTCTGAATCCAAGCAAGAAAGTTATAAAAGCATGGATGTGTGATTATGTTTGAGTGCAAAGCAATATTAAAAGAAAGCAAGCAGAGAGCGCAAATAGAGGACAAAAATAATAAAGATTATTGCATTGCAATAGTCCTTGGAATTGTAGTCATTATATCTGCATGTTGTGTATGGGTGGAGCCTCATATAAATACGTTCCTCAAACCTCGGTCACACCCCCCGCACAACCACTTCTAGTCCTTTTTAGGCACTAATGAGAGTATACTTGTAGTTAAGGGTCACTTTGTGGATATGGAGATAAACAGTTTGATTTGTGTTACTCTATCATTGATGTTTGGCAAAGGAGAGAGGCATATTTTGTCGCCACTATGCCCAATAACCCCCACCGCGCACCAAATATAACACCATTCATGTCCCAAAGGTAAATATTATGCAGTTGGTGTTCACACAAATCATGAAATATGTTACTACATTTTATACAAATAAAATTGAATACAATCTTACAAGCAATTTATTATGGTGATAGGGTTTATCCATATCCTTAAGGAACTATGGAAACTAATCATACATGGGACACAATACATAATCATGATAATAATATAAATGATTAAATGAGTACACGTGTAAATCCACATAATGCCTTGAATTTGCATCTCTACATGGATGGAGGAACCGACGATGATGGTGGAGATGGTGGTGTGATGATCATATAGATCGATATCTAGCTTCCAAGTTTTGAGCTATGGCGGAACCAGTGAAGTAATTATGCCCTAGATGCAATAAGAATAAGAGTTATTTAACATCTATAACTCCATGCTTATCATTAAGTTTATCCTATGCTTTAACTTCAGTGTTTCTCAAATATGAGATTCAAAGAAAATCTCAATAGCAGGTGTAGAGAGATAAACAAGAAAAGGCAAGCTCATTTGTTGTTAGATGATCAAGGAAATTCTAACAACAATGAGGGTGCATTGTTTGGTGGAACAATAACATTGAACAGACTCAAGTCACTGATATGATGTGAGACATTCGTCATGGTTAGTACCAAAATATATTTAAGTGTTAAATTATGTAAAAGTTCTTTGAACATGAGAATACTATGTTAAATCATATAGGTGGGTATGATTTGATCTTATCATCCCTCAACAGTTAAAACATGTGTGTTGGTAAAGTTAAGGCTTAGGTATATATGAAGATACATGAAGCTTAATGATTCAAGACTAGGATTTGTTCCTCCTGATAAAGAAGAGATATGAGCTGGGCACTCTCGATATTGTGATATTAAGTAACATGTCTATTTATACACACTGTGATAGTGATCACATGACATCATCAATATACAACAAACGAGAAAAACAGAATTGATACCGGATCGAGGATAGCGAGTATATTGATCAAAGAATTAATCACGGGTATACCAAAGTCTCACCTCGGGTTATCAACATATTGTGTAATAAAGGGATTAGCATATGAACAACACATAAGGTTCGTCCATGGTCCAAACTTTGGTTATGCAGAGGAGCCAACGTGGATGTCCATATCCCAACGTTGGTTATTGATCCAAAGGTGTTCAGACTCATGATTGCGCTATACCAAACCTGTCGGGTTACATGCTTAAGGTTGTACAATTTTTTGTGAGATTTCTATTTATGGTATGTGGTTGAGATAAGTTGTTCATAAGTGTTTGAAACTGATTCGAGGTAACATCAGAAGTGTTTCGAAATTTTGGAGTCGCTTCCAGGTGTTTGAAAGTGATTTGAGGTAACATCAGAAGTGTTTGAAAGTGATTCAAGGTAACATGAGATAAGTTCCGTTTATGCAATTTTTTGTGTCTAGAAACTTTTGGAGTCGCTTCTAGGTGTTTGAAAGTGATTCGAGGTAACATCATAAGTGTTCTGCTGTCCACAACTAGCACGTGGTTGACGTGGGAGGTAGAAATCTCTGTGGTGTAGCTTTTCTTCGTTCCCCGGCAACGGCGCCAGAAAATAGCTTGATGTCTACGCACGCTTCTATTACTGTAGACAGTGTTGGGCCTCCAAGAGCAGAGGTTTGTAGAACAGCTGCAAATTTCCCTTAAGTGAATCACCCAAGGTTTATCGAACTCAGGGAGGTAGAGGACAAAGATATCCCTCTCAAGCAACCCTGCAATCACGATACAAGAAGTCTCTTGTGTCCCCAACACACCTAATACACTTGTAAGATGTATAGGTGCACTAGTTCGGCGAAGAGATAGTAAGATGCAAGTGATATGGATGAATATGAGTGGTAATAACAATCTGAAATAAATATGGCAGCAAGTAAACATGCAGTAGAACAGTTAATAAACGGAGTTTCGATATTCGGAAACAAGGCCTAGGGACCATACTTTCACTAGTGGACACTCTCAATATTGATCACATAAATGAATAAACAAATACTACTTTCTCTACACTCTCTTGTTGGATGACAAACACCATTCATTGTGTAGGGCTACAAGAGCTCCCTCAAGCCGGAGTTAACAAGCTCCACAACATTCGGTGTTCATATTTAAGTAACCTTAGAGTGCATAATAGACCATTGCAATTATACCGAGTACTAACATAGCATGCACACCGTCACCGTCAGGCTATGAAAGGGGGAATAGATCGCATCAGTACTATTATAGTAATAGTTAACTTCATAATCTACAAGAGATCACAATCATAGCTTATACCAAGTACTACATGATGCACACACTGTCAACATTACATCATGGAGGAGGAATAGACTACTTTAATAACATCACTAGAGTAGCACATAGATGATATTCAACTAGATCACAAAGCTCATGATCACATAAAGATCACATGGGAGAGAGAGATGAACCACATAGCTACGGTACAGCCCTTAGCCTCGGGGGAGAACTACTCCCTCCTCATCATGGGAGACAACGATGGCGATGAACATGGCGGTGATGTCGATGGAGATGACTCCGGGGACAATTCCCCGTCCCGGCGGCGTGCCGGAACAGAGACTTATGTCCCCCGAATCTTGGCTTCGCGATGGCGGCGGCTCTGGAACTTTTCTCGTATCGTGGCTTATCGGTATCGAAGATTTAGGTCAGGGAGGCTTATATAGGCGAAGAGTCGGAGTCGGAAGGGCCACGGGGCCCCCTCACAGTAGGGGGGCGCCCCTCCCCCTTGGCCGCGCCGCCATGTGGGGTGGGGCCCCCTGGCTCTCCTCTGGCCCCTCTTCGGTGCTCTGGAAGCTTCCTTGAAATATAAGATCGTGGGCATTGATTTCGTCCAATTCCGAGAATATTTCCTTACTAGGATTTCTGAAATCAAAAACAGCAGAAAACAGGAATTGGCACTTCGGCATCTCGTTAATAGGTTACTTCCGGAAAACGCATAAAATCATCATAAAGTGTGAACAAAACATGTAGGTATTGTCATAAAACAAGCATGGAACATAAGAAATTATAGATACGTTGGAGACGTATCATGTTCCGAAGTGACCATACATTATCCGATTGAAATCATGTGTTGCATAAATATTCTCAGAATATAACCGACCGTTTGTTGGCTCTAACTAAATCACATTTTCCAGCCCGGCAACGGCCAAATTAAGCGAAATCACATATGAGCCGATCCGCAAAATCCTAAAACACCTTACAGGCCGACATTTTAGCATAATAAATCGCAGATGGGCTGGCCTAATAAATAACAACGGGCCTCATGGATCTCGGCTCAACAAGATTATTGGACCTTACTAGTCCCATATAAATATTATGTACTAGGCTAATGGCCGACCTATCAACTAAACAGGCTGCCCCGGTCAACATGTTGACCGGACAAGAGATTACAAAGGGCCCGCCCATTAACCAAATGGGCCGTTAAACTTTTCAGTTGACCGGTCAAACAAGTGAATTTAGCCTAGCCCACCACCTAAACGAGCTGACCCAGTTATCCTGCTGACCGGTCAAACGAAGACATTAGGCCCGGCCCATGTACTTAGTGGGCTGACCCAGTTATCTCGCTGACCGGTCAAACAAAGACATTAGGCCCGGCCCACGTGCTTAGTGGGCTGGCCTAGTTATCCTATTGACCAGTCAAACAAAAACATTCGGCGTGGCCCACATGATTATTGGGTCGGCCCAGTTATCGTGTTGATCGGTCAAACAAAGACATTCGGCCCAACCCACTTGCTTAGTGGGCCGGGCTAGTTATCATGTTGACCGGTTAAACGAAGACATTCGGCCCGGCCCACGTGCTTAGTGGACTGGGCCATTTAGGTTTTGACCAGTCAACCTCAGAAAGTTAGGCCCGGTCCAAATACCTAATTAACCAGCCCTGTAATATAGTTGACCGATCAAACCAAATCATCTGGCTCGGTCCGCAAACTAAATGAGCCGGCCTGCTTAAGGCGTGGTAGGCCTTGGGGTGGGCCTACCATCTACCACAGCGTTTCAGCGGGTTAACGGCGTTACCGAACATTTAACGGTGTCTGCCATATGTCAGTTTGCATGACGTCAGCAGTCAATGGCCTCTCGAAAACTCTTTTTCAACTGTCCGATTTTTCATGGCCAAAGGGCGACCAAACGCGACGCACCGAAAAATCCATGGTAATCTCTTACCTGACGTAGTATGCAAAACAGAACCCATATCGTCGGGCTAGACTTATGGCGATAAAAAAGGGCCATTACCTGACGAAAATTTGACGTTGTAGGACAGAACTTTTTTTGTAGTGTGGGGAACTACTCACAAGTGTGAAACATGATATGGACCAGAGGCATAATGATTCCAATACAATCTTAATATATAATATCTCCACCAAATAAAGACCAAGTACCAATCACAAACATGCAACTAGCCCTTAAAACAATATCCGGGGTTCAATTAAACACAGACTATGAAGGGGATGAAGTCGCTCGAAGATGGTGACGGTGGTGATGATGGTGAATGGATCGTAGCGAACAAGATGGGGGGGTGAATGGACGCTACGCAAAGTTTTAGCCTTTTTCAATTTTTCGTGCAACGGAAGTAAAGGTGATAGCTTTGATGCTCAAGGTGATCCTAGTATGATCCTAGACAAGTGCAACAAGTAAAGGAACCAAGCAAGATAGTAAGAGTAAGGAGCGGGACAACCGGAGGGCGCGGAGACGAGGCGAGGTTCGTTTCCTGCAGTTCCTCCCACAAAAGGGAGTACGTCTGCGTTGAGGAGGTGCTAGCCTCACACAAGAGGCTAGGCTGCCACACCACGAAGGAAAGCCTCACCTTCTTCCTCGAGAGAGCTCCACAAAGGGGCTCCCCCTTCTCCACTAAGGCACCGGTCAAGGCGATGGTTCCTTCACAATGTTGGGGCGAGCTCCACAACACTAGGAGGCTCCCAACAACCTATGGGGCTAGCACAACACCAAGCTAGCCTCCATAGGTGCACTTCTTCCAAGATCCCACCATAGGAACCCTACCAACAAGATCCACTAAGGACTACCACGAATTGGTGAAATCTCTCTTGGTAGAACGATAGATCGGGGTCTCCTCCACCACTCCTCAAAGTATGAGCAAGATTGATTGGGTAGGTAGGGAGATCCACTCAGTTTGAGCTCAGCAACAATGGAGGAGAGAGAGAGAGAGAGAAGAGCTAAAAATGAGTTGGGGAAGAAGGGGCCTTTTTATAGGTCTCCTCAAATCCAACCGTTATGTGCAGTTTCTGCCTAAGCGGTACTACCGCTTTGGTAAGCGGTACTACCGCTCTGGATTCGAAATCCCCACAGAACTTGTCCACGTGGACACATAGCGGTACTACCGCTTGCGGTACCACGCGAGGTACCGCAATGGCCTCCAGAGCTCACTCGATCCCAAGCGGTACTGCAGCGGTACTGCCGTAACTTAAGTTACGGTATTTAAGCGGTACCGAGGCGGTCCTACCGCTCTCAAGCGGTACTAGCGCTCAAGGTACCGCAAAGGTACCGTAACTTGTTCTTTGAGACATTTGCGTGAGAAACCTCCAGAGCGGTACTGCAGAGCGGTGCCAGTAGGGTAGCGGTACTACCGCTCCTGGTACCGGTAGTACCGCTTTGGCTGAAACTGCTTTTTCCTCTTTTCCTCTCCTACCATGTCACCTCGCGACACACACGCAAAACCAGAAAACCTAAGAGCTACGCTTCAGTCCTCCGATCATAATGTGTTCAGCGAGGGCACCATACACTTGCAAATCTATCAAAGACAATCTTTGCGCATGGTTAAATACATTCAAGTGTTGTCATCAAACACACAAAACATGGGATATGGATCTTGCTCTTTTAATCTCCCCCTTTTTGGTGTTTGATGACAACACAAGAATTTGCAATAAAGCATAAGATATTATGATAAGGTTCTTGATTTGCAAAAGTAGACGGAGCTCCCCCTAGATGTGTGCATATTTGGAATATGCATTTGTATACAAATGCACACATCCTAGAGGGACAACTCCCCCTAGATTCTACAAACCATGCACATATGCCAAGAAGGATATTTGACAAGAACATATAGCATATGCACACTATGGAGGCAACACATGATCATATAAGAAGCGTTGGGTGAATTTGTCGTACCTTTGCCTTGAGAAAACCCAAACCCACAATAAGTGCCTCCATAGAATTGATGTAGCCAATCAAGAGATAAATAACGAAGACCAATATAGGCTACCAATGAATAAGTCTTAATAGAAACCGGGGGATCGGCAGATCCACAAATAGAGTAGCAAGCACACATACGAATAGAGTTCCGAATAACTAGGGATAAGATATGATGCCAAGGCCGAAAAACCAAAAAGAAGCACCAAGCCCTTGGCATCCCCATGCAAATACCCGTCCTAATAGATCAACTTCTCCCCCTTTGGCATCGAAACACCAAAAAGGGAGAATAAGCATACTAACGTCCCAAGGGAATCACTCGTCATCATCATCATCATCCTCCTCGTCATCCTCCTCCTCTTCATTTTCGTCTTCATCTTCAAGTACTTGGCCCTTGCCATGAGGTGGTGGAAAGGGACGAACAATGTGCTCGGGGATGGAGTCCTCGGAACTTGACCAAGTATGCTTGGAATTCCATTCACTGGGAGGTGTGATGTTGTCCTCGGAGCCCTCTGAGACGGGAAGCTGCATGTGCCTCATCATCGCCTTTTGGCGTTGGCGGATCTTCTTGTTGTCATGGTGGGCTTGGTACATCCTATCTTCGAGGTCCTTCGAGGTCCTTCTTGGAGAAAAAAGACTTCTTGAGGGGAGCGATGAGCTTGGCGAAGAGGCCCTTGGTCTTGACGGAGTTGGGCACGAAGTCGGAGTCATCACTATCGGCTTCCTCCTCCTCCTTGTCCTTGGGGGCATTTTTGCCAAACCTTGGAAGATCATGATTCTTGACAAGGGGGCTCTTCTCCTTATGGATAGTGATATTGGGGCGGCATTGCTCTAGGAGATCTCCACGGCCCTCTTGCTCCCACTTGAGACAAATGAGCCTCATGATGTAAGGCGCATACTGAGGAAGCTTGCGAAGAAAGGCACAATCACGCATCTCATGCCATATGTAATCCATGACGTCCAGTTGCTGTCCGCGGCCCCTCATCTGATCAATGCGCACAAGAAGGTTCACAAGGAACCCATGCACTTCATCATGGTTGGTGTGCATGGGGTTGATGGTGCTGCGGTAGATGCGGTTCATGATGTCGTAGACGGGAAGGAGGTGGTAAGCACTTCCACACAACATCCTTCCGGGGATGTAGAGGTTGGCCATCTTCTCCTTGGCCATTGGCTTGGGCTGAAGGTGAATCCGGAAGAAGTTGGTGTCATAGTCGGGAAGCTCATATCCAATGCCCCTAGCAAATTCCTCCCATGTGGCCTCCATCACGAACTCCCTGGTCATCCACTTTAAAGTGCGGAAGCCACCTTCATCCTCAAGAAACACAACGGTGGCATAGAATTGGCATATCACTTCCTTGGAGAAGTTGTGGGAGAAGGTCATCAAAGGAGTAAGCCCTTGCTCTTCACATATCTCAAGAGCCTCCCCAAAGTATTCGAGGTTAGAATTGAGCTTGTCCATGCTGATGGAGTATTGGGGGCAACAATTGAATTCCTTAGCCCCATAGACCTCATTGTAGATCCTCTCTTGGTCAGCATGATAGAAGAAAGGATTGGGGCATTGACGAACATTCCTTGGCAACAAATACGGATTGGCCCCTCGTACTTGCAAGAATTGGGCTTTCTTGAGATCGGTCATAGACTTTTGAGGACTCGAGGCGGTCCTTTTGCTAGCTGCCGCTGCTGCATCCTTTTGACGCTTGGTGGTCCTTGTTGGCATAATCTCTTCTTGCTCTTCTTCCTCTCGATGACGACGAGTAGGAGGCTTGACCTTGCCGCTACCACGGGGCCTGGATGATCCTATGAGCAGCATAGGTTTGGGAGGGAATAGGGGATAAGTGCACAAACCATGGGATTAAAGATCAAGGAGGACACTAGCAAGCAACATAGGTGAAACTAGTCAAAGCGGTAGTACCGCAACCTGACCCGGTAGTACCGCTTGGACTGGTAGTACCGCCCGTGAACGAGCGGTACTACCGCTCAAGCTCAACACATCTAGATCAAGATTGAGGACATGGCAACGTAGTTCATAGTGTCACACATTGTTGCTAGCTAGTATCCCCGTACATGAAGAGCTTCTAAGAAGGGTTCTCCACCACAAACCCCCATCAAACCCTAGCCTATGCATCTAGGGAGTTCAACACACCCTAGAGAGAGAGATTAGGGCTCATACCGGAGGACATGGCGGAGAAGAGGATGCGGAAGCTTCTCCATGGAGGAGATTTGGCCGGGGGCGACTAGAGGAGGAGATCGGGCCCCGTCTCCTCGAGGTCTTGAGCTTGGGGGAGCCTTTGACTCGTGGTGGGTGGGGATGTGTGGTGATTTGGGGAAGAACCCGTCCCACCCGGTACCTTAAGTCAAAAGCGCAAGCGGTAGTACCGCTCATGTGAGCGGTAGTACCGCTTACCGGTACTTGCCCGGTACCTCGGGCGCTAGTACCATTCTGGGGCAAACTTCTGACAGTCGTCAGGTTACTGCCCCTAAGCGGTAGTACCGGCCTGAGGTCCGGTAGTACCAGCCTCCAAAGCTCAAAAACACTCAGATTTTGGTGTAGACTTGTGCTTTTAGACTGAATTGGCTCAAGAGGTAGATATTGGCTTAGGATTAGATGACGGAACTGTTAAGGTACAACTCAACCAAGCTTGCAAGAATCAAAGCATGAAAATCCAAGCTTGGGTGAATCTTCCACAAAGAACACGGAGAAAAGAAAAACTAGAAGCAAAGAAAGAGTAAACCAAAAGAAAAATCAAAGAAAACAAGAAGAATAAAAAAAAGCTCCTCAAAGAGGAGGTTGATGGCCGAGGCCACCGTGTGAGAGTAAAGTGGTGTGAGGTCGCGTAGATGTATCTAGGACTCACAGCCACAACTCAACATGAAGCTCATTAGTCACTTAGTTGACAAATAGAGAATGTTATGGATTTCTTTATGCATTATGGGGGGAGGGATAGCTCAATAAGTTTAAACCGTACTCCCCCTAAGTTCATGCGTGCTTTCCACCTAGACATATAGCACGAGAGTGGTATGTGTATACCCACTCTCAACGCAATGTTTGTATGAAACGCACAAAGGGAAAGAAGCAAACCTTATCGTTGACCGGTAGAGCATGAGATCATTTCCTTGTCGGTCTCATCAAATGAGTGTTGACACTTGAGGCACTTTGGGGTTCCCATACCGTTGACCCCTTACATATCTTTCCCTTGAGTATGTCTTGACGTACCTTGCTTGAGATATGAAAGGGCCTTGACGCTTTTGCACACCGGAGAGAATAGATCATAGGGATAGATTCTTGTGGGGTCCTTTGATCTTCATTAAGGTTTAGGTCCTCTCCTTGACCCTCATTGTAGTCGATGCCGAACTTGAGGTTGTGGAAGAGGTGATCTTTCACTTGGTTGTTCAACGGAAGAAGCTTGGCCTTGTGGTGTAGATGGCTCCACGTAGGTGGAACTTCGTCCTTCCCCGGCACTCATAGAAGGTAGCTTTTGAGGTCGGTGAGTGCCAACACCCATCCTTCCTACGGTAACCGGGGGAATTGCATCTCCTTTCTCACAAGAAGCACTTCGCCCTTCCAAAGAACTATCATCTTCATCAAAAAGTCCCATCACACAATTCCACAAACCACACAATAGACTCATACTCCATCATCATGTTTGAGTGTCTTCAACAAGGTTTAGCTTCCTCTCCCGGTAATCCCATGATGTTAGGGAAAGAAAATGGCTAGGAGTATATGACTTATTCCTTGTTTGCCAATGAAGACATCCAAGATATTGAACTTGAACTCCATTCCATTGTTGCTCCTTCTTGTGAGGATCATGGTGTAGAACTTGCATTGAACTTGTTTGACAAACTTCATCATGGTTCATTTCCTTCAACGCAATTCCTACAAAACACGATCTCTACACAAGGAAGCATTTTCTATTAGTCCGAGACCGTGGCCTCTTGGTGAGACTAGCTCCACAAGAAAGCCACCACATGTTCATTGTAATAGGTACAAAGACCCAAGCGTGTAAAGCGATGAACGGAAAACAAGGGTCTTGACAAGGTAGGGCGTTATCACCACCTTGTCAAGACCCAATACCTTTAAGCTTGCTTGTGTTGTCGTCATGAGAAATGGTAGAGAGAGATGACTTGATGACGACAACAAATTCCTTGCTTCCGGTCATAAGACTTGTGGCTTCAATATCAACTACCCAATACGCACCACTGAAAGCAAGGCCCTTCATGGATCAAGACTTGAAAATAGGAACCCATTTTTCAATGGGTCCTATCATGACGTTCCTCTTTATCTTGATCCTTCTTCCTCTCTTCTTCTTCTTTGACTTGATAGTCACTTCTCCTTCATTGCATGAGCCCTCATGGGCTTCAACTGCTTCAATGACTCCTTCCAAGAATTGGGCTTGGATTTGGAGACTTTCAGTTTTGGATTTCAAGCGATTGACTTCATCTTCATGATCCGGGTGAGGGTGGGTGATGTCAAATACTTGAACCTCTTTCTCCTTATTCACCCGGAATTGTTCCGATAATGCTTCTTCAAGAAGAGAATTCCTTTTCAATAGCAAACACTTGTGTCCTTCTAAGGTTGCTATGTCGTCCTCATGGTTGCAACAAATGTCATTTTCCTTGCTCAAACGAACCCACTCCATCAAGGACTCATTTTGCATATCATTCAATTCCACAAGTTTGGCCTTGTGTCTCTTTAGAGTGGCAATCTCCTATTCATGATCACAACATGGCACCTTCTCTTTACTCAAGCGATAGTACTCATCCAAAGCTTCCTCTTGGATAGAAATGACTTCCAAGAATTTTGCACTGTGTCTTCTCAAGAAGCAAACTTCGTCAAGGAGTTTGTCACGATATGCATTGGGACCTTCATCTTCTTTCTTCTTGTACACTTCTTCTTGAGAATGCCTCCTCATCTCGGATAGGAGCTCAAACTTGCTTTCCAAGGATTTGAAGTCCCTGGTAAAGGTTGCAACATACTCAAGCAACCATTCATGGCTTTCTTCAAGATAACGCTTCTTCGTCTTGAGCTCATCCACCCAACCGAGAGCATAACCTCGGTCCTTGATGAGTTGGGAGATGAGGGAATTGTTGGAGTCTTCAAGAACAATAGCACTAGCTTCAAGAGACATACGCATGCACACTTCTTCCTCATGAGCTTGAGTGAGAGAGATAAGCTCTAATTCTGCCTCCTTCTCAAGCCTCTCCTTTTCCACCATACGGTCTTGATCTCCTAGCACGTTAGTGAGAGGAGCATCCAAACCCACAATAGATATAGTATTTGAAGAAGGTGTAGGTTCGGAAAGGGGTTCTACCTCCAACAATACCTTTGCCACTAAGCAACGAGGGGTGTTGGTAATGAGGTTCTCATTTGGAGAGTCGGAGTGAGAGATGGAGGGAGTGGAAATGGCGATGGCGGCCACTCCCTCTTCTTTCTTGTTTAACCCTTTGTCTTCACGCTCATCACCTTCATCGGAGGAGTACTCCTCACGAATAATGAAGGCTCTAGGCTTCTTGCTGGAGGAAATCTTGGTGTCATCGGAGTTGGAGGAGAACTTAGAGAAACCTTTGGAGAGGGATTTGAACTTGCTCTTACGGACGAGCCTTCCACCGTTGTCTTCCCTTCTCTCGTAGATACAATCCGCAACAAAATGACTTTTGTCGCCGCAATTGTAGAAAGATCTTCCTTTTTGATCCTCCCTTGGGCTCTTGGAGGAGTGTCTAGTAGAATCATGAGGTGAGTATCTCCTTGGCCTTGAGCTTCGTGTCTTGTTTCCACTCCAAAAACTCTTGGCGGCAAGAGACATGTGTTCATGATAGTTGGCCTTGAGATCATCCGGACCCCACTTAATGGGATCCTCATCGCTCTCACTAGCTCCATGCTCCTTCATCTTCAAAGCAAGGTTGGGCTTGCGGGTGTTGTGGGCGCGAGCAACAAGATCTTCCGCATTCTTCTTAGAGATGTCCAAAGCGATGACTGATACGTCTACGACGTATCGATAATTTCTTATGTTCTATGCCATATTATTGATGATACCTACATGTTTTATGCACACTTTATGTCATATTCGTGCATTTTCTGGAACTAACCTATTAACAAGATGCCGAAGTGCCACTTCCTGTTTTCTGCTGTTTTTGGTTTCACAAATCCTAGTAACGAAATATTCTCGAATTGGACGAAACGAAGACCCGTGGGCCTATTTTTCCACGCGAGCTTCCAGAAGACCGGAGAACATTCGAAGCGGGGCCACGAGGTGGCGACACCACGTGGCGGCGCGGCCCGTGGGGCCCGCGCCGCCCTATGGTGTGGCCCCCTCGTCCGGCCCCGACTCGCCCTTCCGCCTACTTAAAGCCTCCGTCGCGAAACCCCCGATGCGAAAAACCACGATACGGAAAACCTCACCGAGACGCCGCCGCCGCCGATCCCATCTCGGGGGATTCTCGGAGATCTCCTCCGCACCCCGCCGGAGAGGGGATTCATCTCCTGAGGACTCTACACCGCCATGGTCGCCTCCGGAGTGATGAGTGAGTAGTTCACCCCTCGGACTATGGGTCCATAGCGTAGCTAGATGGTTGTCTTCTCCTCATTGTGCTTCATTGTTGGATCTTGTGAGCTGCCTAACATGATCAAGATCATCTATCCGTAATTCTATATGTTGTGTTTGTCGGGATCCGATGGATAGAGAATACCATGTCATGTTAATTATCAAGTTATTACATATGTGTTGTTTATGATCTTGCATGTTCTCCGTTACTAGTAGAGGCTCGGCCAAGTTTTTACTTTTAACTTCAAGAGGGAGTATTTATGCTCGATAGTGGGTTCATGCCCGCATTGACACCCGGACAAAGGACGTAAAGTTCTAAGGTTGTGTTGTGCTGTTGCCACTAGGGATAAAACATTGACAACGTCTCAAAATCGTCCGCTAAGGGGTATTTTTCGTCGCCTATGGGCCTAACCCGACGATATGGGTTCTGTTGTGGAAACTGCGTCAGGCAAAGTCCTACGACGATTTTTTCGGTCCGTCGCGCTTGGGCGCCCTTCCGCCACGGAAAATCGGACCGTTGCGCAAGTGTTTCCGGAGCCCGTTGACCGCCGACGTCATGCAACCGACACGTGGCGTACGCCGTTAACCGGCGCTAACGGCGTTAACCGACTGAAACCCCGTGGTAGATGGTAGGCCCACACGAGGCCTCGGCCACGTCTTAAGCGGGCCGGCCCATTAAGTTTGCGGGCCGGCCAGCCGACTTAGTTTGACCGGTCAACTATATAGCCGGGCTGGTCCATTAGTTACGTGGGCCGGGCCTAACCTCGTAAGGTTGATCGGTCAAAACTTTAATGGACCGGCCCACTAAGCATGTGGGCCGGCCGAATGCACTCGATTGACCGGTCAACAGCAAAAGGGCCGGCCCACAAGACATGTGGGACCCACTTTCCCGGTACCGGGCCGCCCATTTACAAAGTGGGGACCACATTAAACCAACCGGGCCGGCCCAAGAAGATAGTGGGCCGGCCCAACTAGCATGTGGGTCCCACTTTCCTCGCTATCGGCCGCCCATTTAGTACGTGGGGTCCACATTAGATCAAATGGGCCGGCCCAACAAGCCGTGGGCCGGCCAAAAGCACCGGTGGGACCCACTTTCCTGTTAAAGGGCCAGCCCATTTAGTATGTGGGGTCCACCATATAGGAAGTGGGTCGGCCCAACAATATAGTGGGCCGGCCAAAAACACAGTGGGTCCCACTTCCCAGCTTAAAGGGCTGGCCCATTTAGTATGAGGGGTCCACCATATAGCAAGTGGGCCGGCCCAACAAGATAGTGGGCCGGGCCAAAACACCGGTGGGTCCCACTTTCCCGTTAAAGGGCCGCCCATTTAGTATGTGGGGTCCACCATATAGCAAGTGGGCCGGCCCAACATGCTAGTGGACCGGGCCAAAAACACAGTGGGTCCCACTTTCTCGTTAAAGGGCCGACCCATTTAGTATGTGGGATCCACAATATAGCAAGTGGGCCTGCCCAACACGCTAGTGGGCCGGGCCAAAACACAGGTGGGTCCCACTTTCTTCTTAAAGGGCCGGCCCATTTTGTATGTGGGGTCCACCACAAAAGCAAGTGGGCCGGCCCAAGAGGTGGTGGGGTCCACCTTAAAGAAAGTGGGCCTGCCCAATAAAAGTGTGGGGTCCACATTAAATCAAGTGGGCCGGCCCAATAAGTATGTGGGCCAGCCCGTTTAGTTGCCGTTTATATGCCTGGCGTAATAGGCGCTTTAGGATTTTACGGGCCGAGACATATGTGATTTCGCTTAATTGGACCGTTTAAGGGATGGGAATTCGTGATTTAGATACCGAGAATATTTACGCAAAGCATTGATTTCGCTCTGATAGCCTCACTTACCACAAGCACCAAAGAAAATGCGCGAAAGAACTATAAAAACTAACTAAATATTACATCACCGCAAGGCTTTGAAAAAATATTACGTAACCCGTGAGAAATTGAATGGTAATTAAACCTAGCAATACAATGAAGCGATCCGGCAATCTTTTAAGTTGTCCATGCAAGCACCTATATCCGAAACAAAGACATTACAAGTTAAGACAAGAACAATGGAAACGCAAAGACACCGCAATATTGTTTGCCAAAGAATTTGGAACTCATCATTTCGTCGTTATAACAAGATCATTGTAATGCGCACAATAAGCAAACAAAGAGTGCATGCCGCATACCAACAACCCAATATAACGTAGCATGTTAGAATGAAACAGATAGACTTACTACCGTCGAGTCCCATGCAAACCAACATGTTCAGTGGAGTACAAAATTGGCATGAACAACATAGTAGCAAGGCTATAAATTTTGTAACAAGGACTCGAGCAAGATGAAGTTATGATGGCTACATCTACAGAGCAGTGGAATGTAAACCAAAAATAGAAGTTACGATGGCAAAAGCTAAAGAGGAGGGAATGTGAACCAACATGTGCCAAGTGCAATTACTTCATTTTGGCCGTGAACTAAATAATACTCCCGAACTTATAGTGAAGGGGATGCAAATCAAGATGTTTCGGGATATAAACTTGTAATGAGCAACACATAGAGGATAGTTAATGCTGGAGCTTAGGATGGACCAGATACGTAATATAGTGGGATCACCTCGTGAACTTGTATAAGAGGGAATGCAAACCAATATGTTCAGCTTTCCATATGTGAGCGTCATGCCAAGTCGAGAAACAAGTCAATAATGCAGCTTTTGAAGAACAAGATGGCACGCAAAATTATTATCTAGTAGTATGACAAGTATATTTGTACTACAGAGCTAGATAGCAGAAGTGATAGCATGCCAAACTAAGTCCTTACTTTGTTAGCTTACAATGAACTAGATACAAAACAATGGCATCACCTCGTAGTACATGGAATGCAAGCCAACATGTTCATGGAGTAAAAAATTGGCACAAACAACATAGTAGCAGGCCATAATTTTTGTAACAACGGCCGAGCAAGATAAAGTTATGATGGCTAGATCTACAGAGCAATGGAATGTAAACCAAATATAGAAGTTACGATGCCAAAAGCTATAGAGCAGGGAATGCGAACCAACATGTGCAATTACTTAAAATTGGCCATGAACTAAATAATAGCAGGATGTTACTATAATACCTATAATTTTTGTAACAACGACCGAGCAAGATAGAAGTTATGATGGCTACATCTACAGAGCAGGGAATGCAAACCAAAATGTTCAATCGCTTAAAGTTAGCAATGAAGTAGAAAATAGCAACGTGTTACTGGTCATAGCTAGGAATGAACTAAAAGAGCTTCGCACAAACAAGCATCTCGAACCCGTAACATGGCGCTAAAACAAGGGACTTACATTAGGAGAAGCACTCGTGGGAGTCACAAAGCAGATCTTCCCGGGGTTGATAGATCCGGTGATGAAGTACGCTACATGTGCTACTTGGGGTTGGAGAGACGGCCATTACACTTCATGGTTACTCATCTCATCTCGCAAAAAGTAACGGCGCGTCGTTAGCACAAACAGAGTTCCCCCAAGATTAAACAAGAACTTGCAGGCAAGCAATAGAAAAGCGACAAGAGAAGAGTTTAGATCATGCACGGCGCCGGTGAAGCAGATCCGGTTCATGCACAAGCGTGTCGGTGAGCAAGATACGATGCGGTGGACGACCGATCCAGCGAAGCGGCTCCGGTGGGTGGACGATACCGCAGCTGAAGCGACCGCGGTAGACCGCTGGATGAGCATATGGTTTCGAGGTTCGGCGGGATGATCCGGTCCGGTTGATGACGGCGTCGATGAAGCGGCCCCGGCAGGCAGCCGGATGACGAGGATCGCGAGGGCTCTGGGTAGGCCAGTGAAGTCCGAGCGGGATGTTCCGTGCGGTGGTCGTGGAGGTGGGAGAGAGGGACTTGGGAAGTTCCGGTGGGTGGTCTCGAAGGAAATGTATTTTTTTTGGGAGGGTTTCCCGGGCTAGGGAGGTGGTGATCCAAAAATGACGGCGCACCCCCCACCAACCGACTTTGGCCGGCATCTCCACAGGGGTAGAATAGGAATTTGGAAGCGTGTGAAATTTTTGTATTTTGTGGGCGGCAAGTTTTGCCGCTATGAGATTTTGAATTTGGCCACCGTCCAAGTATAATGATAAAAAATTGTGACACCGTACTAGTACCTCTCGTTCAAGGCCGAGTGCAAAATCAAATCATCATCACGTTGAATATAGGTCACTACCATGATCATGATCTATGGGTGTGTTCGGTTTGGGAATGGGTTGGAACAGAACGGAACCGTTCCGCACCCAGAGCCCGTTCATGCGTTCGGTTGCAAACTGGAATGGAATGAAGTGGTTCCTCCAAATGAAATATTCCCTCTAGTTCCGGAATGAAGTGGTTCCGCCGGTTTGGCCGGACGAGGTGGAACGGGTAACTGTCACACGCTGATTAATTAAGTTTAGCAATAATCAACCAAGTTTAGCAATAATTAATCAAGTTTAGCACTACTTAATCAAGTTTAGCAAATAATTAATCGAGTTTAGAATAATTAATCGGGTGACTATTTCACCCATTTCATTCCATTCTCATCCCATTCCAAAAATGAACACAAGGATGGAACCGTTCCGTGACAAAAAAATTGTCCAAACCGAAAACATGGATGGAACGGTTCCGTGCCAGTGGAATGGAATGGTTCCATTTCATTCCACCACATCCCCAAACCGAACACACCCTATCTTCTGGACAGAGATCCAGTGCCCCCACGTTCACAGGGCACAACGTGACCTGAGGCTTCCCATCCACCATTCGTTTCAATCCAACGGCAAGGAAAGCAACAGCGTGACCCGATTAATTTCTGCTGAGCTGAAGAGCTGCTGTGTACAATTTCAATTGGGCTGCATCTGGACATCTGGGCCTTCGAACTATCCTTC
>NC_061512.1:99022268-99094849 GCF_022539505.1 Lolium rigidum | reverse complement strand
GTTAGAAGTAGAGGGCAAGTAGATCTCGAAGGTTTCAGACTGAAAAGTACTCGACGAATATGAAAACTAGGGTTTGCAGACAATGATTCAATGATCTCCTCGTCCCTCGACTCCCCCTTTATATAAGAGGTGGAGCCGAGGGTTTCGTTTTGTACATGTTACAGAGTCCGGGACGGTTTCTAACTCATCCCGCCAGATTACAAATAACACTTCCTATTACAACTCTATCTCTTCCTTAAGAACATCTTGGGCTTCCGAATCTTCTTATTCTTCGGGTAGTGGGCCTTCAATAAACCCCGGGTACTATATTCGGCAGGCCCATTTGGGATGCCTATGTCACCCATGAGCCAACAGCGTCGTCAACGTTTTAAAGGCGGCAGGGGATGGAAAGAAAAAATAAACCAAAAATCTGTTGGTAAAAAATCCAAGAAAAGAAACATTTTCGTTCTGAGAGGATGACATGCGGGACCCACGAGGCAGCAGCATCCTCAGCGTTTATTGTTCATAGAGGTTGACATGTGGGACCCGTGAGCCAGCAGCGTCCTCAACGTTTTAAAGGCTGCAGGTGATCGAAAGAAAAAATAAGCCAAAAATCGTTTGGTCAACAAAATCCAAGAAAATAAACATTTACCGTTCTGAGAGGATGACATGCGGGACCCATGAGGCAGAAGCATCCTCAACGATTCCAAGGCGGCAGGGGAAATATCCAGAAATTAATTAGGGGTTCAAAATAAATCCATCAAAGGAAACTTTTATTGTTCATAGAGGATGACATGTGGGACCGACCTCGCCAACAGCGTCCTCATCGTTTCAGAGGGGGCAGGAGATCAAAAGAAAAAGGCGAATAGCCAGAAATTAGGGGTAAAAATAACTCCAAGAAAGGAAACTTTTATTGTTCGTAGAGGATGACATGCGGGACCCATGAGCCAGCAGCTTACTCAACGTTTCAAAGGCGGCATGAGATCGAAAGAAAAAGGCAAGTGACAAAATATCAGGAGCCAAAGATAATCCAAGAAAAGAAACTTTATTGTACGTAGAGGATGACATGCGGGTCCCATTTAGCAGCAGCGGTCTCAACGTTTCAAATGCGGCTTGAGATCAAAAGAAAAAGAAAGTTGATTGTACATAGAGGATGACATGCGGGTCCCATGAGGCAGCAGCTTACCCAACGTTTCCAAGGGGGCAGGGGATCAAAAGAAAAAGGAAATAGCCAAAAATCAGAGGGTGAAAAAAAATAAAGAAAATAAACATTTATAGCACATAGAGGATGACATGCGGGTCCCATGAGCCAGCAGGTTCCTCAACGTTTCAAACGTGGCATGAGATCGAAAGAAAAAGGTAAGTGACCAAATATGAGGTGCCAAAAATAATTCAAGAAAAGAAAGTTTTATAGTACATAGAGGATGACATGCGGGTCCCATTTAGCGAGCAGCGGTATCACCGTTTGAGAGGCGGCAGGGGATCAAAAGAAAAAGAAATTGCCAAAAATCAGAGGGTGAAAAAAACCAAGAAAATGAACTTTTATAGTACATAGAGGATGACATGCGGGTCCCATGAGCCCGCAGGTTCCTCAACGTTTCAAACGTGGCATGAGATCGAAAGAAAAAGGTAAGTGACCAAATATGAGGTGCCAAAAATAATTCAAGAAAAGAAAGTTTTATAGTACATAGAGGATGACATGCGGGTCCCAGTTAGCAGCAGCGGTATCACCGTTTGAGAGGCGGCAGGGGATCGAAAGAAAAAGGCAAGTGACCAAATATGAGGTGCCAAAAAAAACTCCAAGAAAAGAAAGTTTTATAGTACATAGAGGATGACATGTGGGTCCCATTTAGCAGCAGCGGTATCACCGTTTGAGAGGCGGCAGGGATCGAAAGAAAAAGGTAAGTGACCAAATATGAGGTGCCAAAAATAATTCAAGAAAAGAAAGTTTTATAGTGCATAGAGGATGACATGCGGGTCCCATTTAGCAGACAGCGGTATCACCGTTTGAGAGGCGGCAAGGGATCGAAAGAAAAAGGCAAGTGACCAAATTTGAGGTGCCAAAAAAACTCCAAGAAAAGAAAGTTTTATAGTACATAGAGGATGACATGCGGGTCCCATTTAGCAGCAGCGGTATCACCGTTTGAGAGGCGGCAGGGGATCGAAAGAAAAAGGCAAGTGACCAAATATGAGGTGCCAAAAATAATTCAAGAAAAGAAAGTTTTATAGTGCATAGAGGATGACATGCGGGTCCCAGTTAGGAGCAGCGGTATCACCGTTTGAGAGGCGGCAGGGGATCGAAAGAAAAAGGCAAGTGACCAAATTTGAGGTGCCAAAAAAACTCCAAGAAAAGAAAGTTGATTGCACATAGAGGATGACATGCGGGTCCCATTTAGCAGCAGCGGTCTCAACGTTTCCAAGGCGGCAAGGGATCAAAAGAAAAAGGAAGTAGCCGAAATCGTGGGGTCAAAAAAATCCAAGAATAGAAAGAATTTTGGTTCATAGAGGATGACATGCGGGACCCATGATCCCGCATCGTAAACGGCTCGATCGGAGAACGTTGAACGAGATGGCGCGATCGAGAAAAAAAACAATGCCGCAGAGGCTGCCATCCGGGCCCTACATCCCTCGGCGGTGCGGATTTGCGTTGACTTGGCCGGCGAACCCGAGAATTCGCGATGCACCACGTCCCGGGCCACCATACGCGACGTTTTGGCCGCTTTCGTCGGGCTAGGTGGCCTCAAAAACGAGAAAAAAAGTTTTGACATGCACCACGGAGGGACCAAAATCGTCGGCCATGGTACACCAGCAACCACGGCGCGACTTCAACTTCGTCGGCCATGGCAACTTTTCTTGTAGTCATACTTAATGCAATTGTCTGTTGTTTAGCAACTTAATACTGGAGGGGGTTCGGACGATAACCTGAAGGTGGACTTTTTAGGCATAGATGCAGTTGGATGGCGGTCTATGTACTTTGTCGTAATGCCCAATTAAATCTCACTATACTTATCATGTCATGTATGTGCATTGTTATGCCCTCTCTATTTGTCAATTGCCCGACCGTAATTTGTTCACCCAACATGCTTTTATCTTATGGGAGAGACACCTCTAGTGAACTGTGCACCCCGGTCCATTCTTTTAATACCGAAACCCAAATCTGCTGCAATACTTGTTTTACTATTTTCTCTCGCAAACAATCATCTTCCACACAATACGGTTAATCCTTTGTAACAAAGCAAGCCGGTGAGATTGACAACCTCACCGTTTCGTTGGGGCAAAGTACTTTGGTTGTGTTGTGCAGGTTCCACGTTGGCGCCGGAATCTCCGGTGTTGCGCCGCACTACATCCCGCCGCCATCAACCTTCAACGTGCTTCTTGACTCCTACCTGGTTCGACTAACCTTGGTTTCTTACCGAGGGAAACTTGCCGCCGTGCGCATCACACCTTCCTCTTGGGGTTCCCAACGGACGTGTCAACTACACGCATCAAGCAAATTTCCGGCGCCGTTGCTCGGGAGATCAAGACACGCTCGCAAGGGGAGTCTCCACTTCTCAATCTCTTTACTTTGTTTTTGTCTTGCTTTATTTTATTTACTACTTTGTTTGCTGCACTTATATCAAAACACAAAAAAATTAGTTGCTAGTTTTACTTTATTTACTGTCTTGTTTGCTATATCAAAAACACACAAAAAATTAGTTTACTTGCATTTACTTTATCTAGTTTGCTTTATTTACTATTGCTGAAATGGCCAACCCTGAAAATACTAAGTTGTGTGACTTCACTAGCACAAATAACAATGATTTCCTATGCACACCTATTGCTCCACCTGCTACTACAAGCAGAATTCTTTGAAATTAAACCTCGCTTTACTTAATCTTGTCATGAGAGAGCAATTTTCCGGTGTTAGTTCCGATGATGCTCGCTGCCCATCTCAATAATTTTGTTGAACTATGTGAAATGCAAAAGTATAAAGATGTAGATGGTGACATTATAAAATTAAAATTGTTTCCTTTCTCATTAAGAGGAAGAGCTAAAGATTGGTTGCTATCTCTCGCCTAAGAATAGTATTGATTCCTGGACTAAATGCAAGGATGCTTTTATTGGTAGATATTATCCCCCTGCTAAAATTATATCTTTGAGGAGTAGCATAATGAATTTTAAACAATTGGATAATGAACATGTTGCTCAAGCTTGGCAAAGAATGAAATCTCTGGTTAAAAATTGCCCAATCCATGGACTAACTACTTGGATGATCATCCAAACCTTCTATGCAGGACTAAATTTTTCTTCGCGGAATTTATTGGATTCAGCTGTTGGAGGTACCTTTATGTCCATCACTCTTGGTGAAGCAACAAAGCTTCTTGATAATATGATGGTTAATTACTCCGAATGGCACACGGAAAGAGCTCCACAAGGTAAGAAGGTAAATTATGTTGAAGAATCCTCTTCCTTGAATGATAAGGTTGATGCTATTATGTCTATGCTTGCGAATGATAGGACTAATGTTGATCCTAATAATGTTCCATTAGCTTCATTGGTTGCCCAAGAAGAACATGTTGATGTAAACTTCATTAAAAATAATAATTTCAACAACAATGCTTATCGGAACAATTCTAGTAATAACTATAGGCCATATCCTTATAATAATGGTAACGGTTATGCTAATTCTTATGGTAATTCTTACAACAATAATAGGAATACACCCCCTGGACTTGAAGCCATGCTTAAAGAATTTATTAGTACACAAACTCGCCTTTAACAAATCTGTTGAGGAAAAGCTCAATAAAATTGATATTCTTGTTTCTAGAGTTGATAGTCTTGCCTCCGATGTTGATCTTTTGAAATCGAAAGTTATGCCTAATAGGGATATTGAAAATAAAATTGTTACTACAGCAAATGCCATCCAAGTTAGAATTAATGAGAATATAAGATTAATGGCTGAACTGCGTGCTAGGTGGGATAGAGAAGAAAATGAAAAACTAGCTAAAAAGGAAAATGTAGCTAAAGTTTGGACTATTACCACCACTAGCAATGCTAATAATTCACATGTTGCTGCACCTCCTACTATCAATGGTAAAATAATTGGTGTTGGCAATGCTTCTACTCCTAGTGCAAAGCGCGCAAAATTACCCGAAACTGCTAAAACCGCTCGAAACTGCTTGTGATAAAACTGCTGAAATTTTTTCCAACCTTGGGGATGATAATCCCATTGCTTTAGATTGTAATGATTTAGATTTTGATGATTGCCACATCTCTGAAGTTATAAAGTTCTTGCAAAGACTTGCTAAGAGTCCCAATGCTAGTGCTATAAATTTGGCTTTCACAAAACATATTACAAATGCTCTCATAAAAGCTAGAGAAGAGAAACTAAAACTTGAAACTTCTATTCCTAGAAAGCTAGAGGATGGTTGGGAGCCCATCATTAAAATGAGAGTCAAAGATTTTGATTGTAATGCTTTATGTGATCTTGGTGCAAGTATTTCTGTTATGCATAAAAAAGTCTATGATATGCTTGACTTGCCACCATTGAAAAACTGTTATTTGGATGTTAATCTCGCTGATAATGCTAAAAAGAAACCTTTGGGGAAAGTTGATAATGTTCATATTATGGTTAACAATAACCTTGTCCCCGTTGATTTTGTTGTCTTGGATATTGAATGCAATGCATCTTGCCCCATTATATTGGGAAGACCTTTTCTTCGAACCGTTGGTGCTACTATTGATATGAAGGAAGGTAATATTAAATATCAATTTCCTCTCAAGAAAGGTATGGAACACTTCCCTAGAAAGAGAATGAAGTTACCTTATGATTCTATTATTAGAACAAATTATGATGTTGATGCTTCGTCTCTCGATGTTACTTGAGTTACACTTTCTGCGCCTAGCCGAAAGGCGTTAAAGAAAAGCGCTTATGGGAGACAACCCATGTTTTTACTACAGTATTTTTGTTTTATATTTGAGTCTTGGAAGTTGTTTACTACTGTAGCAACCTCTCCTTATCTTAGTTTTGAGTTTTGTTGTGCCAAGTAAAGTCTTTGATAGAAAAGTAAGTACTAGATTTGGATTACTCGCGCAGTTCCAGCATTTCTTTGTCGTCACGAATCTGGGTCTATCTCCCTGTAGATAGCTCAGAAAATTAAGCCAATTTACGAGCATGATCCTCAGATATGTACGCAACTTTCATTCAATTTGAGAATTTTCGTTTGAGCAAGTCTGGTGGCCTAATAAAATCCATCTTTACGGACTGTTCTGTTTTGACAGATTCTGTCTTTTATTTCGCATTGCCTCTTTTGCTATGTTGGATGAACTTCTTTGATCCATTAATGTCCAAGTAGCTTTATGCAATGTCCAGAAGTGTTAAGAATGATTGTGTCACCTCTGAACATGTGAATTTTTATTATGCACTAACCCTCTAATGAGTTGTTTCGAGTTTGGTGTGGAGGAAGTTTTCAAGGATCAAGAGAGGAGTATGATGCAATATGATCAAGGAGAGTGAAAGCTCTAAGCTTGGGGATGCCCCGGTGGTTCACCCCTGCATATTCTAAGAAGACTCAAGCGTCTAAGCTTGGGGATGCCCAAGGCATCCCCTTCTTCATCGACAACATTATCAGGTTCCTCCCCTGAAACTATATTTTTATTCCGTCACATCTTATGTACTTTGCTTGGAGCGTCTGTTTGTTTTTGTTTTTTGTTTTGTTTGAATAAAATGGATCCTAGCATTCACTTTATGGGAGAGAGACACGCTCCGCTGTAGCATATGGACAAATATGTCCTTAGGCTCTACTCATAGTATTCATGGCGAAGTTTCATCTTCGTTAAATTGTTATATGGTTGGAATTGGAAAATGATACATGTAGTAACTCTAAAATGTCTTGGATAATTTGATACTTGGAAATTGTTGTGCTCATGTTTAAGCTCTTGCATCATATACTTTGCACCCATTAATGAAGAAATACTTAGAGCTTGCTAATTTGGTTTGCATATTTGGTTTCTCTAGAGTCTAGATAACATCTAGTATTGAGTTTTGAACAACAAGGAAGACGGTATGGAGTCTTATAATGTTTACCATATGTCTTTTATGTGAGTTTTGCTGTACCGTTCATCCTTGTGTTTGTTTCAAATAACCTTGCTAGCCTAAACCTTGTATCGAGAGGGAATACTTCTCATGCATCCAAAATACTTGAGCCAACCACTATGCCATTTGTGTCCACCATACCTACCTACTACATGGTATTTATCCGCCATTCCAAAGTAAATTGCTTGAGTGCTACCTTTAAAATTCCATCATTCACTTTTGCAATATATAGCTCATGGGACAAATAGCTTAAAAACTATTGTGGTATTGAATATGTACTTATGCACTTTATCTCTTATTAAGTTGCTTGTTGCGCGATAACCATGTTTCTGGGGACGCCATCAACTATTCTTTGTTGGATATCATGTGAGTTGCTATGCATGTCCGTCTTGTCTGAAGCAAGAGAGATCTACCACCTTCATGGTTGGAGCATGCATGCATATTGTTAGAGAAGAACTTTGGGCCGCTAACTAAAGCCATGATTCATGGTGGAAGTTTCAGTTTGGACATATATCCTCAATCTCATATGAGAATAATAATTGTTGCCACATGCTTATGCATTAAAGAGGAGTCCATTATCTGTTGTCCATGTTGTCCCGGTATGGATGTCTAAGTTGAGAATAATCAAAAGCGAGAAATCCAAAATGCGAGCTTTCTCCTTAGACCTTTGTACAGGCGGCATGGAGGTACCCCATTGTGACACTTGGTCAAAACATGTGCATTGCAAAGATCCGGTAGTCCAAGTTAATTAGGACAAGGTGCTGGCACTATTAGTATACTATGCATGAGACTTGCAACTTGTAAGATATAATTTTCATAACTCATATGCTTTATTACTACCGTTGACAAAATTGTTTCATGTTTTCAAAATAAAAGCTCTAGCACAAATATAGCAATCGATGCTTTCCTCTTTGAAGGACCATTCTCTTTACTTTTATGTTGAGTCAGTTCACCTATCTCTCTCCACCTCAAGAAGCAAACACTTGTGTGAACTGTGCATTGATTCCCACATACTTGCATATTGTACTTGTTATATTACTCTATGTTGACAACTATCCATGAGATATACATGTTACAAGTTGAAAGCAACCGCTGAAACTTAATCTTCCTTTGTGTTGCTTCAATACCTTTACTTTGATTTATTGCTTTATGAGTTAACTCTTATGCAAGACTTATTAATACTTGTCTTGAAGTACTATTCATGAAAGGTCTTTGCTTTATGATTCACTTGTTTACTCATGTTATTACCATTGTTTTGATCGCTGCATTCACTACATATGTTTACAAATAGTATGATCAAGGTTATGATGGCATATCACTTCAGAAATTATCTTTGTTATCGTTTTACTCGCTCGGGACGAGCAGAACTAAGCTTGGGGATGCTGATACGTCTCCGACGTATCGATAATTTCTTATGTTCTATGCCATATTATTGATGATACCTACATGTTTTATGCACACTTTATGTCATATTCGTGCATTTTCCGGAACTAACCTATTAACAAGATGCCGAAGTGCCGGTTCTCGTTTTCTGCTGTTTTTGGTTTCGGAAATCCTAGTAACGAAATATTCTCGGAATTGGACGAAACGAAGACCCGGGGGCCTATTTTTCCACGGAGCTTCCGGAAGACCGGAGAACATTCGAAGTGGGGCCACGAGGTGGCGACACCACGTGGCGGCGCGGCCCGGGGGGCCGCGCCGCCCTATGGTGTGGCCCCTCGTCCGGCCCCCGACTCTGCCCTTCCGCCTACTTAAAGCCTCCGTCGCGAAACCCCGATGCGAAAAACCACGATACGGAAAACCTTACCGAGACGCCGCCGCCGCCGATCCCATCTCGGGGAATTCGGAGATCTCCTCCGGCACCCTGCCGGAGAGGGGATTCATCTCCCGGAGGACTCTACACCGCCATGGTCGCCTCCGGAGTGATGAGTGAGTAGTTCACCCCCGGACTATGGGTCCATAGCAGTAGCTAGATGGTTGTCTTCTCCTCATTGTGCTTCATTGTTGGATCTTGTGAGCTGCCTAACATGATCAAGATCATCTATCCGTAATTCTATATGTTGTGTTTGTCGGGATCCGATGGATAGAGAATACCATGTCATGTTAATTATCAAGTTATTACATATGTGTTGTTTATGATCTTGCATGCTCTCCGTTACTAGTAGAGGCTCCGGCCAAGTTTTTACTTTTAACTCCAAGAGGGAGTATTTATGCTCGATAGTGGGTTCATGCCCGCATTGACACCGGGACGAGTGATGAAAGTTCTAAGGTTGTGTTGTGCTGTTGCCACTAGGGATAAAACATTGGCGCTATGTCCGAGGATGTAGTTGTTGATTACATTACGCACCATACTTAATGCAATTGTCTCGTTGTTTAGCAACTTAATACTGGAGGGGGTTCGGACGATAACTCGAAGGTGGACTTTTTAGGCCTAGATGCAGCTTGGATGGCGGTCTATGTACTTTGTCGTAATGCCCAATTAAATCTCACTATACTTATCATGTCATGTATGTGCATTGTTATGCCCTCTCTATTTGTCAATTGCCCGACTGTAATTTGTTCACCCAACATGCTTTTATCTTATGGGAGAGACACCTCTAGTGAACTGTGGACCCCGGTCCATTCTTTTAATACTTGAAACACAAATCTGCTTGCAATACTTGTTTTACTATTTTCTCTCGCAAACAATCATCTTCCACACAATACGGTTAATCCTTTGTAACGAGCAAGCCGGTGAGATTGACAACCTCAACTGTTTCGTTGGGGCAAAGTACTTTGGTTGTGTTGTGCAGGTTCCACGTTGGCGCCGGAATCTCCGGTGTTGCGCCGCACTACATCCCGCCGCCATCAACCTTCAACGTGCTTCTTGACTCCTACTGGTTCGATTAAACCTTGGTTTCTTACTGAGGGAAACTTGCCGCTGTGCGCATCACACCTTCCTCTTGGGGTTCCCAACGGACGTGTCAACTACACGCATCAATGACTTCACTAAGAACTTCATCGGATGTCATAGCACGGAAAGAGGCGTTTTGGCGGATGACCGTCAACTTTACTTCCTCATAAGGAAGGAGAGCATTGTAGAACTTTCTCTTGATCCAAGGGTCATCCAGAAACGTTGCTCCAAGATCTTGCATTTGCACGGCGAGAGCAATAAGGCGTCGTACATCTCTTCGGGCGATTCTCCCTCATTCATGACGAAGTTGTCGGCCATGTTGTTCACTTCATCGAACTGAGAGCTTTGAATGCTCTCATTTCAGAGGAAGAGCTTGTCGAGTTTATTCCATGCTTCCTTGGCGGTCTTGAGCGAGCGGATATGAGCGCGGTCCTTGGGTGTGACGGCCATGTGGATCATGTTGATGGCGGTGGTGTTGAGTTAGTCATCCACCACTTCTCTTCTTGTCAAGTTCTTTGGGTCTAGTGGTGAATAGCCCTCCTCGATGATGCGCCAAAGCTCGGTAGAAGCACTGCGCACATGAGAATGCATTAAGAATTTCCAATTTTCAAAACTATTAGATTCAAGTAGCGGTGGTGAACCGTGAGTCAAAATATGAGGCATAGGTATTGGGACATTCACGGTGTAATCACTTGGTGGGGGCACCGCATGATTACCTCCTAATTGTCCCACAACCGAAGGTTCATCCTTCCCTTTAGATTAAGTGTCAACATCCTCAAGTTCCCCTTCTCGAGGTGGTTTTGTCGATTGCACAACAAAACCAACAAGAGGAAGGGTGTTGACTTGTTGTGGAGGAACATCGACACTTCCCTTAGTATCTATGATGGGGTTTGGTTTTGGAGCAATCAACTCCATCATCATAGCCTTAATTTGAGATACAATGGATGACTCCAATTTCTTGAGGTCATCCAAAGTAGCCGGAGTATTATCGGCAATTGATGATGGAGGTGATTGCTCACTGGAAGGGATCCATTCGCAACCGTCTCTTGTTCGGCCATTTCTTAGGCGGTAAAGCCCGAGCAAGAAAACCTTGCTCTGATACCAATTGAATGGATCGTAGTGAACAAGAGAGGGGGTGAATGGATGCTACGCAAAGTTTTAGCCTTTTTTAATTTTTAGTGCAACGGAAGTAAAGGTGATAGCTTTGATGCTCAAGGTGATCCTAGTATGATCCTAGATAAGTAAAACAAGTAAAGGAACCAAGCAAGATAGTAAGAGTAAGGAGCGGGACAACCGGAGGGCGCGGAGACGAGGCGAGGTTTGTTTCCCGTAGTTCCTCCCACAAAAGGGAGTACGTCTGCGTTGAGGAGGTGCTAGCCTCACACAAGAGGCTAGGCGGCCACACCACGAAGGAAGGACTCACCTTCTTCCTCGAGAGAGCTCCACAAAAGGGCTCGCCCTTCTCCACTAAGGCACCGGTCGAGGCGATGGTTCCTTCACAAGGTTGGGGCGAGCTCCACAACACTAGGAGGCTCCCAACAACCTATGGGGCTAGCACAACACCAAGCTAGCCTCCGTAGGTGCACTTCTTCCAAGATCCCACCATAGGAACCCTACCAACAAGATCCACTAAGGACTACCACGAATTGGTGAAATCTCTCTTGGTAGAATAATAGATCGGGGTCTCCTCCACCACTCCTCAAAGTATGAGCAATATTGATTGGGTAGGTAGGGAGATCCACTCAGTTTGAGCTCAGCAACAATGGAGGAGAGAGAGAGAGAAGAGCTAAAAACGAGCTGGGGAAGAAGGGGCCTTTATATAGGTCTCCTAAAATCCAACCGTTATGTGCAGTTTCTGCCTAAGCGGTACTACCGCTTTGGTAAGCGGTACTACCACTCTGGATTCGAAATTCCCACAGAACTTGTCCACGTGGACACATAGCGGTACTACCGCTTGCGGTACCGCTCGAGGTACCGCAATGGCCTCCAGAGCTTACTGGATCCCAAGCGGCACCGCAGCGGTACCGAAGCGGTACTGCTGTAACTTAAGTTACGGTATTTAAGCGGTACCGAGGCGGTACTACCGCTCTCAAGCGGTTCTACCGCTCAAGGTACCGCAAAGGTACCGTAACTTGTTCTTTGAGACATTTGCGTGAGAAACCTCCAGAGCGGTACTGCAGAACGGTGCCAGTAGGGTAGCGGTACTACCGCTCCTGGTACCGGTAGTACCGCTTTGGCTGAAACTGCTTTTTCCTCTTTTCCTCTCCTACCATGTCACCTCGCGACACACACGCAAAACTAGAAAACCTAAGAGCTACGCTTCAGTCCTCCAATCATAATGTGTTCAGCGAGGGCACCGTACACTTGCAAATCTATCAAAGACAATCTTTGCGCACAGTTAAATACATTCAAGTGTTGTCATCAAACACACAAAACACAGGATATGGATCTTGCTCTTTCAGATGGTGATGATGGAGATGCCTCCTCCTACGTAAAGGAGGAGTGGTGTTGATGATGGCGTCGATTTCTCCTTCACCGGAGGCACCGGTGCGGCAGGATCTGCCCTCTCCCGGAGTAGGAGAGGACTTTCACCTCCGTCATCGCCTCAATTAATCTCGGGAAAATATGGCTTAGATTTTTGGGCGAAACGGAGCCGCCGGTTAAAAGGGGGACCCGAGACAATGCCCGAGGGTGAAACGAGGGCTCCACCTTGCTAGGGAGTTCCACCTGGGCTATTTTGGCCCTCGTGGCTCCTCTCGCGTGAATTTTTGGCCCACGCTGCTTCTTCAGGTGAAAAACTGATCAGGTATTTTTCCTTCAATTTTTAGGTGTCCAGAAGGTTCCTGAAACAATAAAAATACGAAAAAGGAGGTTTTCTGCCTCTCAGGAATTCAATATCAATGAATGGTACTTTGCAGAAAAGCCCCGAAAATCAACTAAAATGCATAAATAATGATGTATGATGGCAAATATCAATAAAAACTAAACATATATGTAACAATATTGATGACACGTATCACATGCACCAACATGAGATCGCTTTGGTGGACCTGCTAAGGCGTGTGGACCTAATTCTTTTCGTCTAATATTCTTGAGTCCTAATTACATGATACTAATAAAGTATGTTCGAGTTGATGCAGGACCCGCCAAGAAGATGAGTCCTGGAGAGAAGTGAAGTGATGGACTCATTGGATATGATGCCCGGGAGGTGCACTCAAGGTCAACATCAAGATAGCCACCCGAAGTGGAATAAGATCTTTCTTTTAGCTCGCCATTTCTTGAAGGGTTTTAGTTCTTAAGGTTTTGGGCCTGCGTGCCCAGAATTTTGTTAATAATTACTAAGTTTGATGTATTTTTGCCTCTCCCCAAGGTTTTATCTTAATATCTTGATCGTTGAAGGCCATACATTTTTGTGACTCAGCAAAATTTGAAATTAAACATGCGCACAAATTCTACTGAAGATAGAAAATTCTGAATTTCAAATCTAGTTCTGTAAAGAAAGTCATTTCAAAGGATAATTTGGCTAATTCACAGGTTTCATCCGAATCCGAGAGTGGATTTGCTACCCACATGGGTAGCTACGCATGCGTCCATCACCATGTGATTTGCATGTAGATTCGTACAAGCTGAGTTCGCCCTTTGATCGTGTCCCATGCTGCGTACAGTAACCATATAGTACGGAGTATTAGCTAATCCCCTAACCATGATTCGTACATCAACCTGCTTGCGCGAGCATCAATTTCGTACAGGTGAAGTGCCACTCCGGTGGATCGAGAACTAGCAGCACATTCCGACGCACGAGATCTCGAGGTAGGGAAGCCTAGCATCTGGTTGTCTCAGCGGAGGCCAGCGCGGAGCAGCCGCAGAGGAGCACATCTCTCGTCTGTCGGCCCAGGGAGGTGGGGATGAACTGCGCCGGCAAGCTAGGCCAGCTCCGCCATGTTGGGCGTCGTGGACTGGAGTAGGGGCGCGCACATACTCACCCTGATTTGCTCGGCAGCAGACGATCGAGAGACGCAGAGCCGTCACGGAGGAATGGAGGCCTGGCGGCGACCAACAGAGCCGAGATCTGCCGTCTGCTTCAATCTGGAGCGGTCCATCCCCGAGGATCCACTAAATCTGGAGGTGGCGTTGCTTGGCCGCTCAATCTGGAACCGCACAAAACAACAATGACGGCGAGGTCGCTGGATTTAGAGCCAGATGGAGCCGAGGTCGCTAGTCTCGCCACGCCGCACCCAACGGGGTGCGGTCGACGCTGTGGCCATCTAGGCGCTCGGGAGAGGGGAATCGAGGTGCAGGGCGACACCCTGACTTGATTTGAGCTCTCGATTTCCCCTTCCTCTGACTTGATTTGATCTCTCGATTTGCCATCGTGGCCATGCTGAGGTCGAGCTTTAGAGGGCGGCATCCATGGTAGGAGGTAGAGGATCGATTTGGGAATCAACCGGGAAGCTCCTTGCTTCATCCGCTTTTGATTCTGCTCTTTCTATCTAATTGATTTGGGAAGGAGACAAGTCCGATGGAGGAGGAGAGCTAATCGTTCTTAACTGTTAAGTATGGGTACAGTAACAGGTGGAAGGGAATAATGAGGAAGGGACACGTGTCGGCTTGGGGAGGGGTGCGTAGCTACCCATGTGACTACCTGGTTTCATCCGAATCCATGAATGATGAATAAGAGAATAAGGAATATCATAAGTCATGCATATATGATGTGTGGAATTCAATATCACTGTTCAAAAAATCGTTCGATTCAACGATTAATCACCCGATTAATCCCTATTCAGTGGTCACCGATTAGCCGATAAACTCATTCATCGCCGGATTAACTCATTTATCGCCCGATTAATTGGCCGATTTGCCTATTAATCACTAATCATTAGCCGACCGAGTAGACCCCGATAAGCGATTTCCTCAACATTGTTCAATATTATAATACGCGGAATAAATAGAGAATTATCATAAAGATTTTACTACAGTTTCAAAGGATATGAGAAACCATTGAAAGAGTCAAACCAAAACTGAACTTGTTCAAATTTGGAGATTTATTTGAATCATTGAGATTGGATACTGAACAATGTTTGATTGTCATAATAATTATCGTAATTTTAGATATACATCGTACAAAATGTGAGATTATTCTCATGATTAAGAAATTATTGAGACGGTGTAGAAATACGCGGTGTTTTAATAAAAGAGCGGACATTCAAAAATTGAACTGTCATCACTATGATGTTAATAAAATGTGTAGTTGAGATATTAATTTGAGCCCTTGTATTTACATTCAAATACCTATTTGGATTAGTTCGAAACAAACCATATGAATTATGGAATTCGTTTGTATTGTTTCAAAGGTATGATTAATTGTCTTCTTATAGGTTTTCTTATGGCAAAAAAATATCAAAATAAGTTGATTTTTTTTGTGGTTTATCAAAAGAATTTTGATAGAACTTCTGCGGTGATAAAGATTTTTTATTAGGCATTTCTGCATAAGTAATTCTACGTGAATTAAGTGGGAGGACCTTTTGGTATACATAAGTATTTATGAAATCTTAATGCGAGAAAAAACCAAATTATGCATTAGGATGCATGTATTTGGATAAATACCAAAATCGAATTCAACAGAACCAATTTAGCTTGGATTCTTCTATGAATGGACAAAATTATTACAACAAATCAATTGATGGCATGGATCGTGAAATTCATGGAATAATTCATTGTTTGTCCGGACTTGAGTTTTGGAAAGGTCCATTCATAAGGACAGTAAACAAATAATGATTTTATTTGAAATTATGAATGAATGAACTTGCTTGTTGAAAGAAAGTTTCACAAGGAGTAATATGCAAAATAAGATTGTCTTATATGTATAACAAGTTCGTAAGAATGACTTATAAACTTCATATAGAAAGGAATAAAATGACAATTGGAGAAATTCTTTCAGAGAATTATCCGTGGAGAAATTGGAGAATTGTTTTTTCTATATGATTGATCAAAATTTGTAATGTTTGACTTTGATGAAACGTGATATGCAAAGTAACATGAAGTAGTGGGAGTAATAAGAAGCCCTGTTATTTAAGTACCAACTCAATAGTTGAAGTCTAGAGAGTTCCCTCTGTGGCGACTGATGGCGATGTGCCGGAGACTGGCGTGATGCCGATTCTTTCTTCCTCCTCTATCCTGCTCCAAGTCCTCCCTTCAGATCCTACCCAGATCCGTTCATCTCTGCAGCTTCTTCTCCTGGTTCGTCCCTTAATCTCCTTGGAAAAAGAAAACCCCACTTCTTCCTCTTTGAGCTACGACCCAAAAAAAGATCCCCAAATCCTTTCTCCTTTTTCTCTTTTAACCATCCGATCCCCAATCAAATCCTTCAGCTCTTTCCAATCATTTTCCATCTATACCAGATAATCTATACTCCCAAGCTAACTCGAATCGGGAATCTTAGAATACCAAACGGGCTGACTGTCCCAGCTCAGCCAGCTTCCTTCGGGTCGATTTTCTTGAAGGAGTTGTGCATCTCTTGCTGTTGCCGCCTTTCAGCAGGCAGTCGCTAGACCCGACCCGCATCTTCTCCAAGATCACGTGTGTTCGTGCTGGGGACGATTTGGGGCTGGGACAATTTGGGGCTGCCAGGAACTGTTGTTGGGTTGATTTTACTGGTTCAACTGGATTGAAGAAAAGTGGTCTGCATTTTACGTTGCGGTTGCAACCTCCCCAACGGCAACCTTCGCTGGAGATTTTCACAACGCTTTTGCTAAATATCGACAAGGCAGAACAAGCTCATTTTATCTGGTCTCAATCAGCACCCTATAAACTATGAAGTTCATTGGATGGAATCCCCAAGGTATGGGCAGGAACCTCAACACTTCACACAAGATGGAGCATCTAGTCAGATTGATAAATTCCACCGATGCGCAGATAACTTTCATATCCGAGACCAGAAATTCAAGGTACAATTCTTCTCAACTTAATTCTCGTTTTAACTCTGCCGGTAGCTTTGTAGTTCCATCTGATGGTCTATCGGGCGGGCTCTGGTTGATTTGGTCTGATGAAGTTCAAGTTTCTATCAAGTTCTATAATCATTATCTCATCTTAGCTGTAGTTGTTCATATTTCTACTAAGGTTGAGTTTGCTTTGGCTTGTGTGTATGGAGACCCCCATCATCGCCTCACTAAAACAATATGGGATCATGTCTACAGTTTTGTGCTTGATAATCTAGGGAAACCTATGGTTTGTTTTGGTGATCTCAATGAAATAATGCATGAAGTGGACACTACCTCTGTCAATGTAAATAAATACCGCATGCGAGCTTTCAATGCGTATGTGAAACAATGTGGTTTTTTTGATTTGGGTTTCAGCGGTCCGGCTTATACCTGGACTAACAAGCGTTTTTCTTCTAAGCCTGTTTTTCAAAGACTTGATCGCTGCCTCGCTAATGCTGAATGGTGTGGTGTTTTTCCAAATACTAATGTTTTCAACTTGCCAATGATGTTTGGAGATCATGCCCCTATTCTTATTTCCACCGAATCAAAGTTTCGTAGACCAAAACTTCATTTCAAATTTGAAAACTGGTGGACAATGGAGAATGACTTCCAAGACATTGCAAAAAATGCTTGGGCTATTACTAGTCATAAACCTTTCCATGCCAGGACCACTAACCTTGCAGGAACTTTAAAGAGATGGTGCAAGAAGAAAAGGCCCATACAACAACAACTTGACGTTATTCAAGATCAGATTAATATCATTCAGTTGCAACCGCTGAATATGCAAGACCACTCTATGGAGGCAAATCTGATTGCCCAATATGAAGAAACTATGACAAAACTCACAGAGTTCTACAGGCAAAGGGCAAAAAAGCATTGGGCTACGCAAGGTGACAGAAACACTTCGTACTTTCATCATGCAGTTCTTAAACGTAAACGCCGAAATCGTATTGTGGCAGTTAAAGATTTAAATGATAATATTTTGCATGATCCAGATGATATAGCTAGAGAATTTGTGAACTACTTTCAGACTATTTTCCGTACCTCCAGTGCTAACAATGACAGGTCAATTCCAAATTCCACACATCCAGAAGAATCTCAAGACTTCACAAATTCGATCCCGGATAAACAGGAAATTTGGGAGATCCTTAAAGCCATGAAAAAGAATGCATCGTCGGGGCCGGATGGTTTCAATGTAGGTTTTTATTTAGCGGCATGGAGCTGGATAGGAGATGAGGTTACTGCCTTGATTAGAAATTTCTACATAACAGGTACGCTTCCGCCACATCTTAATGATACTCATATTGCTCTTATCCCCAAAAAAATGACTTGCCTTTTGCCTTCAGATTATAGACCGATAAGCCTGTGTAATGTAATTTACAAACTCATTGCCAAATCTTTAGCGAACCGTTTAAAAGATCACCTTCGAGATTATATTCACCCCTCACAACAAGCTTTCATTGAAGGTAGACGTATTAGTAATAATATAATTCTTGCGCAAGAAATTGTACACTCTTTCTCTTTATCTTCCTGGGACAGTCAAGATTTCATGGTAAAAATCGACTTGGCAAAAGCTTTTGACAGGCTAGAATGGCATTTTGTGGATGCTGCCTTAGCTCGCAAAGGTCTCCATGCTCATTTCATAAATCTTATTCATGCTTGCATCTCTTCACCAACCTTTTCAATTATCATTAATGGCCAAGCTTATGCACGTTTCAAAAGTAGTAGAGGTATAAGACAGGGATGTCCCCTGTCCCCTTATCTCTTTGTTCTTGTAGTAAACAAACTCTCACTAGCATTACAAGAAGCTTTACAAGACCACCACTTGGCAGGTATCTCTCTTGGACCAAACTGCCCTCCGATTCATTCTCTTATGTTCGCCGATGATTTGTTGGTTTGTGGAAAGGCTAATGTGCAGGAAGCTTTGACAATCTCCAACATTTTGAATCAATTTTGTTGTGCCTCTGGTCAAGTTCCAAATTGGAATAAATCTGCCATATTGTTAAGCAAAAATGTACCTTTGCAGGTGAAGAATGACCTCAAGCAGATATTTCAGGTTCCTGACTTGGATAACAATACTATTCATCTTGGTCACCCCCTTATTCTTCCTGCAAAAGAGAGATCTGTTGCTTACAACTTTGTTTATGAAAAATTCAAACAAAAATTAACAGCCTACAAAGCTAACAGGCTCTCACATGCTGCGAGGCTTACCCTTATAAAATCTGTATTTGCCTCTATACCTGTCTATTATATGTCTAACATTCTTTTCTCCAAGAAATTCCTTGCAAAGCTCACGGGCATCATCAGGAATTTTTGGTGGACAGGAGTCAAAGATGAGGCGACCACAAAAGGCTTATGCTTAAGGGCATGGGCTGACATTTGCATAGAAAAGAAAATTGGTGGTCTAGGAGTTAGAAACTTGCAGGCTATGAACCAAAGTCTCATTCTTTCGGCAGCCTGGAGATTAGCAAAAGAACCACATAGCCAACTTGCCTTGATACTCAAAGCAAAATATCATCACGACACTTCCATTTGGAAAGCAATGCCAAACAAGCCAAAATCTGCTTTTTGGGCAGCTATTCTTAAGGTAAAACCTCTTTTAATATCAGCTGCCTTTTATCAAATCTTTGATGGAAATAGTTCTATATGGAGCTCCCCTTGGTTCTCTGAATGGGAATCAATTTATGATAATCTGAATATTCAAACACCACCCTTTGTTTATCCGGCTGTTGTTAAAGATCTTTGGCTACCAAACCAAAAAGCTTGGAACATGGATTTAGTTTTTTCTTTATTTAGCCCAGCTATAGCTAATGCCATTCTTGAGACGCCTATTATAAATTCGGAGGGTCTAGATACTTTGGTTTGGAAATTAACTCCAACAGGTCAATTTACCCCCAAGAGTGCCTACAAACATTGCTTTACCAACCTTGCTCTGCCAACCAACCAGCAACCTAAGGTTGTAGCCCCAAAAATTATTTCTCTTCTTAATCAAGTTTGGCAGGTCAAAACTATGGCGCCTCGGGTTCAGACCTTTGCTTGGAGGCTCCTTCGCAAAGCGTTGCCTACAGGTAAACGAGCTGGTAGATTTTCTCAGCATATTAAATCAGAATGTTCCAGGTGTGGCTCCATGGAGGATGAAATGCACATGTTATTCCTATGTCCTTTTTCGAAAGCAGCTTGGTTTTCTCATCCTTGGTATCTTAGAGCTGAATATCTTGCTACCGAGCATCACAATGTGGCAGATATGATACAAACTTTACTTTGTTCTGACCATCCTCAAATTAATATTACAAGCTTATACACCTTTCTTTGGTGCTTATGGAAAGCAAGAAACGATTGTCTCTTTAATAGAAAGTGCATAAAACCTTCACATGTTTTTGCTATGTCTAATGCTATCATGCAGGGATACAAACTTGAGGACACAGTCAAGTCTAAAGAGCAATCTACTACACCTACAACAGCGTTGCAGCATGCCTCGCCTCTTCAACTTTCAGTTAAGACCACTTCGATCAATGCAGGTGAAGCTGTGTTTTGTGATGCAGCTTGGAATCCAGATCCCAGCTCTCAGCAGGCTCGTGTGGGCATCGGCATATTCATTCAGATGGGCAACGACAATCAACATTGCAGGCATCTTCATATTGCGGCTTTGTCTCCTCCTGCGTCTTCACCTCTTCAAGCTGAAGCTTTCGGTCTTCTTCTTGCAACTAAGTTAGCTGAATTGCTTGAGCTTCAAGAACCCCAATTCTATACTGATTGTCTAGTATTGGCATCAGCAGCAGCTACTGAAAACATTACCAAGGCGCCGGGGCATTGGTCTATTAGGCCACTTGTAGCAGAAATCCAGAGAAGCAACTCCTTCCAGGCTAGCAGAACGCTACATATTCACAGGAGTTCTAATGTTAAAGCACATCATCAAGCAAGATTGGCGCTGAAAATTCAGTCTAGGAGTCTTCTCATCAGATGTTTATGCTCATCATCAAGTCTCTGTCCAACTAAGGACATCTCTGTATTCAACGTGGCTCCGTTCATGTTGTTGTCTGTAAAATGTGCTTAAAGTAATAAAATTTCTGTTGTTCAAAAATAAATAAAAAACTCAATAGTTGACTTCTGAATTGTAGTAGTACTACATCTAAAAATATGTGTAGCTTCGGCGATCTTGCATATATCAGCTTATTATTAAACCACTCGGGAGTACTGGACGGTAAACTTTCCATAAAAAAATAAAATTATATAAACGACATAGAGAAAGAACGTATGTATGTTTTCTTACATACTAGCAAACGTGCCCGCGCGTTGCGGCGGGATACCATTTTTATGTTTGTGATGCACAAAGTTAGTTTTCGTTGCCATATCTACAGTGTATCACACACAGCCAGCAAATTTTATCGTGCCGAGGTTAAGTGGGCCGCCCCTATCTAATCCAGGACACCCAGAGTCGTGCACTTTCGGCGGGCTTCCTCTCTTTTAAGGCCGGGGAGTAGAGAGAAGTAGAGAAGGACAGATAAATCCTTCATGAGGAGATATAATGTCGATTGGCCGAACCGGCCAAATTGACTAAATTCAAGGTAGTACTTTTCTTTTCTGAACCATGGACCATGCATGGTCCTACCACTATGGAATGAGTAATATCATTCTCTTCGTAATTTTATTCATTCATATGAATAGCTAGTAATATTTTTAATTAATCCCCTAGGCGCAACCAAATCACCAGCAAATTACATTAGTAGTTTCTCAAGTGAAAAGACTGGTCGACGACCCTAGAGGGAGAAGCACTACTCCCTCCGATTCATATTAATTGACTCTAATATAGATGTATCTAGACACATTTCAGTGCTAGATACATCCATATTGGAGTCAATTAATATGAATCGGAGGGAGTACCTCTTTTTTTGAATTTTCCTTTCTCATATCCCTCAAATTATATATTTTTTCGATTTTTTTTCAGCTCACTCGAAAATAACAAATAGAATGGGGAAAAATAGTTTGGAACTTTTTTGTGTAATTTAAAATTTCAAATTATTAAAAATGCAAAATAAATTCTTTATAAATATATAAATATACAATGATAAAAAAAATCCAAAATAGTTTTTTTTCGCGGTCTAGTTGTTATGTTTAAGTGATCTGCATTAAGTTCAAATATTGTGTGGTGTGAGAGATACAATAATGAGAAGTTGTTTGAGAGCGGAAAAAAAATTAACACGAATCTTGATGCAATATAGACAATGTAGATTGGGGTGCGCTCGGAGCACCTGCTCTGAAAATCCTATCTCCGACCGAGAACGCTCAAGATGAATTGATGCTGCCTCGAATAATAGGATTCGAAGGCGGTTGATGAGAGAGAAAAATACTACCCCTTTGCACAATCAGGTCCAAGGTTTTCCATGACACAAACATCATCAGGCATATACTCCATCCAACGAAATCGAGGATTAGTCTGCCAAGAACCATCCTTGCTAAAGCACATCAGGATTTCAGCAATGAGAATTTCTTTTCTCTTCGTGCCTTCATGCATGTGAAAAAGAGCGGTGCATGCAATCAATAGCCCAATCTTCTTCTATTTTCTGGCGCTGTCCTTCTTCTATGCACTTTTTATAAGCTGCAAGACATGGACACATCGTTGAACCTGCAACACCACAACGGGGAAGACAACGCCTACACGTAGCCCGCACTTGTCAGTCCACTTCGACATACGTTCGTCCTTCAACGCGTATACGCCGGTAGATTAGCTCGCCTCACAGGTGACCGAGCAGACACGGAAAGCCACGCCGGCGCGGCTGTTTGGGCGGCTCTAGTAATCCAACAAAGGGCGTCGAGCATATGGTGCCGCTGAGACAATTGTGCTCGTCAGCACGGTTGCCGCCCTAGCTCTGGCTCACGGAACTCTGCTTCAAGAAACAGCAATACAGGGCGGCCTCTTTCTCCACGTACAATCGTACTTCCTTTTTTTTCTTGGATGCTGAGGCTCCCTGCCGCGATATTTGGATCGTGCCCCAGGGAATCTGCCCCCACGGTAGAACACAGTTTCTTTCTAGCCTTTAATCCAAAGCCAAAGCCAACCACACAACAACCAGAACCGATCGATCAATCCGCTGAAAGAAAATAGCTTCCAGTTGATTCCCAAATCATCCAATCTGCATAGGAGAGAAACAGTCGCCCAGTCTCCAGTTGCCGCGGGCGTTGTTTCTTCGGGTTCCGGATGGCCGGCGAGCCGTGGAGCATCTGTGATGATGTCGTTGACCTTCCCCGTAATCGAGCTGAGCGATGCGCAGCCAAGGCAGGGCATCGGGCTTGGCAGGCGGCCACTCCGGTTAGGACACAACTCCGGCGAGCGGCATCCAGGACTTCCTTGCCGACAGAAAGCTCTTTGGTGGCGAGCAAACTTCGGTGAGTCGCCGAGCGATAGCCTGTTCCTCTCCTCGGCGCTGGCAGTGCCCTGGTGGTTTATATCTAGTCAATTGAATCGATTGAGTACTTGGTGGTTTATACGTTGGCAACATTGACTCGCTAGAGTCCCTGTTTGGATCGATCAAGGTTTCTGCCCTATAAGAATCGGGTTCGAGTTGGGCACTACAGCGCACGACGATGGGTTCGATTCGATGGACCAACAACGGACGAAACGGACGAAGCGGATGAAGCGACGGAAACGTTAGCTCCTTTATTATTAGGTATAGATTTGTTATTCCCACGATTTCAAAATATAGGATTAGAAGGGGAAAAAATGCATATTCGTAATGTCAAGTCCACGTGATTCCTTCAGTATGTACTTGCATCAAGGTTTTGCCCAGAATCTTTTGCAACTTGTTTGGGTGGGTGGAAAATTTACCAGGATGGTTTCGTTAGTCAGATGGCTTCAAATCTAAAGGTATAAACGATGCCCCCCATAGGGAGCTTCACAGCGATCAGTGCACGTGAGCTATGGGATCTCTCCATCTGTGCATCTCAGCCGTTCGTTTTGGACCCTTCCCTCACTAGCTAACCCCATGCAACAGCCGATTGTTACCCGCGTCTGGCTGCATGTGAGCCCCACCTTTGCCGGACCCGCACGTCAGCCACCGTGGCTGGGATCTCTGTCGGTACGCATTGGCATCTGGCAGTGGATCTCAACCCGCAGGGGTATTTTTGGTATTTCACCGCGGCTCATATAAAAGCGAGCCCCAGGGTGAAAAAAACCCTAGCCGCCGCCCACGCCCCTGCCCCCGCATCGCGCCCCCGCCCCGCACCTGCCCCGCCCCGCCTCGCGCCCCGCTCCCGCCCCGCCACCGCCACCCACGTCCTCCCGGGGTCTATGCGGCGCACCTCACCGGCGCCGTCCTTGGGGAGGAGCGCGGAGACAGGCCTGGCGAGCGTGACGGCTTGGCGGGCGAGCGCGTCGGGGAGTCCCGCCCGTCCAAACACGGCGGCGCCGCGCGCGTGGCTGACGGCGACGCAGGCAGCGGCGGCTGCGCGGGGCCCCTAGCGGAGAGCGGCCCTGGTGAGCAAGGTGGCTGGGCGGGCGAGCGCGTCAGGGGACGAGCATAGGAGGAAGAGGACGACGGCGGCGCTCCTCTCTCCTCCGGCCTGCTTCCTCCCTGGGCTCAACATCCTCCTCCGTTTCTTCGCGTCGCCGGCTCTGTCCTCCTCCATCATCAACATTGACAGGAGCAGTGGTGGCCGCCGATTGGAACAACATCGGCAATATGGACGTTAACAGGCAGAGCACGGCCAGAGGAGGCGGGCCAGAGCACAGCCGACCAACAGCGGGGATCAAGGATTCGACAACGGCGAAGCACAGGTGGGATGGCGGCCTGCCCCAGCCTCATCTTCATTGAGAACCCCGCAGGTTTCTCCCCTCTCTCCCCCCTCTCTCTATGTGTGTGCGAAATATACATGGATTCATCTCTGCTAGATCCATTATCCTGATGCAAGACATGAACTGGCCAGGTTTCTAACTTTGGATGCATCCAGATCTGAAGGAATGCGTTGTTTTTTCCTGTGCTCTATTGATGTGAATGAGCACTTCTCATGCTGATTGTTTGTATTTTTCATTCAACTATTTTGTTGGAATTGATCCAGGTCCAAACGAGATTGCGGGGAGATGAGGTAGACGCCTCAGGAAGCCATGAAGAACTCGGTTCAGTTTGGCTCTGGGTGGTTTCCCTTTCATTCTTGCAAGGGATGTCCTTTCGGTCATGGTTCTCTCTTCTTCGTGTTTGGTTCAAACCTTATTCAGGTTGGTTTCCCTTTGGATTTTGTGTGTTTCTTTTGATCATTCAGTCAATTTGTTTTGGTTAATTTTCCTGCTACTATTCACGAGGTTAATCTCACACAGGTTAATCATACAGTGATCTAAGATGGCAGGAGGTGTCTTTTACATAGGAAACAATCAGTTTCATTAACTGGACACGAGGTGCTTTTGGTTTATATTTGAGTTATGTGCTCTGGATATAGGTACAAGATTAGGTGATAGGACATACGAAGTTTTGTGCCCTCCTTCCTAGATTAGTTTCCACCCTTTCCTGACACGCGACCATGTCCATAGGTGATGTTCTTACAGTTTATGCTCAGATGGAAAAAATAAATTGATCTGAAATTAGATTTATGCAAGCATGATGTTTTATCTCTGTAATTAACTACTCATTATATTTTATGTTTTATCTCAGTTGGGCAAGACATCCAGGCTCTATCATTGATAAAAATATATGAGAAAATTCCGGGAAAGATGTTTTTGTGCTCGATTATTTGAGACATGCATCACATAATATTTCTTAGATTTCTAGGATCATTTCTAAACTATCTTATAGCTCAAGTTTTTGCTCTTTTTTTGTCTAATAACAGATGTATTATATGGCTGACATTAAGCAGTGCTTCATTAGTGCCTCACCGGTGTTCCGAGACAAATGATTAAAAGGTCAAAACTGCCATACTTTGTACGTACTCTTCTTACGAGATATTTCATTGGTTCATGCCTGGACATGCTTTTAATTACATCTTAATCGATTTTGTCAAGGAAGCATGGTTTGCAATCGGACGCTGATGTGCTCTCCTTCTTGGCTGGTAGTTCTTCTCATTGGTTGTACACAAAGACACATATAGATGGCCAGTCAACAATATTAGAAAGGGAGGATGATACGGTCACGACAGGGATTTGGGACAACTAAATGTAAGTGTGGCTACCTATGTAATATCTATTTTTTCTGCAGTTCGATTTTTTTTGACATTTTAACCGTAAGAGGACTGCTAACATAATTGATTGATACACCTAATTTATGAAGGTGAAGAAACCTTCAGACATTGCTAATTGATGGAGTGAAATTGGCAGGGCAGAGATTTGGGGGAAGCTAATTGTAAGTGCATCTACCTATGCGATATCTATGTTTTTCTAGAAATTAGTGAGTGGTTCACGGTGAAGTTACTAGAAAACTAATTAGCATATCTATGTAATGTATTGGTTTCACTAGCTATGCCTGGGTTCGTATATATGTTGGTGTTTCACTAGCATGCGGAAAATTGTCTCTGTGTAACAAATTATGTTGCTGCTTTCATAATTTGTCCGGTAGGAGCAGCGTGTTCTTCATAGAAGACATGAGGTTCTCTCTCTCTATCTCTCTCTCTCTCATGTACGGGAAAATCTCATCTTTGTTTGTGCTGATCCATTTTTGTCTCTCTTGATAAAAATCCTAGCTAATATGGTTGTATGTACTATTTAAGGACAAGGAAATGGCCTAGCTGGTGACCATTGGAGATGTAAAATAGCCAAAATTGTTGTTGTCGTTGGACCAAGGAGAAAGAGGAGCAGCGATGGGGGTTCCGATGTGCCATCGCCGCTACGCCCATTGCCAGCGCCTAGCAAGGTACCTTCCCAAGTTCCAAGTTTTGCTCTCTTCATGGTTGCTTGTTGTGTTTGACCGTGCGCGCTTTTCTAGCTGCACGCTGGTGTTGTTTGTAGCCTACTAGGTTGTGGTTGGTGTTGCTGGTATTTTGCTTCAGGTTGCATGATCCACGATTGATTTATGGTTTGGGTGATCTAGTTATAGATTTTGGCGTTTGGCATACGGAGCACGATCTGCCGCATTTCCATGGCATTGAGACGAGGTGATCCTCTTTTCCTCCTTAATTATCCTCTGACCATGTGTTGGTTTAATCCCCATAAATCTTATCCATATATGATATGTAATCTGTTACTACAAGGTGTGTGAGAATAATCCAAAGAGCCTGCACTACATAATTAATCTATGTGATACTTTAATCTGCAAGCTCTAGGTGAGTACCTACTATATTTGATTTTTTCATGTGAATTATTGTGGCCAGAGCTAGAAGAAATCAATAACTTAATAATTTGTAATTATGCAATGCTGATAGGGGAGGCTACAGGCTCTGCCTCCTCTAACCCAACCCCTCATCTGCTCCCACGGTGCTAAAGTAACACAACAATGCGAGAGATGCACAAATCCGTTGAGCCGACATGAGCTCGTTGTTGATTCGCTTGCAAAAGGTGTTTTCCTTTGATTTATCTTCATGTGCTTTTTTTTCATGTTCTGAAATTACTTAGCTTCCTAAATAGGTTTGCACCCATGGGTTCAGTTCTCCTTGCATTGATGATGTAAGTGTGTTGTTTCTGGGTCCTGGAAGAGATTTCTGCATCCTAGCTTAGGAGAGCTTCCACAGTTGGCAGTTGTAGGCTGAATCGACAACTTGTGCCAAATTCAGAAGATTCTACATGGTGTCCCTACTTAGTATTCCTGGGAATTTATGTATGTGATTCATAATTTTATACATCATACATTAAAATTGTATCCTCTAGGTGGTCGAGCCTCCTCGCTACCCCCCCCCCCGTGGATGATCTCACTGAGAGCCGTCCTTGTGAGCTGCATGTTAAAGTTTTCAACCTATCCTTCAAGGCGGCGGTCGGCATCCTCTTACCTACAAGGTCTTACCATTGCCATTCGGTCCAAGACGACTTTGCTATTGTGATGGTGGATGAAGTGATGAGAGATTATGAGGGGTTGGTGCTTGAGCACCACTGCGGGTGAAGATGGGGAAATCAAAGAACCGGGAGAAGCCCGTAGAACCACCGTGCAATGGCGGAAGGAGAACATTGTGTTTCCGGGTGAGAAGCCAACAAGCATGCCACCTCCGCCTCCTCCGCCACCTGTGCGGTCTCCTCCGCGTGATGATTCTCACTGTGCGCGATGATGATTCCCCTATCCATGACCCGATCTGCTCCGCGTGAAAATACTCCGCCGCCTCCTCCTCCTCGTCGGGAGACTCCGCCGCCTCCTCCTCCTCGTCGGGAGACTCCGCCGCCTCCACTTAAGCAAAGAGGAAGCTGTCCGCGGCACCTCCTACGGCTCCGAAGAGATCATCAACTCCAATGAGGGCACGAGACTCCAGAGTTGTTACCACATGAGCGGATCGAAGAGCAAAGGCGTTTCTTGCGCCGAAGAAGATGTTTATTCGATCGCGGACGGTGAAGCACTTTGCCGAGACGAGAATGAAGAGACCTGAGCTGAGAGCTGATTATGACCGCTCTCTTGGACAGTCCTCTAGAGCGAGCAAAGAAGCAAAAAAGTCGCCCGGCTTGGACGACGGGACATTCGGGCCGCACCCCACTTCATCGTGGAGCCATATCATGATCCGGAGACGGCATCGATGATCGAACGGGCGGCTAGAGCTTAGGGAGCATCGGTTGAGTACGAAGATTACTATCCAACGGCTCAAGTGGTAAACACGTATAGATACGGAAAAGATCTCGTCAAACTCGGCGAGCTCGCGCGTCTAGGGACTCGGATGCGAAGGTTGCATGAATGGTACCTGAAAGCCTCGTCGAAGAAGTGAAAGCTACCTCACGGTGTATCTTAGAGATGAGCATTACTTCCGGGGGAAGACGAGATAAACATTGAGTTAGATGAACTGTTTCGAGTTATTCAATCAAGACGCCCTCGACAAAGTCTGTCATCGATTGCTACTGCTCGTAAGTGATTTATTTGTGTAATTAAGTTTGTAGCTCATTCATTTGCACTAACAATTATCCTCATTATATTCTTTGTGTACGCTATACATTTAATTATGCGGAATGAAGAAGGCTGGAATACAAAAGAGGCAAGCTCCTACCGCTGGGGTTCATAGACCCAAACACGGTTCATGAAGTTACGGTTCAAGACTTCGCCAAGGACACGAGAGGACAACATCGTAATGTTTTTAGAGAAGCAAGCGGACAAAGAGGATATATTCTTTCCCTACAACTTCAAGTGAGTGTTATATATAACATACATTATGCTTGTGCACCTTCCACTTTATTCTCGTAATCATTGAGCTATGCTTGTGCAGTTTCCACTATATTCTCCTAATCATTGATCTTCCCCTTGGAGTCGTAAAAGTCATGGACTCGAAACGTAAAGAATATGCGGAATGGGCGGACATGGCTGCCATCCTCCGGAGGTAGTTTCAATCAATTTCGTATTGGCATCTTCATCCGTTCTAATTCGAAGATATCATCAACTAATCAATTACTCATTTACTCATTATTTTTTGCCGGGCAGGGCTTGGAAACGGTTCATCAATATTGTTCCGGGTAAATGGAAACCGGAGCTTACATTTGAAGATTACCCTGTAAGTAGTACTATATATATAGCTATGTCCGTGAAACTTTATATATGATATTTACTTTCAATACGATGCTTGATTATTAGTTTGATCGAACTATTTTTTCGTAAAGTGTATGAGGCAGGAACAAGGGAATAACTTATGTGGATACTACGTCTGCACCTTCATGCGTGACATGGCCTGTCCCAAGGGTGGGGATGCCCGTATACACCACACTCGTGTACGATAACAAAATTTCACAATTAATCTTAATTAGTACCATCTATTGTATTGAGTTCCATTCATATATTGATCTCCCTTTTTAAATATAGATGACACGCCTGCGGAACACTCTCATAACGGAGGATCAAATAAAAGCAATTCAAGAGGAAATCGCGGGATTCTTTATTACCGAGGCCCTTACCCCAGGTGGAGAGCACTATCGGCGGATCGTGACGGGGGATGAAATCCGTCGAGGAGATGTTGTATTGTAAATATGCATGCATTATGTGTACTGTTGACGATGTCGTGTACTGTTGACGATGTCTATATATATTCATGACGATTTTTTGTGGTTTCTTGAATGATATATATGCATTGCTTGAAACTCTGCCGCGGCGGAGAAACGCTAGTACAGCCTAAACCTGTGCCGCGGCAGAGAAATAGCAATTCTCCGCCGCGGCAGAGAACCTAGGCCCGGTTCGTACCACGAACCGGGACCAAAGGCCTTCCACCGCGAGCTCCCTGGCCGCACCACGTGTCGAGGCCTTTAGGCCCGGTTCAACTTTGAACCGGGACTAAAGGGTACCCCTTTAGTCCCACCCAGTTGGTCCCGGTTTGGGAACCGGATCTGAAGGCCCAAATGGACCGGGCCTACTGCCCCTTTTTCTACTAGTGTCTCAGAGGGACTCTGGCCGGAGAGGTGAATTCTTAAATACTAAGTTCATTGTTTCTAGATTATTTGGACTGGATCTATGTATGCTTAATTATCACATCGGGTTGATCCGAACCACCCCATCATTCACTAATCTTTCAACACAGGTAATTTATTGTATGTCTCATGATTATTTGTTCTCAATCAGTCTACCATGATTCCAACAGATAAGAGGTAACTTCTTTTCTTAACTAAAATTGGCTTACACGTATAAGCCCGTCCAATGTGCTTGCATTCCCCTCGATGAACCATGTTATGCACGAAAGTTGAGCGAGAGGAGGAAAACATACAACAAAATTTTCCAACGGTGATGAATTTCGGTGATGTGAGTTGGAGGTGAAAGATATTTCTATGTTGTTTGTGTACGCCGGAGTCTGAAAATCGTGTTGATTCCTTTCATTGGTATCCTGTAAATATGACCTAAGTGTCCGTTGCGGCGATGTTTCTATGCACCTTATTATGTGCATGTTGCGCCATGCTCGATTTATGTGTTTGCCATTTTGATCCATTTTGCTTTAGACAAAGCCTTTTTCTAAATAAAAAATTGTTTTGTTTTCGAGCATGACCTTATAACTGTCATTTTCATCGTATACATATATTATTCAACATAATTATGTTATTATCATTTATGAGTGTTACTGAAATATATTTCCCTATTTTCTTTATATACAAGTGTTTACTACTCCGTGCTTGATTTCATGTGTTTTATCCTAATTTTACCTACAGACTTTGTTTTGTAAAATTTAAATGAACATATTATCATTTTCCTGGATATTTTTTTACTGTTATATAAAATATAAATCTATACGAATTTCACGGGGTCGTGCGCCAAGGCGCACATCTAAATCTAGTACCTAGAAGTAGCAAACAGAGCTTGGCTCTGGTGGTTAGGTCCCTTGTGGTTAGGTCCTAGACTTGACATGGGTGTTTGCATTTACCTGGATTTATTCCAGGATTTAACCGGCGCTATGCTTTCAGTGGTAGGTGACGTGCCCGTTAACAGCGATGCGCCAGTGGTGACTTCGTCAACCTCGAGATATGCCGGCTCAGTCCCTCGGAGGTGCTCATAGGGGTAGGGTGTGCGTGCGTGCGTTCATAGAGGTGTTTGTACGTGCGTGTTTGTGAACGTCTGCGTTGTACTGTGTTCTCAAAAAAAAAAAACCTAGAAGTAGAAAAAAATGTGCAAGTTGAATGTGGTGACATGTTAAATGGTGTACTATGGCTCCCGTACGAAACGTTTTTCTAAGGCTCCAGTACAAGGTGATCTAAGGTGATCTAAGAGCATCTCCAACAGAGGCTGTAAATTAGTGATGCGCTAAAAAAACCATCAATATACAGCGCGGAACGCGTTTTTGCGCGCTCCAGCAGACGCTGCAAAATAGGCCGCGCTGTAAATATTTTAGTGCGCACGCCAGTTTACGCTATCTAGAGCGGTATATCTGGCGCGCCGGCTAACGCGCGCTGTATTTTGGCACAGCGATTCTTTCCACGGCGCGGAAAAAACGACTCTGAGCCTCGCCTCCGCGCTGCGAGGAGGAGCTCCGCCGGCCACGCCTCGCCTCCACGCTGCGAGGAGGAGCTCCGCCGGCTGTCGCCGTGCTCGCCTACCTCCTCCACGCCCCCGCCGCCGCCGTGCCCAGCCCGCTCTCCCTCCGCGCGCCGCCGGCGAAGACGCCCTTCCTGCCCCCCCGCCGTGCTCGCCTACCTCCTTCGCGCCCCGCCGCCACCGTGCCCAGCCCGCTCTCCCTCCATGCGCCGCCGGCAAAGACGCCCTTCCTGCCCCCCGCCGTTCGCCTGGGCCCCCCGCCGAGGCGCGCCACCGCCGCGGGCGCGTTCTCCACGTCGCTGCTCGAGGGCTCCGTGCTGCTCTGGGCCGGAAGGCTCTCGTCCCCGCGCAATCCCTTCCCCTCCCACGCTAATCTTGTTTGTTGGAGATGAATGAATGATGCGGCTGTATCCCCACGCAATCTCTTCCTCGCTGCTCGAGTTGATCTTTTAGATTTATGTGTGATATGTTTAATCTTGTTTGTTGTATGTATGCTGAGGAAACTTGTTTGTGGAGCTCTATTTTATAGCCTCTGCTAAAGGCCTATTTTTTTGCTTCTTAGTTGCGCTGTAAAATAGAGCCTCCGGTAAAGCTCGCGACTGCGCCGCGCGCTATATTCGAATCAAGCGCGCTGCAAACTACTTTTACAGCGCCAAATTTTAGAGCCTTTGTTAGAGATGCTTTAAGACCACGTGGTGGTGTATGTGATGAGCAACCTAAACAAACAAATATCGAAGAAAAGAAAACGATCCAGCTCCTAGCCTCGGCTACCGCCGCTGCCACAGCTATCACAGCTGGTTCCTGCCCTCCACTGCCCGATGCGGCAACAGGAGTGTGGGGAACCTCAGATTGAATGATCGGCCTCTGTAGGGTCTTTTAGTTTTTCGCCTCTGGTATAGGGAATCGGTAGCGAGTGTTAGAGTATACGTACGGTTTAGGTAATCTGTCTTGTCTTGCACTCCAAGATGATCCATGTACGCCTATATATACTCGCCCATGAGGCTTAATAATACATTCATCATATTCCGCATATCTTTCTATCCTTCTACATGGTATCAGAGCGGCACGCTCCTTGATCTAGCCGCCGCAAAGTTTCCGCGCCGCCCCCAGGGAGGTTGATCTCCATGATCTACTCAGGGGGCCGCGCAATCCGTATGAGGGTTTGTTCGCCGATCCGTTGATCCGCTGCCCTCGAGTCTTTTTTTCCCAATCCGTAGATTGGTTTTCTTTTTGCGTCGCCGGTAGCTCGACCGGCGCTTTTCCTTTTTGGTTACCGATCATAGATCGGATTGAATCGCCCATCGCCGTCGTTCTCTTGCGCCTCTACTCCGACAACGGCATCGACCTGCATCGGCCATCAACCGCACGACACAGCCGCACGCGCCGCACTGATGATTAGGGTTCCAAATTATCAGAATGATGACAAGGAATGGAACAATTGGAGACCTCCGATCTTTACACATTTTTTTGCTCCATATCGACGTAACATGTTGGTCCTGTCTAACCAACACAAACAAAATGCTAAAACTGAGTTAAAACCATGTTTGAGATCTCCTAAATGAGATATTTCGGTAGAAGTTTTACTAAATGGGGTAATATGTGTAACAAGTGCGCAACTACAGGGTAAAAAATGGAATTTACTCTTTAAAAAAAATCTTTAGGGTATTAATTTTATAAAGAAATTCAGTCGTCGCAATTTCATGTAAGATTCAGTCGTCTAAATAGTCTAACACCATCCGGCCGGAGAAAACTCTCGTCCTCTCAACATGAACTCAGGCTGGCACTTGAAATAAATGAATGATGATGATTTCTTGACGCAGCCAGTGTGCATGCATGTAGGCGAGAGCTGGGAAATCGATAGAGAGTGTTATAGTGATACCACTTGGCCGGTTGAAAGTCTACTCCCTTCTTCTTGCTAAATGCAGTGTATATCAGTTTTAGTAAAAGTCAAAATTTGTAAAATCTAACTAAATAGGTACTAGAGAAATGTTCAATATTTACGGCAACATATCTAAATTATTAGAAACGTCATACAGTATACTTCAGTAATATATGTATAATATCACGTTGTAGAAATCGTCAAGCATGCATGTTGAAGTTTTAACCGAAACCAGTCGAATTCAGTCGCCCTGTGATATACTCCATCACGACTGTGTTCGTCGAACGGGTCAATTAATCTCGGTATACGTAGTCGTGTTACATTTACTTCGTCCCAGTTTACCCACCACCGAAAACAAATGCTTTTTCCCAGTCATGTTGAAACATGCTAATCGACGGTAAATTCCATCGATCCGCGTTGTACTACGAGCGAAACTCAAGAAAGTCGGCAGGCCGGCGAACGCGCAAGCACACGCACGGCCTCTCTTGTCAATGCTCAATACCACCGTATTTGGTAGTATTCGTCCCATCATCAGTTGAATATTTCTTAGCTACCGGCCCCTTGTTTCGATCATATCCACCCGTCAGGCAAGTTGTCAGTTAATTTACCACCCTGTATTTCAGATGTGCATGGATCCGTTCAAGTCTTGGATCACTGATTGGACCGTGGTTAGTCTTGTGCTAAGATCAGCACGACAGATTAGGCGTGACCAGGACTGGTAGGGTTTAAACCTAGCTACTACAAAGGTCGCTGGTCAATTAGACGCGGCCCAGGACAAAAATAATCACCGGTCTTTACATGACACATCACTTGTTTTTTTTTCGCGGGCACGCGAAAGTCGTGCCATATCTTTATAGAAGGAAGCAACAAGATTTACAAAGAGACCGAAAGGGGGATGCGAACATCTACCCTTGGCTCACCCACGCACACCACCCACAAAACTCTAAGACCTACTCTCGCGACATGACTCTCCGCTCCATACTTCTCGCAGCCCTTCAAAGGCTGAACTCCTCAAGGATCATGCCGATAGTCTGTTCCGTGGATAGCTGCCTCTCTAAGTTCCCGAACACATGGGCGTTTCTTTGCTTCCAGAGAGTCCAGGTAACCAACAGGACGAACGTGTCAAAGCCTCTCCTATCCTCCCTCCTCAGCCTCTTCCTCGCCTCCATCCACCACCTTTCCAAATTTGTATTCTCCTGCGGCTCTTGTAGCAGCGACCCAACCCTTCTGAGGCAGCCAAACCAGACCATCTTGGCATACGGACACTGCACAAGAATGTGGTCTGCATTATCCTCTTCCTGCAAGCAAGTAGCGCAGGGATCAGGGTGGTCCTGCAGCCCATGCCGGGCCCTCCGATCCGACGTCCAAAGTCTACGCCTAATGGCCAGCCAACCGAAAATCTTGCACTTCGGGGGTGCAAACGACCTCCAAATAGGTTTGGCCATACTCCACAAGACCCTCCCATGGCAGAGCATGTTATAGGTCGCACTGGTGGTATATCCCCCAGACGGTGAACCTTTCCAAAGGATCTGATCTGGTCTGCTGCTATCCCTAGGCACTCTCTCCAGTTCTTCCCAAAGCCGGGTGCACTGCATCCACCCCTCGATGGACAAGTCGCCAGATACATCCAGGAGCCAGGAATCATCCACTAAAGCCTCACTCACCTTCCTTATGTTTTTCCTTCTCGTTGGGACTAGAGCAGCAACCTCCGGCGCTAACTCCTCCGCATTCCTGCCATTGATCCACCTGTCCTTCCAAAAGAGAATGCTCTCGCCATCCCCAACTCGAAACAGGTGCCAAACTCGAAACACTTCTTTGGCTTCATGGTCATTGAGAGCGAGGCAACCCCTGCCAAGGTCCGGAGGGGTCCGTACGACGCAACCGGCACCAACGAACTCTAAGGGCCAACCCCCGCAGCCGTAGATCCTTAACTCCCAGACCTCCAAACCGTGTAGGCTTGCATATGGTGTCCCATGCCACCAGGAATTGCCCCCCATTGATCTCTTTCTTTCCCGCCCAAAAGAAGGCTCTCATCCACCTCTCCAGTTCCTCCAGCACCCATGCTGGCGCCTCCGCAACCAGCAGTTGATGTATAGGCCGCGCACTTATCACCGATTTGATTAAGACCAGTCTTCCAGATTTCTGGATCATCCCCCTCTGCCAGGCCGGGGCACAGTGCATGACCTGGTCAATCATCGGCTGCCACTCCGCCTTAGTTAGAGGCCTCAAAGCGAGTTGCATACCAAGATATTTGATGGGAAAACCCACGACCTCACATCCCAGGGTCGCCACCACGCTCTCCGTATCTCCTGCATGCTCTCTAATCAACGTGGCTGAGGTCTTCCTGTAGTTCACACAGAGCCCGGAAGCCTCGCCAAAGACCCTCAGAATGGCCTTCACCGCCTCCATCTCCGTAGCCAGCGGCTTACAGAAAAATACCACATCATCCGCATAAACCGAGATTCTCTGGAGCTCCGTGATCCCCGCAAGCCCAGCGAAAAGATGTCTCTCTGCGGCTTTCTTGACGATCGCGATCGGTACCTCCATAGCAGCCACAAACGAGCATGGGTGACGTGGGGTCACCTCGCCCGAGACCTCTCACGTGCACTATCCTTCCTCCAGGAACACCATTCACCGAGCACTGCGGTGTTTGCCGTGCTAAGCGGCGAGGGACACCCACTTTAAGAACCTCTCTCCAAACCCCATGCATCGAAGAACCTCAAACAGAAGCTCCAAGATATTGAGTCAAAAGCTCTCGTGAGGTCTAGTTTTAGAAGCACACCAGACTGTCTCTGTTGGTTGATCTTCCTCGCTACTTGCCTCACTAGTATGAAGTTATCATGTAGGGATCGTCCTCTCACAAACGCAGATTGGTTGGTACTCACAACATCTCCCAGCCTCCTCCGGAGCCTATTCGCCATAATTTTGGAGAAAAGCTTAGCAAAGCTATGCACCAAGCCGATAGGGCGATAGTCCTTGACCTCTGTGGCATCCTGCTTCTTAGGGATCAAAGTGATAAGGGCTCGGTTTAGGCGCGCGAAGCCACGCCCATCTCCAGCGCTCAATTTGTACAACCCAGCAAGGATATCTCCTTTGATGGTTGGCCACGCCCTTTGGTAGAAAGCGCCTATAAATCCATCCGGGCCCGGAGCTCTACCCGGGTGCAGCTCCTTGACAACCCTCCAGATCTCGTCCTCGGTGAACATGGCATCCAGGTCCTGCAGCTGAGCTACTGGGGATCTCAATCTCTTGCAGAGTCAATCGTATATTCTCTAGGTTGTATCCTTCCCGAGCAGCTGGAAATAGGCCTCCGTAAAAACCTCCACTTTCCTCTCTTGGTCCGTCACAATCTCCTCTCCAACCCTCACAGAGGCAATGTGGTTTTTTGCACGTCTACCATTGGCAACAGCATGGAAGAGTGTTGTATTTGCATCCCCTTCTCTCAACCATCGGACCCTCGACCTCTGTCTCGCCATGGTGCGCTCAAGCGAGGCTAGCCCAAGCACAGATTGCTTAAGGGTTCTCCTCAGCTATACCTCCATGGGTGTCAGCCTGCGTCTCTCTTGGGCCACATCAAGGCGCAAGATCAGAGTGTTGGCTATCGCAATGTTTAGCTTGATGTTTCCAACTCGTTTTTGCCCCCACGATTGTAGGCGTTCCGCCGCATTCCTAAAAAGCGCATCTAGCCTCCGAAAGGGATCAACTATGCCGGGGTCACATACCCAAGCTTCTTTTACCGCCTCATCAAACCCCTCCAATTTGAGCCAGAAGCTCTCAAACTTGAACCTTCTCCTAGGCCGAAATGCCGCATTAAGGGCCAAATGGAGTGGTGCATGGTCCGAAACCGACGATGACAACCCTTGCAGCACAGAATCAAAATGCTGCAAGTCCCAGTCCATCGATACCAGCACCCTATCAATGCGCGTAAGGGTAGCTCTCTCCCTCTCATTACTCCAGGTGTAAGTCCTCCCATGCATATATAGGTCCTTTAGCTCATGTGCGTGCACGAACGCTCGGAAGCGCTGCATCATGCTCCTATCGATATTGTCGTTATTCTTCTCGGAAGCATTCAGAATCATATTGAAATCTCCAGCCAACACCCACGGGCCCGGGCATAGGGATCTTCTCTCCGCCAGCTCCTCCAGAAACATGATTTTGTCCTCACCCCCTTGGGGTCCATACACAGTGGTAAGCCACCATTTCGACTCGTCTCTAGTCGTGACCTCACCTGTAATGGCATAGGTGTCATAGCTCACATTGGTGATTTGGACCACCGATGTATCCCAAGCCATGACCACTCCACCTCTCGTCTCCTCCGCCGGCAAGCATACAAAGCCATCAAAGGAAGGCCCCAAACATTGGGAAATGTAGAACTCATCCACCTCACCAACCTTAGTCTCCGAGATACACACAATGCTCACATGCAAGCTCCCCAAGAAATCACGAATGGCACTCCTTTTCGCTTGGATCGTTCGTGCCTCGAACGTTCCAAAATAACATTTCAAGATTACAATCCATAAAGACTACAGATACAAACTCCACTCCCAAAAAACGCCTAGTGCGCCGCTAGCACTACTCTACAGCCCTCCTGCTGGCCAAAGCTCTGGGGCACCATCTTCCCAAAAATGGACGCCATGACCCTCACGTGTCGCTCCCCAAGGGGTGAATCGAAGATCTCCTTGAAGTTGGCAAGGTGTTCCTCATCCACCGACAACTCCTCAGGGCATATGCCCAGCGCCTTGAGTAACACTGTCTCGGCTGCTGAAGCCTTGGCCACCTTCTTCCCCTTGCCCTGCACCGTCATAGCTGCACTCCTCGTCAGACGCCTGGGTGTGAATGGCTGTGATACGTCTCCGACGTATCGATAATTTCTTATGTTCCATGCCATATTATTGATGATACCTACATGTTTTATGCACACTTTATGTCATATTCGTGCATTTTCTGGAACTAACCTATTAACAAGATGCCGAAGAGCCAGTTCCTGTTTTCTGCTGTTTTGGTTCCGAAATCCTAGTAAAGAAATATTCTCGGAATTGGACGAAACGAAGACCCGGGTTCCTATTTTCACCGGAAGCATCCGGAACACCGGGAAGGACCAGAGGGGGGCACTGGGCCCCCAGACCATAGGCCGGCGCGGCCCAGGCCCTGGCCGCGCCGCCATATGGTGTGGCCACCCCTTCGACCCTCCTGCGCCGCCTCTTCGCCTATATAAAGCCTCCGTCGCGAAAACCCTGAGGCGAAGAACCACGATACGGAAAACCTTCCGGAGCCGCCGCCATCGCGAAGCCAAGATGCGGGGGACAGGAGTCTCGTTCCGGCACCCTGCCGGAGCGGGGAAGTGCCCCGGAAGGCTTCTCCATCGACACCGCTGCCATCTCCACCGCCATCTTCATCACCGCTGCTGCTCCCATGAGGAGGGAGTAGTTCTCCATCGAGGCTCGGGGCTGTACCGGTAGCTATGTGGTTCATCTCTCTCCTATGTGCTTCAATACAATAATCTCATGAGCTGCCTTACATGATTGAGATTCATATGATGATGCTTGTAATCTAGATGTCATTATGCTAGTCAAGTGAGTTTTACTTATGTGATCTCCGGAGACTCCTTGTCCCACGTGTGTAAAGGTGACGGTGTGTGCACCGTGTGGGTCTCTTAGGCTATATTTCACAGAATACTTATTCACTGTTGAATGGCATAGTGAGGTGCTTATTTATATCTCTTTATGATTGCAATGTGTTTGTATCACAATTTATCTGTGTGCTACTCTAGCAATGTTATTAAAGTAGTTTTATTCCTCCTGCACGTGTGTAAAGGTGACAGTGTGTGCACCGTGTTAGTACTTGGTTTATGCTATGATCATGATCTCTTGTAGATTGCGAAGTTAACTATTGCTATGATAATATTTATGTGATCTATTCCTCCTACATATGCATGAAGGTGACAGTGTGCATGCTATGTTAGTACTTGGTTTAGTCTTTTGATCTATCTTACACTAAAGGTTACTAAAATATGAGCATTATTGTGGAGCTTGTTAACTCCGGCATTGAGGGTTCGTGTAATCCTACGCAATGTGTTCATCATCCAACAAGAGTGTAGAGTATGCATTTATCTATTACGTTATGTGATCAATGTTGAGAGTGTCCACTAGTGAAAGTGTAATCCCTAGGCCTTGTTCCTAAATATCGCTATCGCTGCTTGTTTCTCGTTTCTATTGCGTTACTACTGCTGCATTACTACTGTCCTGGGCAAAACACTTTTCTGGTGCTGTTGCTACTACTTATTCATACCACCTGTATTTCACTATCTCTTCGCCGAACTAGTGCACCTCTTAGGTGTGTTGGGGACACAAGAGATTTCTTGCTTTGTGGTTGCAGGGTTGCATGAGAGGGATATCTTTGACCTCTTCCTCCCTGAGTTCGATAAACCTTGGGTATCCACTTAAGGGAAACTTGCTGCTGTTCTACAAACCTCTCGCTCTTGGAGGCCCAACACTGTCTACAAGAATAGAAGCTCCCGTAGACATCAAGCACTTTTCCGGCGCCGTTGCCGGGAGGAAAGGTAAAAAGGCACTCATACTCCGGTTCCGGGTAACGAGTACTTTTACGGCGCCATTGTGTTTGTGCTCGAAGCTATTTCCTTTAGATCCTGCAATTGCATCTTTTTGTTTCTTGTTTACACTAGTTTGGCATAATGGACAACAATGAGCTTCTTATTCTATTTCCTGATTTAAAACATGGATTGTTTGATGCGAAAATTAAAAAACCTATGAAATCTTATTTGCATGCTCGGTAGTAATATTAGTATGAACGCTTTGAACACCATTGTTTATAATGATATAGAAAGTTTTAAGCTTGGGGAAGCTGGTTTTCATGATATTTTTAGTCCCCCAAGCATTGAGGAGAAAATTTTCTTTGATGATACTTTGCCTCCTATTTATGATTATAATGATAGTGGTCTTTTGGTGCCACCTACTATGGAGAGTAAATTTTGTTGTGATTATACTATGCCTCCTACACTTGATGAGAATAATAATGATAGCTACTTTGTTGAATTTGCTCCCACTATTACTAATAAAATTGATTATGCTTATGTGGAGAATAATAATTTTATGCATGAGACTCATGATAAGAATGCTTTATGTGATAGTTATATTGTTGAGTTTGCTCATGTTGCTACTGAAAGTTATTATGAGAGAGGAAAATATGGTTGTAGAAATTTTCATGTTACTAAAACACCTCTCTATGTGCTGAAATTTTTGAAGCTACACTTGTTTTATCTTCCTATGCTTGTTACTTTGCTCTTCATGAACTTGTTTATTTACAAGATTCCTATGCATAGGAAGCATGTTAGACTTAAATTTGTTTTGAATTTGCTTCTTGATGCTCTCTTTTGCTTCATACTCTATTTTTCATGTGAGCATCATTAAAACTGCTGAGCCCATCTTAATGGCTAAAAAGAAAGAACTTCTTGGGAGATAACCCATGCGTTATTTTGCTACAGTACTTTGTTTTATATTTGTGTCTTGGAAGTTTTTTACTACTGTAGCAACCTCCCCTTATCTTAGTTTTATGTTTTGTTGTGCCAAGTAAAGTCTTTGATAGTAAAGTAAATACTAGATTTGGATTACTGCGCAGTTCCAGATTTCTTTGCTGTCACGAATCTGGGTCTAATTCTCTGTAGGTAACTCAGAAAATTATGCCAATTTACGTGAGTGATCCTCAGATATGTACGCAACTTTCATTCAATTTTGGCATTTTCATTTGAGCAAGTCTGGTGCCCTTTTAAAATTCGTCTTTACGGACTGTTCTGTTTTGACAGATTCTGCCTTTTATTTCGCATTGCTTCTTTCGTTGTGTTGGGTGGATTTCTTTGTTCCATTACCTTCCGGTAGCTTTGAGCAATGTCCGAAGTGTTAAGAATGATTGTGTCACCTCTGAACATATGAGTTTTTGATTATGCACTAACCCTCTAATGAGTTTGTTTCGAGTTTGGTGTGGAGGAAGTTTTCAAGGGTCAAGAGAGGAGGATGATATACTATGATCAAGGAGAGTGAAAGCTCTAAGCTTGGGGATGCCCCGGTGGTTCACCCCTGCATATTCTAAGAAGACTCAAGCGTCTAAGCTTGGGGATGCCCAAGGCATCCCCTTCTTCATCGACAAATTATCGAGTTCCTTCTCTTGAAACTATATTTTTATTCGGCCACATCTTATGTACTTTACTTGGAGCGTCCGTGTGTTTTTGTTTTTGTTTTTGTTTGAATAAATGCTTGTGTGGGAGAGAGACACGCTCCGCTGGTTCATATGAACACATGTGTTCTTAGCTTTTAATTTTCATGGCGAAGTTTTCTTCTTCGTTAATTTGTTATATGGTTGGAATTGGAAAATGATACATGTAGTAAATTGCTATAATGTCTTGGATAATGTGATACTTGGCAATTGTTGTGCTCATGTTTAAGCTCTTGCATCATATGCTTTGCACCTATTAATGAAGAAATACATAGAGCTTGCTAAAATTTGGTTTGCATAATTGGTCTCTCTAAAGTCTAGATAATTTCTAGTATTGAGTTTTGAACAACAAGGAAGACGGTGTAGAGTCTTATAATGATTACAATATGTCTTTTATGTGAGTTTTGCTGCACCGGTTCATCCTTGTGTTTGTTTCAAATAACCTTGCTAGCCTAAGCCTTGTATCGAGAGGGAATACTTCTCATGCATCCAAAATCCTTGAGCCAACTACTATGCCATTTGTGTCCACCATACCTACCTACTACATGGTATTTCTCCGCCATTCCAAAGTAAATTGCTTGAGTGCTACCTTTAAATAATTCAAAATTTATCACCTCTAATTTGTGTCAATGTTTTATAGCTCATGAGGAAGTATGTGGTGTTTTATCTTTCGATCTTGTCATTTACTTGACGAGACTTTCACAATGGACTAGTGGCACATCCGCTTATCCAATAATTTTGCAAAAAGAGCTGGCAATGGGGTTCCCAGCCCGATTAATTAACTTGCATTAATAATTCTCTTCACATGTTTTGCTCGATACATCGGTAAGCAACTTAATTTTGCAAATAGACACTCCTTCATGGTATGTGATTGTTGGAAGGCACCCGAGGATTCGGTTAGCCATGGCTTGTGTAAGCAAAAGGTTGGGAGGAGTGTCATCCATAAATAAAGAAAAACTAAACTAAAGTACATGTGCAAACAAAAGAGAAGAGGGATGATCTACCTTGCTCGGTAGAGATAACGTCCTTCATGGGAGCCGCTCTTGAAAGTCTGGTTGATGAGGTAGTTAGAGTGCCCACTACCATTCGTTGACAACAACAAACACCTCTCAAAACTTTACTTTTATGCTCTCTTTATGTTTTCAAAAACCAAAGCTCTAGCACAAATATAGCAATCGATGCTTTTCCTCTTTGAAGGACCTTTCTTTTACTTTTTATGTTGAGTCAGTTCACCTATCTCTCTCCACCTCAAGAAGCAAACACTTGTGTGAACTGTGCATTGATTCCTACATACTTGCATATTGCACTTGTTATACTACTCTACGTTGACAAACTATCATTGAGATATACATGTTACAAGTTGAAAGCAATTGCTGAAACTTTATCTTCCATTGTGTTGCTTCAATATCTTTACTTTAAATTATTGCTTTATGAGTTAACTCTTATGCAAGACTTATTGATGCCTGTCTTGAAGTACTATTCATGAAAAGTCTTTGCTTTATAATTCACTTGTTTACTCATGACATTACCATTGTTTTGATCGTTGCATTAACTACATATGTTTACAAATAGTATGATCAAAGTTATGATGGCATATCACTTCAGAAATTATCTTTGTTATCGTTTTACCTGCTCGGGACGAGCAGAACTAAGCTTGGGGATGCTTGATACGTCTCCGACGTATCGATAATTTCTTATGTTCCATGCCATATTATTGATGATACCTACATGTTTTATGCACACTTTATGTCATATTCGTGCATTTTCCGGAACTAACCTATTAACAAGATGCCGAAGAGCCAGTTCCTGTTTTCTGCTGTTTTTGGTTCCAGAAATCCTAGTAAAGAAATATTCTCGGAATTGGACGAAACGAAGACCCAGGTTCCTATTTTCACCGGAAGCATCCAGAACACCCGGGAAGGACCAGAGGGGGGCACTCGGGCCCCCGGACCATAGGCCGGCGCGGCCCGGGCCCTGGCCGCGCCGCCATATGGTGTGGCCACCCCTTCGACCCTCCTGCGCCGCCTCTTCGCCTATATAAAGCCTCCGTCGCGAAAACCCTGAGGCGAAGAACCACGATACGGAAAACCTTCCAGAGCCGCCGCCATCGCGAAGCCAAGATCCGGGGACAGGAGTCTCTGTTCCGGCACCCTACCGGAGCGGGGAAGTGCCCCCGGAAGGCTTCTCCATCGACACCGCTGCCATCTCCACCGCCATCTTCATCACCGCTGCTGCTCCCATGAGGAGGGAGTAGTTCTCCATCGAGGCTCGGGGCTGTACCGGTAGCTATGTGGTTCATCTCTCTCCTATGTGCTTCAATACAATAATCTCATGAGCTGCCTTACATGATTGAGATTCATATGATGATGCTTGTAATCTAGATGTCATTATGCTAGTCAAGTGAGTTTTACTTATGTGATCTCCGGAGACTCCTTGTCCCACGTGTGTAAAGGTGACAGTGTGTGCACCGTGTGGGTCTCTTAGGCTATATTTCACAGAATACTTATTCACTTGTTGAATGGCATAGTGAGGTGCTTATTTATATCTCTTTATGATTGCAATGTGTTTGTATCACAATTTATCTATGTGCTACTCTAGCAATGTTATTAAAGTAGTTTTATTCCTCCCGCACGTGTGTAAAGGTGACGAGTGTGTGCACCGTGTTAGTACTTGGTTTATGCTATGATCATGATCTCTTGTAGATTGCGAAGTTAACTATTGCTATGATAATATTTATGTGATCTATTCCTCCTACATATGCATGAAGGTGACGAGTGTGCATGCTATGTTAGTACTTGGTTTAGTCTTTTGATCTATCTTACACTAAAGGTTACTAAAATATGAGCATTATTGTGGAGCTTGTTAACTCCGGCATTGAGGGTTCGTGTAATCCTACGCAATGTGTTCATCATCCAACAAGAGTGTAGAGTATGCATTTATCTATTCTGTTATGTGATCAATGTTGAGAGTGTCCACTAGTGAAAGTGTAATCCCTAGGCCTTGTTCCTAAATATCGCTATCGTCTGCTTGTTTACTTGTTTCTTTGCGTTACTACTGCTGCATTACTACTGTCCTGGGCAAAACACTTTTCTGGTGCTATTGCTACTACTTATTCATACCACCTGTATTTCACTATCTCTTTGCCGAACTAGTGCACCTCTTAGGTGTGTTGGGGACACAAGAGATTTCTTGCTTTGTGGTTGCAGGGTTGCATGAGAGGGATATCTTTGACCTCTTCCTCCCTGAGTTCGATAAACCCTGGGTATCCACTTAAGGGAAACTTGCTGCTGTTCTACAAACCTCTGCTCTTGGAGGCCCAACACTGTCTACAAGAATAGAAGCTCCCGTAGACATCAGGCTGCGCCTCCGCACGTAGCCTTGACGAACTCTCCACTTCCTGGAGAAGTGGTGGGGCCAGCTTCTTGATGATAGAGGAGCAAAACGCCTTGATGCGGCCCAACGCAAGCCTCTCCTGCTGTAGCTCCAAAACCGCGGTGTTGCCTCCAGATTCTTCTCCCGGCCGAACCTCCTCTAGGCTTGGGCCATCCCGATCGCGCCGCGGAACCAGCTGCATCTCACTGTTTGGTCCTGTATACGACGTGCATGGGGACCCCACAGGCTCGCTGTCCAAACCACCATCCGACTCTGCATGATCACAAACCGGCCACGCCCCCAGGTCTTTCTCATCCGCGCCCCCATCGTTCTCCACAGGGCTGCCCTTCACCGAGATGGACACTTTGAAATACTCCTCCTCCAAACACCTGTGTGCATCCGTATCAGCACAAGGTCCAAACGTGCGTATCAGCGGCGTGGTCTCATGCACAGACAAGGGCGTGCAGCTCTCCCCCGAGAAACTCTCTACCGCCTCATCTACCGAGTTCAACGGCACTCCACTTGCGGGCCCCACCACAACTCCAACAGAACCGGCCGACGCGGCAGCCATAGAAACCGCCACGCCCCCACTTCCCGGCAAAAGCTCCTTCTCCAGGCCCACACTGGCCCCAGCGCGCGCTTCTCCAGGAGGATCCGCAAGGGGCCCGACAGGAGCGTCCTCGGGATCCGCAGAAGCCTCCAACCGCGCTGTCGTTTCCTTCCGGGCGAGCGCCTGATCCGCATGATCCGTCTCCATCATTGGACCCACAGGGCGAGCCTCCAAAGCGCACCGAAACTCCGAGGCCACGTGGCTACTCCCCGCCCCGCGCGATGGCGCAGCAGTACTCGATCCAGCGGCCGGGATGCCTTCTTCCTCCACACATGCTTTTCCACTTTCCCTCTGACTCCCGACAAGCTTCACAGGGCTGACCGCAAGGTCACCAGCCGCCGCAAGAATAGACTCCGTCTCCGAGCTCGTTTGAACGACCCAGGGAGCAGGTCGCTCCAAGGAAGGTAGGCCCAACGACGGCCCAGCCCCCACTGGCAGGCTGCCACCTATCCCGCTCCTCCACTGCGCAGCCAGCCCTCCAGGCCCACCACGGTTGTCAGGAACACCTTGTGTCCAGGACAGGTTTCTTCTCCAGCGACGGCCAGCCTCACCGCCGCCGCCGCCCTGACCCTCCTGAGTCCCAGCACCACGACCTCCGGCAGCGCCTCCGCCTTGCTCTTCTGGCGATGGAACAGACTCGACCGAGACGGCTCCTCCACCGCAAAGGCTCCTCCTCGGGCGGGAACGACCATGTGTCCGGCCTGGGGATCTCCTCTGCTTCGTCTGGGAACAGCGTCGACATGCTGCGCGCGGTGGCGCCGCCGCAGGCTCCGGCGGCGGTGCGGGGCCGTGTTCAAGATCGCCTCGTGTGGGAGCAGCCAAGGCCCTCGAAGAAGACCATGTGGAGGCGCAGGGTGGAAGCGCGGAGTGACGCGGCGGCCGGCCGTGCTGTGGCGCCGGAGATGGAAGGCCTCTCGCTTCCGCCGCTATGAGCCGGGGCATCGGAAGCGCGATTGTACTAACGATGAAGTTTGTGTGAGATGTTGGCTCAGGGGACATCCGGCGAGGGAGTGCAAGAGGCCCAGGAGCCCCTCGTCGGAGGAGGAGCTCCGAAATCTTGCCCTGGCAAAGCTTGCGCGCCGCCGCTCGCCAGTTCGTGGTGAGGTGGCCGGAGCTCAGAGGGGTCCGATCAGGGTGCCTGGGCATGCGGCCGCACCTGCGCCTCCTCCGCGGGCGCCCTGTCCGCCATCGGTGCCCACGCCAACACCACCACTCCCTCCTCCGCCTCCACCGCCGGTAGCCCACATCACCCCTCTCCCCCTGAGCCTCCCTCCGATGGGAGCCTTGCCACCTTTGTGCGTCGAGCCGGAGTGCGCTCCGAGGAGCGGCAGGGTGCTTGAGGCCCCTGCGCTCTGTGTTGTGAGAAGGACCGCGGCCATGGGTGATTTGGAGCGAAGGCTCCGCTTCGCCATGGTGGCCTCTGTCGGAGGACGGAGGCCGGCGGTCTCTTCTGAGCAGGTTGCGGCGGCTCTGAGGTGGAGGGGCGTGCCGGCGGCGGCTTTTCGGTGCATGCTCACGCGCCGGAGGATTTTCTGATCGTGTTGGAGTCGGCGGAGCTCAGGCGCCACGTTGCTGCCTTGCCTTCAGTGCTGGTGGCGGGCGCGCCGCTTGTTCTCCGGCCATGGAACAGGCAGGCGCAGGCTAAGCAAGTGCCGTTGAAATCCAAGGTTTTTCTGGTGCTTGAGGGGATCCCGCCGCACGCCTGGGATGTGGGGATCGTCGAGGACCTGCTCGGGAAAACTTGTGCTGTGGAGGAGGTTGCGCCGGAGACGCGTTCTAGGGCAGACCTCAGCTTGTTCAAGCTTTCGGCGTGGACATCGGATCTAGGGGCAATCCCTGTGTCGCGCATGCTCGCGGTCCCTGAGCCGCGGAGGAGTGATGCTGGATCGCTGCAGCCGGCGAGGGAGCTCCCGGTTGCTGCGGTGACACATCACTTGTTACTTAGTACCTAAGTATACTTGTTACTTAGCAATATAATCGTCTGTCTTTCGGCGACGCCTCACAAAACGCTCAATCAGTGGCTCGCAATTGATCAAGAGATGATTAATTTTAAAGGCAACCTAGGCTCACGGAATTTTTTTCTAGGAGCATAAGGAAAATGACAACGGGTACTAGTGCGTTAGTGGTCTTTTCTTTTTTCATGCCAAACAGACCCACTTGAGACCACCAGGTAGGGTCTGCCACGATGTGGAGATTTTCTACAGTATGAATATAAAAAATAGTACCATTTATGTTCTGTTAGGCAAAAAACCGGTGTTGCACAATAACTACAACAATTAAGGAAGAGATAGCTTAAACGGGTATCATAATATATGCTATTGTATCCTAGCAGGTAGAAGTAGCAAATAGTCCCTCCTCCCCAAAATACATCGCATATATAAATTTTAGTCAAAGTCAAACTTTATAAAGTTGGATCATGCATATTGATAAAACTATGAACATATACAAATCCAAATTAATACCATTAGAATTATCATAAAATATATTTTTCATATTATATACATTTGGTATAGCAAATGTTCGTATTATTTTCTATATTCATGGTCAAACATTGGAAACTTTGATTCGCACTGAAAATTATGAGCAACCTATTATGGGCAGGAGGGAGAATAATGAAAATATATCTTGTATATAGATTTGTATTAAGATTTTACAAATAAATAAATATGAGATACTATGAGATGATATTATGGGTGTGGAAAAATGGATCCCGAGCTCCATGGAGCCCTTTACTTTGAAAATCCAAAAAATAATTAATGGTTTATAGTTCCAAAATATTTGGAAAAGAAAATCTATAGTTAGCCAACAAGGTATAATACATGCGTGTGAAATATCAGTGCAAAATTCTTGGTATATTTCGGCGGCACAAAAGTGGAAAAACTTGGAGTTTTGAAAATGCATATGGTTAACTATTTTCAAATTCACACTTTTATCATTCTTGGTTAGCTTAAAATACTTAGTATTTTGCATTAATATTTTGAATCCTTATAGTATTTATCATTGAATACCTATAGAATCTTTTCAGAAATTTTATAACATTGAATTACAATTTTGAAAATGATAAGTTACATAAAGCTCGGCTTCCATTATGAGTTTCCGCTTATCGTGAAACATGCAATATCACACTTAGCTTGATGTCACACTTCGCACCGTTTACCTAATGCCACCGCCCCTAAAAATAGTTAAAAATCTTATCTCCGCTAATATTCCTGTTGATCGGTAGATGTACATGGGCCTTTGGATCGGAATGTGGGCTGGCCTGTTCGTGAGAGCCTTTTAACCAAAATTTTACTGATCCTTTAGTACCACCTCGTCTAGCTCTTTGAACTTTTAAGCACGGAACATAGCACGAAACGAACGGTTTCTCAGGTACCCTCGCCTCATCGAGACGCCAACCCTAGCAACCGAGAGCGGCGGCCACTGATTCGAGCAAGCAGGAGGCGGCGGCGTAGGAGGCAGCTCCTCTGGGGCGGAGTAGCGCGTCAAGGTGCTGCCCAAGCCCAAGGTCGACATGGAGAGGAATCTGGTGTGTAGGCTGCAGGATGACCTGTTTCGGTTGCGTGGTTGGGGTTGCTAGGTTTTCCGTTCCCCATCAGTCGATTGAAATCTCGTTTATCCATCAATCACCAAAATCTCAATTACAAAAATGAAAGAGATTTGGGGTTAGGAATTAAGGGATCTGGGGTTAGGAATCACCAAAATCTCTGTTACAAAAACTAATTTTCAATCGATTGACACCGAGACACTTCCTTTGCGTTTTGATAATTGGTATGGTATCCCCAAGTAGGGAGCGTTGGTCCTTATCTGATTAGCTCGTGGACAGCTTCACTTTCGATTGGTGCTCGCATCGCTGGGATTTTTGGTAGAAAAAAAATGGGGGATGTTGGTTCCGTTCTTCTGCTAGTGATGCTCAAATGCGCATCTCACTGTTTATATGAGTATGTTATTAACACTTGGTTTGACTATTAGTCTGTTCTCATGTAAATAGGAAACTGGAATGCTCTACCCCGTGGTATTAGAGAATTCGTGACTGATGAATTTTTTTAAGCCCGTGTGCGCTCTGCTGGTCAACCTTTTTTCAAGTCTGGTGCTAGCAATTGCTATGTCAGTCGAGGAGCATGCCAGATTAGCACTAGGTTTATCGTAGTATTGGAAGATGATGAGTCAGCAACATGTTTCTGGCATGCTGACTCAGAACATATGCAATGTTGCACAACAGGTGCCATGTTCTATTTGCAGGGTTTTTTTTTCTTCTTTTTATGACAGCAGTTTCTTCCTATTGGAAGGCAACCATTATGACTGTTTTTGGAACTTGTCACTATGATTAGAATTGTGATCTTGTATGATGGCCTTGCTATTTTGATTAATGTGTGTTTTGACTAATGGTTTGTCACTCTGTTCAGGAGGATCTGTGGTCGTCTGCTTTTCCTGTTGGGACTGAGGTTTGTTCCCATCCCTTTTTTTTCGTAATGTTTATGTTAGTTGCGCACTTGGACATATTATATAGCTTAAGCTGTACGCATTTCCTTGCCTTGAAAAACTTTTATACAACTTGGCTTGTCATCTGCAGTGGGAAAACATTGATATTGATAAGATAAAGGAATTCAATTGGAACTTCGAAAATTTAGAGGTATGATAGTCAAACTTTATCTTGTAAGATCTACCGCCGTTTTGAATATGTTTAACTTCATCATACACTGATATGTGGTTGTTGTTGATGAGCAGAAAACACTAGAGGAAGGGGGGGAACTATATGGGAAGACGGTTTACTTGTTTGGAAGCACGGAGCGTAAGTAACTAAGTATACTTGGTACTAAGCTCTTTCTAAAGTTGATTTTGCCACCATTGATCCTTGATACATGTTTTATAATGTTGATAATAGTTCAGTAATCTGTTTCTAAAGTTAATTTTGCTATCATTGATCCTTGATACATGTTTTATAATGTTGGTAATATATCGTAATCTGTAGCAAAGTAGGGTTATCTGGTCATAAATTTACTGATGTTTGTTTTAAGTGCTATTAGTTTGGTTTAGTGAGATTCGACAATTGTATTTGTGTATCACTTTATATATTGTATGTAGAGTGGATTTAGTATCTGCCATCTTCTTATTTCCATTCTAGTTTTATACCTGTTGAATATTATTCCATACAAGTCAAATTGGCTCCTCTTGGCATGCAGCACAACTATTCGATGTTAATGGTGAATTCAAGATAGTGGTTGTTCCGGTTATAGTTGCTGTAAGTTCTTATCCACTCTCTTGGCCCAGCATCTATAACACCATTATATTTACATTTTGTGTTTCAAAGCAAAACATGTTAGTAGGAAAAAAAAAGTACAGCGGAGAATGGTCTTGCAGTTGTACATATTGAGCTGAACCTTTAGCTCACGTCTACATCAGATAAACAAATCAGCAGTTCTGTTAATACCTTTTGCATTACTTAAAAACATGCCATCTTTAGTATATTGTTTACAGTTTTCATGTAGAATTATTAATTGCACAAGATGAAAATTTATGTATCAGCTTTTAAGTTCAGAAAATTGCTACAAGCTTTTGAAAATAAAAGGAGTAAGAAACTTCATTTATTTTGTCAGTTGATGTTACCAAGAGAATTATCTTGGTAGGAGCATTTATTTCCTTCTATTGCTGTTGTTCTGTTATGATTCTGTTTTCTCTCTCTAAGTTTTCCTGTTAACTTGTGAAAAATTATTTGGCTGGTGACCTTGTCTTGCTCTTCACTGATGTTTTTTACCCTAACATGTAGTATCAAATATTTTGTCATATTTGTTAATTTGGTCAAATACTTGTTTAAGGCCTATGATCTGGATGGTCTGTCTTGTTTAGAAGTTGACATGTTCAATTTTGCAGGTTGACTGTCCTTTTCCTCCATCAGATAAGATTGCCATAAATTTTGTTCGAACGGGAAAAGAAGAAATAGTACCAATGAAAGAGATGAAGATGTCATGGGTGCCTTATGTTCCTCTTCAGGACCGGTACTGTTGCGTTACTTATATTGAGCAATATTTGTTGCCTTTTGTTTCATTGTTTATACCCCTGCTTTTTCCCTCTACTTTGTAACATATTTTGTTCACCTTGCTATTGCTTTGTCTACAGGATTGGCAGGATTGGAAGTTTGAAAACAAAAATCTTCACTCTCTGTTGCACCCAGCGGAGGTGAGTTTTATGAATTTATGCTTTCAGAATTTCATGCTTTAGGTACATATTTATTTCTGTTGCCAGGCATTTCATTCTCATTCAATGATGTGCTATATTTCCATTACCACTAGTTAAGATTACTAAATTTCAGGTTTATACATTTACAGGTCTGCGCAAACTGAGAGAGCCAACAAGTTCTACTACTACACGCCCTGTAAGCTGAATCGGGTTTATTTTTTTAGGCTTGTATTATGCTTCTCTAGTAATATCCTTTTTTTACCCTTTTTTGCTTTATGATCCTTTGAATACCCCTTACCATTAGAGAGGTTCCACTGTTGTACCTATCTTTGGCACATGTCATGCCAAGATCATGTAAACCAAACCATCCAAAAGTGTGCATGATTCTGCAGAACTGCAGCCACTATTAGTTGAATGGTTGCAATGCAATTCTTCGTCTTGGAATGATGCCCTTTTCCCTAATCAAATTGTTAATTCATTGAAGTGGCAGTTGAAGAAGCATGCCTGCGAACACTGCAATGGCTTTTAAAACTTGTATTTTTATTGACTGGTATCCCGTTTTACAAAATCATAATGGCATCATATTTAGTAACACCCAGTTTGAATTATATCCTGGTTGCTTTCTAGTAATTTGATGGCACATAATATCCTGTCAAGCGAATCTCTCTTTTATTCTCCTTCTTTCTTCTGAGGGGATACATTTCTTCTTTTCCTTTTTCGCACTTTGGTGCATATTTGCTTGGCCTTTAGTGCTGTTCGCACCTTGACGATTAGCATCTCTAGAGCGTGCGGATTTTCAGGTCATGCTATTGTCAGAAAGTACTCAGTAGGCAGCGAGGTGGTGCCTAGTACTTATTACTGTCTAGCAAAGCAGAAACCTAGGCAGCAGGTAATGCTATGTGGCAGGGTTGCGCCTAGTGCCTAAGAACTGCCAGGATGGAATTGTCAATCACATTCTAAGACATCATAAGCACGAAAAGATTGCTAAGTACTCAAAATGACGACCCAACACTCACTGAATCCTGTTTGGCACAATCCACTCGCATATACGTGCCCATATCCTAGAGCTGTGCTACTAGTTCATCACTCGATTTAAATTTATATGGCATTAGTTGTTTTAATGATATCATTCTCTGTAGGGTAATCTCATCGGCATATGAACCTTGTTTAATATCATGCAGACATGCCACTAAATCCTCCTGAAGATGAAGATGGCACAGTTGTCCGCGTCATATATCCTCTAGATCCCCCGGTAAGCTTCCTTTAAGCGTATTATTGTTGTGATCTAGTCTGCCTTAGTCTGCGACGTGATCATCAGTCGATGAGGTCATATGGGTTTTGTCTGGTACTGGTGACATGCTGCCATTGTTCTTGTTGCATAAGGCAGTCTCGTGCTGTGGGGACCCCTCCTCATCTTCCATGCGCACTGCTTCCGTTAAGTCTTAAAATAAATGTTGTCACCTGTTTTGTAGTATGTTGGATGCTTGACCTAAGTTGTTCCTGTCACAATTTGATGGTGCAAACCCCCAGTGGATGGGTGGGTTGTTTGAGGTTTCCTTGTGTTGATACTAAACAACAGTACAATCTGCGTAGCCTGCTTTCCACTTTGTAGTTATTGTATTTCTATTTCAAACACTATTCGCAGAAGTGCGCTCGTGCATCCTAATTAAGTCTCCAGGTCTGGTTTCAAGTAGCTGTTAATTGTTTATACATTAATGTTTACCTTGTGCTGCTTGTTGCAGATAGTTTGTGATTTTGACTTGGAATGGGATGATTACAAGGTTTGTTAGGAATTTCAGTTGTTCTACTCTGATGTACAATGCTACCTATGAAAGGACATCCATGTTGAATTGTATCATGTTGCAATGCAGGTTTTAGCTCATAAGCTAGTCAAAGACGAGGGGTTGCCAGAGGATGAGAGGGAAAAAATTGAGGTCACCAATCTCTTCTTGATCAATTATATACTCTAAAGTTAGCATTGTTTTACAGCAGTAACTCCCTTCCTAATTTTGCTGCCACGTTTTTTTGATAGGAATTTCTAAAGGAGAAGGTTAAACAAGGGAAAATAGAACTGGAACAGGTCCATTTAACTGAAATATTTAATTATTTTCCAAGAGATTTGACGCTTTACAATATTATTCAATATTCCCCAAACTTGTGCAGGCTGAAGAAGTACGGAAGAAAGCTATTGAAGATATGGACCCTAAGCAAAGAGAGGCATTTGAAAACATGAAACTTTACAAATTCTATCCTGTGAATACCCCGGATACACCTGATGTTAACAATATGAAGGTATGAAGTTGTTTTTCAGTGCTCATTACTTAAATGTATCTGAACCTGCAACACTAGATTTAACATGGTATCTACTATTGTCTGCAGTCGAGGTACATCAACAGATATTATGGTGGCGCGCATTATCTGATGTAATGGTGTTCCTGATCTCACATGTTTGCTAAACTGTGATTGATTAATCTATCCAACTTGAAGAGTTCTTGTTATGGAAGCTGGGTAGATGAGCTTGGTGACATAAGAGTGTAGTCTCGTGTTGGTCTATTAGATACAATGTTGCATCTGAACTCAGTTGTAATGGAGCTACTGTCACTTGTCTGACCATCCCGTAGGCATTGATTTGTTTAACATCCTGAGCTAACCAAGGAACCTCCTGACCGATTTCATCGGCAAGCTTCTTCATTTTTTTTTCGTTTCCTCTGCAGGGATGTTGATTGTTATCAACAAAGCTGTTGCTTGAGCTCGAAAAGGTGTGATTGGTGCATTGCCGTGGTACTGTGTGCGTGATCCATTAGGGCTGTCCAGGTCTGATTGGGGACTCTTTACGGGCGGGCAGCACTGACTAGAACCAGTTATGTGGATTAACCTGGACATCTGTGTTCGATGGCAGGTGCCGAATTCCTTGCATCGCTGTCCACAGGGAAAATGCATGTGTGCCTCCAAACAAGGCATGTACGTTATCCTCCTCTCTTCCGCAGATGTTGCAGTTCATCCCTCTGCAACGCTGATTATCTTCAGTAGCTAGTGCATTGTGTGCAGCTTTCCAGGCAGAAACTTTCATTTTGGGTAGAACCCTGGCCTTGCATATCCGATCCCAACACGGGACTGCACCATCAGGTCGATCGCTGGACGCTGGGAAAGCATATTGCTCTAGGAGGTCATTTATAGCCAATTTATAAGCGCTCCGGGCCAAGCAATAGCATCTTTTTTTTTGAATGGTAAGCAATATCATCTTCAGCAATGCAACTAGAAACTTTGATCTTTACAATAAGCTCAGCATCCATAGGATTAAAAGACTTTGCGCACCAGGTCTACTTTATTTGAAACAACGTATCCAAGATTTCTTCATCAGATTGTCACTGAAGCTTGGACGGCGTGCCAAACAAGAGAGAATGTGATGTAGCCCCGCTCACCGACGACACTACACCAAGACCAACTAGTCTCCCAAGTGGACCGATGACTCGGGCTCGAGTTAAAGCGCTGCATGATAAGGTGAACTCGCTCCTCACCACCCTTGATCTCGGTACCCCTTTGGATGGAATGCTACCTCATGCCGACGTACTTTGTGTCATTAGGTACAAGGTGCATCAAGACCCCGGAGAGAAGGACACACCAGGGTCAAGGGAAGGAGAGGAGCAGCGGGACTTGAAGATGAGCACGAAGCTAGACCCGACGTCACTCGAAGCGCTCGAAGGAAGAGAGGAAGCTGGCCGGCCCAGGACCCGGTCGACCGGCCCCACGACCGGACCATCCGGTCCCAGGCCCGGTCAACCGGTCGCCAAACCGGATTTCCCTCGGTCCTGACCGGGCGTCGTACCGGGGGCCAACCGGACGGAGATCTGCGACATTTCCGGTTGGCGACCGGTCGACCGGCCCCACGACCGGACCACCCGGTTACATGCCCGGTCTGACCGGCCCTAGGACCGGATCCGACGGGATTTCCTCACCAAACTGCCTAAGTTATCCACTTATGTACCTTTTCACCTTGCTGGCCATGTAGGCCTATATAAGCAACCTGGACCCCTCCTTTACCCCTTAGACATAATTTTGAGCTTAAACCAACTTTGAGCTTAGTCTCCCTAGGGTTAGCATCCATCTTGGACAAGCATCCCTTTGTAATCAAGGCACTCCTTGTTGTTGATTTGGATATTGTTGAGTGAGATTCTAGTGCAAGCCACTCTCTCTCCCTCACCAATCTCTTTTCTCCAACACCAATCTCTCACCGGGAATTCTGCCGCGTGCCTCTTCCGGGTGATTCTATTGGCATGGTCCATCGAGCCACGGGGGTAAGTATCGGGTGTATCGGGTTGGTGTGCGTGCGTGAGTACCGGTGTTCGTCGTGTTCTTCGTGTTCCTCGCGCTCTTCCACCTCTTCCCCTTGGATCTTGGGTCAAATCGCGAGATCAGGCCAAACCCTAGATCTCATATCTCATCATATGGTATCAACAGCTTTTGGTTACCGCGATTTTGACCCTCCACCCACCCGATTTCGTTTCTAGAAAATTTTCCAAAACAATCCCCAAAAATAGCCCCAAATTGCCTTTGGACCGATCTGTGATTTGGTTGCGTTTTGAGTGGTTTTGGTCCGTGGATTCGGTGTTGTTGTGCTTGATCTACTATTTCCCCAACTTTTAGCCTCCAATTCCATCGTTTCCCGTCGATTTGATCTTTTGGTTTTGGTTTGGGGAAGAACAAGAGAGAACCGCGAAATCCGGTTGAGAAAGCTGGTCAACCGGCCCCCAGACCGGACCAGCCGGCCCAGCACCCGGCCGACCGGGCGCCAACCGGACCAGCCGGTCCAGAGACCGATCAAACCGGACCCCAGACCGGGCGCCCCTCCGCGCCCTCCTCCGAGCTCGATTTCGGCTACCACCACCACCATCATCGCAGGTATAACTTGCAGTTTTCCCTTGTAGCCCTCTTCCTTTTGCGATCTATCCTATCGAGCATTGCTTATCTAGTGTTGCGAGACATTGCACGTGACCCCGATTGTGAGGTGTGTGTGTAGTGTGGAGTAAATCTTCAAAGCAAACACTCGTGTGGCAAGATAGCAAAAGCGAGCTAACGCTAACATAGTGCGAGAAAAAGCCGCAAAAACGCAAAAAGATTGCAAGTCGCACCATACATACAAAATAGTACAAGTGCCACCATAGATACAAAAGAGTGCAAGTGTCACCGTATACGAAAGAGTTACAAGCTTTTAAGCAAAAGAGAGAAGAGAAGAGAGGTCGCGTGCGAATCTAGTTGTCTCTCCGTTTGCAACCAAAGCTTTGCCTCTCCTTGTGTTAGTGTGACACCGAGCACCCTTACATACACTTTTCCGCTCACTTTTGGTTGCACTAACCCCGCTTATCCCGTGTGTGTGTTCCACAACTTTTCCGTGTTTATAGTGATCGCCACTTTGACATTTGGATTTTTGGACCTCACCCACTTTTAACAACATACTTGATTTCGGATTTCGTCTTTTGGCTTTTCCACCACACTCACCTAACACCATATTTGCTAGCTTTTGCGTGTGGCTTTGCGTGTGTACCCGATACACTTGGTCTTGCTTTTGGCTTGGTTGATTGCCTCAATACTATCTTACCTAGGTAAGTGTGCGAGGTAGTCTCCTTCCACTAACATACACAACATAGTTCTTGTCTTTCCATCATGGGTAGGAACGGAGATGAACCAAGGGATGGAGAAGTCCTTCGCAACACCGAGAGGTTGGCTACCCAACACAACCTATGGACGCAACGCCAAGAGTTCAAGGAGCAACTCACCTTATTCGAGACACGCATCGACGAGCAATACGACGAAGTGGCACACAACTTCTCCGTTGTGAACCAAGACTTGGCTCTACTCCGCGAAGCTACGGACAACTTGAATGGCCAAATGGCGGCCAATGATGCGAACATGGAGCGGCGCATGGATAGCCTCGAGCACGCCATCACCAACTTGGGTCGTCATCACCGACACCGCTCTACTTCATCATCATCAAGCTCGTCACAAGATTACTACTCTCATGGTCGCCGTTCGTCCTCAAGCTCCTCCTCAAGGCATGAAGACCATCATCGACCTCATCGTCCACATGCTCGGCATGAAGACTCTCGCTCCAACTCAAGGCGAGGAGAAATACATCGCCATGCTTGTCCACATGAACTCCTCCACAAGATCGTCCTCAACTGGATCGCCATGCCCACCATGGGCGTGACGACCATCCCCACGACAACGTCTTCCACAACATGGAGCCACATGGTGATGCTCAAGGCCAAGGACATCACGATCAACCGAGGCGTGATCTCCGGAATCATCCTCGCCATGACCAACGTGGAAGAGGAGACCCGCAACATGATCAAGATGAGAGGGCCATCCTTGGACGTTGTCAACAACCTCAACAACCTCGTCAAGATCTTCAACAACATCATCATCGTGAACCAAGTGAAGCTAGTGTCCAACTTCAATGCCAACCCAATGCTATGGTTGGCCGCGGAAGACCTCCTATACCACCTCAAGCCGCAAGAGATGAAGGCATCCGTCCTCGTCGAAGAAATTTGGAGGATGAAGAGAACATGTTTGGAAGGCTCAAGTTCACCATGCCCAAGTTCAAGGGTGAAGAGGATGCCGAGGCCTACCTCTCATGGGCACTCAAGGTTGACAAGATTTTCCGCATCCACAACTACTCCGGTGCCAATAAAGTGTCCATGGTGTCTCTTGAGTTTGAGGATTATGCAAACACTTGGTGGGAGCAAGTTCTCACTCTAAGGGAAGAAAAGGGTGACCCTCCGATTGACACTTGGGAAGAGATGAAGGAAGAGATGCAAGCTCTCTTTGTACCAACCCACTACGAGACCGACCTCTTCAACAAGCTCCAAAAGTTGAAGCAAGGCACCAAGACCGTTGAGGAGTTCTTCAAGGAGATGGAGTTGACTATGATGCGAGCCAACATACAAGAATCCGAGCAACAAACCATCGCTCGTTTCTTCAATGGCCTCAACTATCCCATCAAGCGAATTGTGGAGTTCCAACCTTATTCCAACATGGTTGAGTTGGTTCACCAAGCCTCCAAGGCCGAGCGCCAAGTGAATGAGGACATCAAGTACTCTAAGTCCAAGTCATACTTCGCCTCCAAGCTCGCGACAACAACACCTACAACAAGTGTCAAGCCTACCGTGTCCTCTACACCATCCAAGCAACCGACTATCCAAAGTCGCATGAAGCAAACGGTGTCCTCTACCGCCTCCTCTAAGGCCTCTACGGGACCCTCTAATGTCACTTGCTTCAAGTGTGGCACCCAAGGCCACAAGTCCTTTGAGTGCAAGAATACCAAGGTCAGGATCACCATGGAGAATGGTGACATAGAGACGCTCGATGAAGATGAATATGAAGCTATGGTACAAGCCGCCGTCGCAAATGAAGAAGCTTATGATGAAGATAGTGGAGAAGACCCTCTCTTATTTGTGCATGACCCAAACCCTTCACTTGTGGTCACAAGGGTGCTAACAACTCAACCTCAAGCTATGGAAGATCAACGGTGCAACATCTTCCAAACCCGTGCCGGCATTGGTGGCAAGTCAATAAAGGTCATCATCGATGGAGGAAGTTGCCATAACCTTGCAAGCACCGAGTTGTGTGAGAAGCTCAATCTTACACTTCTCAAGCACCCTCACCCTTACCATATCCAATGGTTGAGCGACAAGGGCAATGTCAAGATACAACATACCATCACCGTCAACTTCAAGATCGGCCCCTATGAAGATACTATTGAGTGTGATGTGGTGCCCATGACGGTGTGCCACATGTTGCTTGGACGCCCATGGCAATTTGACAAGAAGGCTATACATGATGGACACACCAATGCATACACCTTCAAAGTCAAGGATAAGAAGTTCGAGCTACGCCCCATGACTCCTAGCCAAATCATCGCGGACAATGCGAAGGCTTTAGCGAGGGCACAACATCACATCCACCATAGTGAGTTGAGAGGTGAGGGAGCGACCCACCAAATGGAGAGTGAGCGCCACAAGCCATACATGAGTGAGCGAAAGAGCGTCCTCCTAGCCACCAAAAGCGAGTGGAGAGAAGTGCAAGCAAACCCATCCACCACATTGCACTACGTGCTCATTTGCAAGGGACCGTCATCGGAGACTAACGACTTAACCATCATTCCTTCGTCTTTGTTGTCTCTTTTGAAGGAGTTTCGAGATGTCTTCCCCGACGAGCTTCCTCATGGACTTCCACCGCTTCGGGGCATAGAGCACCGCATCGACCTCATACCCGGCGCCCCGCTCCCAAACCGTGCCGCCTACCGCACCAACCCCGAAGATACAAAGGAGATTCAACGCCAAATACAAGATCTCCTCGCTAAAGGGTACGTTCGCGAAAGCCTTAGTCCTTGTGCGGTTCCCGTGATTCTTGTGCCTAAACCGGATGAGACGCAACGAATGTGTATGGATTGCCGCCCCATCAATGCCATTACCGTTCGTTATCGCCATCCCATCCCGCGTTTAGATGATATGCTTGATGAGCTTAGTGGTGCCACGATTTTCTCTAAAGTCGATTTGCGTAGTGGCTACCACCAAATCCGCATGGCAATTGGTGATGAATGGAAAATGGCATTCAAGACCAAACTTGGTCTATATGAATGACTTGTTATGCCATTTGGTCTTTCCAATGCTCCATCAACTTTTATGTGTCTCATGAATCACATCTTGCGTCCTCTCATTGGCAAGAGTGTGGTTGTCTATTTCGATGATATTCTCATTAATAGCAAAAATCTCGAGGACCATGTGCAACATGTGAGAGAAGTCTTATGCATCTTGCGTCATGAGAAGCTTTATGCAAACCTCCCCAAGTGCACCTTTGGTCAAAACAAGTTGGTTTTCCTTGGATTTGTGGTTTCCGCTAATGGGATTGAAGTTGATTCTTCCAAGGTGGAGGCCATCCACAATTGGACTACTCCTACAAACATTGGTCAAGTCCGAAGTTTTCATGGACTTGCCGGTTTCTACCGCCGCTTTGTGAAAGATTTTAGCTCTATTGCTTGCCCTTTGAATGAGCTTACCAAGAAGAATGTTCCGTTTGTGTGGGGCAAGGCCCAACAAAATGCTTTTGATGAGTTGAAGAAACGTCTTACCGAGGCTCCCCTTCTCGTCCTTCCAAACTTTGCAAAAACTTTTGAGATTGAGTGTGATGCAAGTGGAATTGGCATCGGTGGCGTTATTATGCAAGATGGAAAACCCGTGGCATATTATAGTGAGAAGTTGGACGGCACACGCCTCAACTATCCTATTTATGACAAGGAACTCTATGCTTTGGTTCGTGTTCTTGAAATTTGGCAACTCTACCTTTGGCCAAAAGAGTTTATCATTCATTCCGACCATGAGTCTTTGAAGTACTTGAAAAACCAACACAATTTGAACAAAAGGTATGCAAAATGGGTTGAGTTCATTGAGTCCTTCCCGTATGTAATCAAATATAAGAAGGGCAAGGACAATGTAGTGGCGGATGCTCTTTCCCGCAAAAACACCATTTTGCTTACTCGCTTGGATTTTCATGTCTTGGGACTTGAGGAGATCAAAGAACTCTATACTTCCGATTCTTTCTTTGCACCGATATTTGAGAAGTGTTCCGTCCACCGAGGATTTGATGACTTCTATTTGCACGATGGCTACTTGTTTAAAGCCAACAAAATTTGCATTCCCGAGTCTTCTCTTCGAAAGTTACTCTTGCAACAGTCACATGGAGGTGGTCTTATGGGACACTTTGGACGTGACAAGACACTTGCGATGTTATCCACTCACTACTATTGGCCAAAGATGAAGCGGGATGTGGAGCGCCTTTGCAACCGTTGCACTACATGCCTTCAAGCTAAGTCCACCACCGACCCTTATGGTCTTTACACACCATTACCTATTCCATATGCACCATGGACCAATATTAGCATGGATTTTGTACTACGGTTGCCTTGCACCAAACATGGTCATGATTCAATCTTTGTGGTAGTGGATAGGTTCTCTAAGATGGCACATTTCATACCTTGCCATAAGACCGATGATGCTTCACACATTGCTTCATTGTTTTTCAGGGAAATTGTCCGCCTACACGGAATACCGGCAAGCATTGTGTCATCCTCCCACCCGCAAACGGAAGTCACTCATGAGCTATCTATGGAAGTCACTCATGGCAAAGTTTGGAGTGAAGCTCTTATTCTCATCATCCTCCCACCCGCAAACGGACGGACAAACGTAAGTGGTCAATAGAAGCCTCTCAACTCTTCTACGCATCCTGGTGAAGAAAAACTTGAAGTCATGGGAAGAGTGCCTTCCGCATGCGGAGTTCGCCTACAATCGAGCCACGCACAAGACAACATCACGGAGCCCCTTCATGATCGTCTACGGCTTCGACCCTCCCACGACACTCGACATACTACCACTCCCCCTTCATGAGAGGACGAACATGGACTTCGAAAAGCGCACCGCCGCCATGAAGAAACTACATGAAGAAACAAGAGCAACCATACAAGAACATGTGCTTCGTCAAGCCAACCGCCTCAGCGCCAAGAAGAAGGAAAGAATATTTCAAGAAGAAGACCTCGTTTGGATCCACCTCCGGAAGGAAAGGTTCCCTCATGAACGCAACTCAAAGCTCAAGCCAAGAGGAGATGGCCCCTTCAAGGTCCTCAAACGCATCAACAACAACGCCTACGTCATCGACATCCCGACCTCCAAGTATTTGGTGAGCAACACGCTCAATGTCTCGGACTTGTCACCCTATCATGGAGATGAGGAGAAGCACGAGTCGAGGACGACTCTTTCCCAAGGGGGGAGATGATGTAGCCCCGCTCACCGACGACACTACACCAAGACCAACTAGTCCCCCAAGTGGACCGATGACTCGGGCTCGAGTTAAAGCGCTACATGATAAGGTGAACTCGCTCCTCACCACCCTTGATCTCGGTACCCCTTTGGATGGAATGCTACCTCATGCCGACGTACTTTGTGTCATTAGGTACAAGGTGCATCAAGACCACGGAGAGAAGGACACACCAGGGTCAAGGGAAGGAGAGGAGCAGCGGGACTTGAAGATGAGCACGAAGCTGGACCCGACGTCACTCGAAGCGCTCGAAGGAAGAGAGGAAGCTGGCCGGCCCAGGACCCGGTCGACCGGCCCCACGACCGGACCATCCGGTCCCAGGCCCGGTCAACCGGTCGCCAAACCGGATTTCCCTCGGCCTGACCGGGCGTCGTACCGGGGGCCAACCGGACGGAGATCTGCGACATTTCCGGTTGGAGACCGGTCGACCGGCCCCACGACCGGACCACCCGATCACAGGCCCGGTCTGACCGGCCCCAGGACCGGATCCGACGGGATTTCCTCACCAAACTGCCTAAGTTATCCACTTATGTACCTTTTCGCCTTGCTGGCCATGTAGGCCTATATAAGCAACCTGGACCCCCTCCTTTACCCCTTAGACATAATTTTGAGCTTAAACCAACTTTGAGCTTAGTCTCCATAGGGTTAGCATCCATCTTGGACAAGCATCCCTTTGTAATCAAGGCACTCCTTGTTGTTGATTTGGATATTGTTGAGTGAGATTCTAGTGCAAGCCACTCTCTCTCCCTCACCAATCTCTTTTCTCCAACACCAATCTCTCATCGGGAATTCCGCCGCGTGCCTCTTCGGGTGATTCTATTGGCGTGGTCCATCGAGCCACGGGGGTAAGTATCGGGTGTATCGGGTTGGTGTGCGTGCGTGAGTACCGGTGTTCGTCGTGTTCTTCGTGTTCCTCGCGCTCTTCCACCTTTTCCCCTTGGATCTTGGGTCAAATCGCGAGATCGAACCAAACCCTAGATCTCAGATCTCATCGGAATGCTTTCACAAATCTTCACCATAAGCTGACCTCCCGAGAATTCTGAGGAGACGGAGTGCTAGTTTCTCCAGCGACCTATCCTTGCGAGCAGCGATCACCAGTGAACTCATCTTCAAGTTGGATCAAGCTATGGACCTCAGGGCTTTATCCTAGGATGAGCTATGATTCAGAGCTATGCTCAAGATGAACGGGCTTGGAATTGCCGCAATGCAAAGCTCTATGTGGAGGCAGAGATCGCGGGTCGCCTGGCTGCGTGATGGGGGCGCGAGCACTAGATTCTTCCACTCAAAAGCAAATGCCCGTTGAAGAAAAAGCTATCGGCACAGAATTGAGTACCAAGGACAAGTTTACACTGAACAAACTGAGAAGGAGGACGTGCTCTGGAAGTACTTTGATGGGCTGATTGGCACAAAGAAAGATAGGTCACACTCGCTTAATTTTCAATTCCAAGGAATGGATGCAATCAATCTATCCGAGCTCGACCTGCTTATATCGTCTTCTGAAGCAAACACCGCCCTTAGAGCATCTCCAACAGAGGCTGTAAACTAGGCATGCGCTAAAAAAAACGTCAATATATAGGGCTGAAAGCATTTTTGCGTCCTTCAGCAGACGCTGCAAAGTAGGTCGCGCTGTAAATATTTTAGTGCGCGCGGTAGTTTAGGCTATCAATGCTGTATATTTGGTGGGCTGGCTAGCGCGCGCTGTAAGCTGGGCACCGCGTTTTTTTCAACCGCGCGAAGAAAAACTGCTCTGAAAAGTATTAGCCTCGCCTGCCTCTCCGCGCTGCCACGGCCGAGGAGGTCCGCCGGCCGCGCCCGGCCTTGCCCGGTCCTACGCGTTGCGACGACGAGGAGATCCAGCGGCTGCGCTTGGCCTCGCCTGGCCCTCCGCGGACCTCCGCCTGAATCTCCGTCGAGTTCCGTCGAGCTCCGTCGGCCCAGCCTGGCCCGGCATCCCGGAGCTCCGCCGTCGCGGCCCTCCTCGCGCGCCTGCCCGGGGCGTCCGTCGCGGCCAGCTCGAGCCTCCCGTTGCTTGCTGTGGCCGCCTCAGCTTGCTTGCTGCACAATCGTTTGCTTCGACGGCCGTGCGCGCAATCGATTGCAGCGGCCGGCGCACACATTGCTAGTTAGATTAGATTAATTGCGGCGGCCGCGCAGAATGGCCGCGAGCCCATACTAGCTTGCTCTGTCTTATTTAGTATCTGTTTAGATTTGTGAAATATAGTTGATTTTTTCAGATTTATTTGTGGTCTGTTTAATCTTGTTTCATGTATGTATGTTGAAAAAACTTGTTTGTGGAGCTCTATTTTACAGCCTCTGGTGAAGGGACCATTTTTGGCTTTTTAGTTGTGCTGTAAAATAGAGTCTCCGGTGAAGCCCGCGGTGGCTTCGCGCGCTGTATCCGAATTGACCGTGGTGCAAACAACTTTTACAGCGCCAAATTTTAGAGCCTCTGTTGGAGATGCTCTTATGGATATACACAATGACAAGGCCCCAGGCCCGGATGGATTCACGGTACTCTTTTTCAAGGTGGCATGGGATATCATTGTCATGGATATCATGCGTGCAATCCACGCGGTGCAGAACTGCCGCTCGGACCAGCTGGAGTTGCTTAATGATGCCATCCTAATCCTGTTGCCCAAAAAACCCTGCAGTTGCCCATCCACGTGAGTTCCGGCCGATCAGCCTCATCAGCTTTTTCGCCAAGCTGGTAGGATCATTGCCACCAGGCTCAGCCTAAAAATGAAGGAATTGGTCAGCCCTTATCAGAACGCGTTCATCAAGAAGCGTTCGATCCACGATAACTTCATTTATGTCCAAAGCCAGATAAAGGCATTTAGATTGTCAAAAAACCCCTGCAATCATGCTTAAATTAGATATCGAGAAGGCGTTCGATCATCGTTTCTTGCGAGTTTCTTTTGGAGGTCTTGGAGGCGCGTGGTTTCAGCCAACGAAGTCGTGACCTTATTGCATCTCTGTTGGCATCTTCATCAACAAAGATCCTTGTGAACGGCTGACTGAACCCATCCACCACTGTCGGGGGCTCCGTCAAGGAGGTCCTCTCTCGCCACTCTTGTTTGACATCGTCATGGAGGCCCTCGCAAAGATGTTTGCAATGGCTAATCAACATGGAGTTCTCCAACAGATTGGGCACCACCCCATGCCACACAGAGTCTCACTCTATGCTGACGATGTCGTGTTGTTTGTGCGCCCGGATGCCGCTGAATTCCAGGCGATAATGGCTTTGCTGCAGGCCTTCGGCGAGGCGACGGGGCTGCACTCTAACTTCCTGAAGAGCTCGATCACGCCCATCCACTGCAGCGATGAGGATGCCGGCGCCTGATAACCCACAAGTATAGGGGATCGCAACAGTCTTCAAGGGAAGTAAAACCCAAATTTATTGATTCGACACAAGGGGGGTAAAGAATACTTATAAGCCTTAACAACTGAGTTGTCAATTCAGCTGCACCTGGAAAAGCACTAGTAACATGGGTGATGTGAAAGCAGCAGTAATATGAGAGTAGTAGTAACAGTAACACAACAGCAGTAACAGTAACACAGAGGCAATGACATCAGAAAATAGTTGATACTACTTCCAATGACATATAGAACGAGTATATGATGATGAGAGATGGACCGGGGTTCCCAGCTATCTACACTAGTGGTAACTCTCCAATAACAAGTGTTGGGTGAACAAATTCAGTTGGGCAATTGATAGGATTGAAATAGCATTAAGACAGAACATCAAGATTATTAATCATGTAGGCATGTTTTCCATATATAGTCATACGTGCTCGCAATGAGAAACTTGTATAACATCTTTTGTCCTACCAGCCGGTGGCAGCCGGGCCTCGGAATCTACTGGAAATTAAGGTACTCCTTTTAATAGAGCACCGGAGCAAAGCATTAACACTTGGTGAAAACATGTGATCCTCATACCTAAGCCTTCCCCTCCAGTTATCCCAGTTGCTTGTCACTCGGGGCCTCGGGTTCCGGACATAGACATGTGCAAACAACTTGTAGATACAATCTAAGCAATAAGTATAGAGCTTAAATCTAAGATCATGCCACTCGTGCACTAGTGACAAGCATTAAACACAACAAGATTGCAGCAACAATAACTTCACAAACTTATATAGATAGACTGATCATAATGTAACAATTCATCGGATCCCAACAAACACAACACCGATTACATCAGATGAATCTCAATCATGTAAGGCAGCTCATGAGATCATTGTATTGAAGTACATGGGAGAGAGAGTACCAACTAGCTATAGCTAGAACCCGTAGTCCATGGGGGAACTACTCACAGAGCATGATGGAGGCGGTGGCGTTGATGGAGATGGCTTCCGGTGGCACTTCCCCGTCCCGGCGGCGTGCCGGAACAGAGACTTCTGTCCCCCGAAACGGAGTTTCGCGATGGAGGCGGTGCCCCTGGAGTCTTTCTGGAGTTTTGTCAATTGGTATCGCGTTTTTAGGTCGCAGGGGACTTTATAGGCGAAGAGGCGGAGTCGGAGGGGCCACGGGGCCCCCTCCCCACAGGCTGGCGCGGCCAGGGGGCCACCCGCGCCGCCATATGGTGTGGGCCCCATGCTGCCCGCCTCCGACTCTCCTTCGGTGTTCTGGAATCTCCCGGGGAAATAAGATATTTGGTCTTAGTTTCGTCGAATTCCGAGAATATTGCCCGAACAGCCTTTCTGGAACCAAAAACGACAGAAAACATGAACTGACACTTCGGCATCTTGTTAATAGGTTAGTTCCGGAAAATGCATGAAATCATTATAAAGTGCGAGCAAAACATGTAGGTATTGTCATAAAACTAGCATGGAACATCAGAAATTATAGATATGTTGGAGACGTATCAAGCATCCCCAAGCTTAGTTCCTACTCGCCCTCGAGTAGGTAAACGATAAAAAGAATAATTTCTGTAGTGACATGCTACTTACATAACCTTGATCATACTATTGTAAAGCATATGAGATGAATGAAGTGACTCAAGGCAATGATCTATAGTTTGCTAACAAATAGATAACATATAGCAAAACTTTTCATTAATAGTACTTTCAACACAAGCATCAAAAAGTCTTGCATAAGAGTTAACTCATAAAGCAATAAATTCAAAGTAAAGGCATTGAAGCAACACAGAGGAAGATTTAAGTTTCAACTGTTGCTTTCAACTTTCAACATGCATATCTCATGGATAATTGTCAACACAAAGTAATATGATGAGTGCAAATAAGCAAGTATGTAAGAATCAATGCACAGTTGACACAGGTGTTTGCTTCTAAGATGGAAGGAAGTAGGTAAACTGACTCAACATAAAGTAAAAGAAAGGCCCTTCGCAGAGGGAAGCGGGGATTAAATCATGTGCTAGAGCTTTTTAAGTTTTGAAATCATATAGAGAGCATAAAAGTAAAGTTTTGAGCGGTGTTTGTTGTTGTCAACGAATGGTAGTGGGCACTCTAACCCCCTCATCAAACAGAGTTTCAAAGAGCAGCTCCCATGAAGGACGTTATCTCTACCAGCAAGGTAGATCATCCCTCTTCTCTTTTGTTTACACATGTATTTTAGTTTTATTTATGCATGACACTCCTCCCAACCTTTTGCTTACACAAGCCATGGCTAACCGAATCATCGGGTGCCTTCCAACATTCACATACCATGAAGGAGTGTCTATTTGCAAAATTAAGTTGCTTACTGATGAATCAGGGCAAAACATGTGAAGAGAATTATTAATGAAAGTTAATTAATTGGGGCTGGGAACCCCGCTGCCGACTCTTTTTGCAAAATTATTGGATAAGCGGATGAAGCCACTAGTCCATTGGTGAAAGCTGCCCAACAAGATTGAAAGATAAAACACCACATACTTCCTCATGAGCTATAAAACATTGACACAAATAAGAGATAATAAAGTTTTGAATTGTTTAAAGGTAGCACATGAAGTATTTACTTAGAATGACAGAAAATACCACATTGTAGGTAGTTATGGTGGACACACATGGCATAGGTTTTGGCTCAAGGTTTTGGATGCACGAGAAGCATTTCCTCTCAGTACAAGGCTTTGGCTAGCAAGGTTGTTTGAAGCAAACACAAGTATGAACCGGTACAGAAAACTTACATAAGAACATATTGCAAGCATTATAAGACTCTACACTGTCTTCCTTGTTGCTCAAACACTTTTACCAGAAAATATCTAGACCTTAGAGAGACCAATCATGCAAACCAATTTCAACAAGCTCTACGGTAGTTCTCCACTAATAGGTTTAAACTACATGGTGCAAGAGCTTAATCATGATCTACTTGAGAGCTCAAAACAATTGCCAAGTATCAAATTATCCTAGACAATATGAAGCATTTTCTGTTTCCAACCAAATAACAATAAGTGCAATAGCTTCCAACTTTTTTCATGAACATTAAAAGTAAAACGAAGAACACCAGTGTTCATATGAAAAAGCGGAGCGTGTCTCTCTCCCACACAAGGATTGCTAGGATCCGATCTTATTCAAACACAAATAAAAATAAAAGCACACAGACGCTCCAAGTAAAGAACATAAGATGTGACCGAATAAAAATATAGTTTCAGTAGAGGTGACCTGATAAGTTGTTGATGAAGAAGGGGATGCCTTGGGCATCCCCAAACTTAGATGCTTGAATCTTCTTGAAATATGCAGGGATGATCCACGGGGGCATCCCCAGGTGTCGAGGGTACTCCTCGCCAATGCCCTCCGATAGGGGCTTAGGGTTGATGGAATCCTGCAAGCTGACACGAGACATCGGTTCACGTGACAAGCGGGAGAGCGATTTACCCGAGGTTCGGGGCCCTCGATGAGGTAAAACCCTTACGTCCCGCCCGTCTGTTCTTGATTATGATGATAATGGGTTACAATGGGGTGCCGAATAGTTCAGCTGAGATCTCGTCGAGATGGCTATTGCTAAGGTGACCTAGCTCTAAGCTTTTTCTGGCTAAGATTGCTAAGATTGATTGTGTCCCTCGGCAGCCCCTCTCCTGGCCTTTATATAGGAGGCTAGGTCTTAAGAGGTCTCACTGAGTACGACTAGGTTTACAGTAATTTTAGATCCGATCTTTCCTTGTTCGATCGCTTCCTTGTCTTGCCCGTCAAGGAACCTTCTGGTGCGCCGTCCTAGTGGCCCATCTCGCCTTCATGTGTCTTCATGGGCCTCCAATTAGTCAATACAGGATAGGGTAATGTGGGTTACCCGAAGGGTAGTGCCCACGTCGTAGCCCCCGAGTGTCTAGCCGAAGATAGTTCGGGTAGAGACTAAAGTATGTCTTCTCCTGATGTTCTTCTCCTTCATTGTCCTTGTTCATCTTGAATCTGCTTTGTCTTCATTTTGTCGGGTGCGCGTCAGCGCTCCCGATGGGAGTAGCCCCCGAGTCTAGGTACGGATGCTCACGATCCGTGCGTAGACTCAAGTTGTACCACTCGAATATTTTCCTCTCGCCGATGTTTTCCACGGATTTTCATAGGTCATCCGATATATTTTCTTTATGCAAAGGATAATGAGTAACGTGCCCAACTCGTTGTTTGGTTAACTCGCCGATGGAAAAACAACGTTACCCTACACAGAATCAAATCCCCGGGCATGATCCTCGGAGTGCAAAAACTTCTATCGGGTGTGCATCACGCGCTCCCGATGGGAGTAATAGCCCCCGAGTGTCTGGGTGCGAGCGCTTGCAACCGAGTGCAGACTCAAACCTTCTTCCTTCGACTGCTCATTCTGTCGAGTCTTCATTTTATCGGGTGCGCGTCAGCGCTCCCGATGGGAGTAGCCCCCGAGTCTAGGTACGGATGTCTGCAGCCGGGCGTAGACTCAAGTCCTTCATCCGATAGCTTTTCTTTTTTCCTTCGAATGCTTCAAGTTTTTTTATGACGTCACTGTTGACGTGTAAGCTCGCTGTGGGCTGATTGACAAGACTTGACCTGACGGGCCCACCCTAGCTCGCGCGAGCAGTTTTTAGGGCTTGACTAATGCACGCGTGGCGATCGAGGCGTCTCCTCGATTTTCGCACGACGTGGGAATAATGGGCCGCCGGTTCCACTCCTTCTTCAAGTGCCACGTGTGCAGTCAGATCTGCCCCACCCCCCACGATGCTTTGTGGAGTTATGGCCACGATTAGGCACAAATTCTTACGGGATAAATGGGGGGCCTCCTCTCTTTTTTATCTTTTACCCCGTTTACTGCTCATCTTCTCCCTCAAGCCTCCCTGTTCCTCTGCCTCTTCACCAGAAGCTCCGTTCACCATGGGCAAGAAGAAGAGCGGCAGTACCTCGGAGGCGGTCAAAGTTAGCCGTGATTGGAGCGCCTCCGCCATTTCCAACCGTGACATCAACAAGCTTCGCGCTCTCGGCTTCATCTCCGCATCTGAGGAAGACATTCGTCTTCCAGGTTCGGTTACTCGCCCTAAGCCCCCAAAGGGCTTCACTGTCATGTTTGCAGCTTTCTTGTTTCGTGGCCTCTCTCTTCCGGCCCACGAATTCCTTCGTTCCCTCCTTTTCTTCTATGGGATTCAGCTCTGGCAGCTGACCCCAAATTCCATCCTCCACCTCTCCATTTTTATTACCGTTTGCGAGGCCTTCCTTGGCATTGAGCCTCACTGGGGTCTTTGGAGGAAGATCTTCTATGTGAAGCGTCACAACGACAGTAATGGCCCCCCAGTTGTTGGTGGCGTTGGCTTCGTCGTCAGGAAGGAGGTCGACTACTTCGACTACCCAATGAAGGAATCCGTCCAAGGCTGGCGCAACAAGTGGTTCTACCTGCGAGATTCCGCCGTTTCTGGGCGGCGTTCAAATCTCCCCCCCTTTGATGATGTCTTGGTGGCTCAGAAGAAGAAGTCTTGGAAAAACGCCCTTTCTCCCGAAGAAAAGGCGACAGCCGATGAACTGTTTGAGCAAATAGTCACCTTGAAGAATACATGAGGTCTGACGATGTGCGGCACTGAAGTAGTTTCAGTGTTCCTACAACGTCGAGTGCAGCCGCTGATGTCCCGCCCTCACCAGTTATGGCTTTATACTGGCAAAGGCGATAAGTCAAGGATCAACTCTGCCGACCTATCGGCAGATGAGCTCCGGGATGAGGTTCGTCGCCTAACATGCCTCAGTACGAAGGACACCATCGTCCTGACATCGGCTCGTCCTCCCTACGATCTCGACCACCTCCCGTCCGAGGTAATCTTACTGCCCCTCGCATGCTTTCATCCCTTTTTGCTTCGCCGTATTTTACAATTTTCTTTACTCTTTTTGATAGGCCCCAGTCGTCGTCCGATGCTATCCTCCTTCACCAGAAAGTGGTGTGGAACCGGAGGATGATGACGATGATTCTGATGGAACTGAAGGCGCCCAGCAGGTCCTTGAGGACAGCGATGTTCAAGAGGGCGACACTGCCGAAGATGCCGCTTTTACCAGGAGCAAGCGCCGCTTGCAGATAGATGATGATTTCATCACGACGGCTGAATCTAGTCCTAGCGAC